>NW_020837948.1:24481053-24839897 GCF_003676395.1 Aethalodelphis obliquidens
TTTTTTTTTTTGCGGTATGCGGGCCTCTCACTGTTGTGGCCTCTCCCATTATGGAGCACAGGCTCTGGACACACAGGCTCAGCGGCCATGGCTCACGGGCCTAGCCGTTCCACGGCATGTGGGATCTTCCCGGACCAGGGCACGAACCCGTGTCCCCTGCATCGGCAGGCAGACTCTCAACCACTGCACCACCAGGGAAGCCCCTTTTTCTTTTTTTTATTACTTCTTAATATTTTTTTTATTTCTAATATTATTTTTTATTTTAATAACTTTATTTTATTTTTTCCTTCTTTCTTCTATTCTCCCTTTTCTTCTGAGCCTTGTGGCTGACAGGGTCTTGGTGCAACAGCCAGGTGTAAGGCCTGTGCCTCTGAGGTGGGAGAGCCAAGTTCAGGACATTGCTCCACCAGAGACCTCCCAGCTCCACATAATATCAAATGGCGAAAGCTCTCCCTGAGATCTCAATCTCAATGTTAAGACTCAGCTCCACTCAACAACCAGGAAGCTACAGTGCTGAACACCCTATGCCAAAAAACTAGCAAGACAGGAACACAACCCCACCCATTAGCAGAGAAGCTGCCTAAAATCATAATAAGGTCACAGACACCCCAAAACACCACTGGATCTGGTCCTGGCCACCAGAAAGACAAGATCCAGCCTTATCCACCACAACACAGGCACCAGTCCCCTCCACCAGGAAGCCTACACAATCCACTGAACCAACCTTAGCCACTGGGGACAGAAAACAAAAACAACGGGAACTATGAACCTGCAGCCTGCGAAAAGGAGACCCCCAAACACAATAAGGTAAGCAAAATGAGAAGACAGAGAAACACACAGCATATGAAGGAGGAAGGTAAAAACCCACCAGACCAAACAAATGAAGAAGAAATAGGCAGTCTACCTGAAAAGGAATTCAGGTAATGATAGTAAAGATGATCCAAAATCTTGGAAATAGAATGGAGAAAATACAAGAAGCATTATCAAGGACCTAGAAAAACTAAAGAGCAATCAAACAGTGATGTACAACACAATAAATGAAATTAAAAATTCTCTAGAAGGAATCAATAGCAGAATTACTGAGGCAGAAGAGCAGATAAGTGACCTGGAAGACAAAATAGTGGAAATAACTACTGCAGATCAGAATAAAGAAAAAAAAAATGAAAAGCAATGAGGACAGTCTCAGAAACCTCTGGGACAACATTAGATGCACCAACATTCGAATAATAGGGGTCCCAGAAGAAGAAGAGAAAAAGCAAGGGACTGAGAAAATATTTGAAGAGATTATAGTTGAAAACCTCCCTGATATGGGAAAGGAAATAGTTAATCAAGTCCAGGAAGTACAGAGAGTCCCATACAGGATAAATCCAAGGAGAAACACACCAAGACATAATTTAATCAAACTATCAAAAATTGAATACAAAGAAAAAATATTGAAAGCAGCAAGGGAAAAACAACAAATAACATTCAAGGGAATCCCCATGAGGTTAACTGCTGATCATTCTCAATGGTGAAAAACTGAACCCATTTCCACTAAGATCAGGAACAAGACAAGGTTGCCCACTCTCACCACTCTTATTCAACATAGTTTTGGAAGTTTTAGCCACAGCAATCAGAGAAGAAAAGGAAATAAAAGGAATCCAAATCGGAAAAGAAGAAGTAAAGCTGTCACTGTTTGCAGATGACATGATACTATACATAGAGAATCCTAAAGATGCTACCAGAAAACTACTAGAGCTAATCAATGAATCTGTTAAAGTAGCAAGATAAAAAATTAATGCACAGAAATCTCTTGCATTCCTATACACTAAAGATGAAATATTTGAAAGAGAAATTAAAGAAACACTCCCATTTACCATTGCAGCAAGAAGAATAAAATACCTAGGAATAAACCTCCCTAAGGAGACAAAAGACCTGTATGCAGAAAACTATAAGACACTGATGAAAGAAATTAAAGATGATACAAATAGATGGAGAGATATACCATGTGCTTGGATTGGAAGAATCAACATTGTGAAAATGACTATACAATCCAAAGCAATCTACAGATTCAATGCAATCCCTATCAAACTACCAATGGCATTTTTCAAAGAACTAGAACAAAAAATTGCACAATTTGTAAGGAAACACAAAAGACCCCGAATAGCCAAAGCAATCTTGAGAACGAAAAACGGAGCTGGAGGAAGCAGGCTCCCTGGCTTCAGACTATACTACAAAGCTACAGTAATCAAGACAGTATGGTACTGGCAAAAAAACAGAAATATAGATCAATGGAACAGGATAGAAAGCCCAGAGATAAACCCACGCACATATGCTCACCTTATCTTTGATAAAGGAGGCAAGAATATACAATGGAGAAAAGAGAGCCTCTTCAATAAGTGGTGCTGGGAAAACTAGACAGCTACATGTCAAAGAATGAAATTAGAACATTCCCTAACACCCTACACAAAAATAAACTCAAAATGGATTAAGGACCTAAATGTAAGGCCAGACACTACAAAACTCTTAGAGGAAAATATAGCAGAACACTCTATGACATAAATCACAATAAGATCCTTTTTGACCCACCTCCTAGAGAAATGGAAATAAAAACAAAAATAATCAAATGGAACTTAATGAAATTTAAAAGCTTTTGCACAGCAAAGGAAACCATAAACAGGATGAAAAGACAACCCTCAGAACGGGAGAAAATCTTTGCAAATGAAGCAACTGAAGAAGGATTAATCTCCAAAATTTACAAGCAGCTCATGCAGCTGAATATGAAAAAAACAAACAACCCAATCCAAAAATGGGCAGAAGACCTAAATAGACATTTCTCCAAAGAAGATATACAGACTGCCAACAAACACATGAAAGAATGCTCAACATCACTAATCATTAGAGAAATGCAAACCAAAACTTCAGTGAGGTATCATGTCACACCAGTCAGAATGGCCATCATCAAAAATCTACAAAGAATAAATGCTGTAAAGGGGGTGCAGAAAAGGGAACACTCTTGAAGTGTTGGTGGGAATATAAATTGATACAGCCACTATGGAGAACAGTATGGAGGTTCCTTAGAAAACTAAAAATAGAAATAACATATGATCCAGCAATCCCACTACTGGGCATATACCCTGAGAAAACCATAATTCAAAAAGAGTCAGGTACCACAGTGTTCATTGCAGCACTATTTACAATAGCCAGGACATGGAAGCAACTTAAATGTCCATCGACAAATGAATGGATATAGAAGATGTGGCACATATATACAATGGAATATTACTCAGCCATTAATAGGAACGAATTGAGTTATTTGTAGTGAGGTGGATGGATGTAGAGTTTCTCATACAGAGTGAAGTAAGTCAGAAAGAGAAAAACAAATACCATATGCTAACACATATATATGGAATCTAAAAAAAATATATATATATATATGGCTATGAAGACCCTAGTGGCAGACAGGAATAAAGCAATTATACTAACACACCACTGTAAGACAATTATACTCCAATAAAGATGTTTTAAAAAAGGTAAATACAAGAAGAAATAACAAACAGAACTAAAAGTGGTTGACTTGGGAAAGAGAAGCATAGAGAAGAATCTTCTGTTACAGACCTATATGTGATTTACCTTTAAAATTATATTCTGTATGGACTTCCCTGGTGGTCCAGTGGGTAAGACTCCATGCTTCCAATGCAGAGGGCCCTGGTTCAGTCCCTAGTTGGGGAACTAGATCCTGCATGCATGCCACAATTAAGAGTCCGCATGTTGCAACTAAGAAGTCTGCGTGCCTCAACTAAGACGTGGTGCAGCCAAAATAAACAAATAAATAAATATTACAAAAAAAAAGATGTGAGGAAGAAAGAGTAAAAGCAAATGGGACATGGAGAAAGGGAAAAACACTATTAAGATAAAGAGAAAACAAAAACATCAGAAGCACTGAAAAGGGGACTGTAGTAACAAGAAAGAGGGTAGCACACACAATTGTCCCTTAAAACCAGCATTCCTCTAAAGCCTGGGAGAGAAGCTCCCCTGCACTGAGCCTTATATTTTAGAGGTCCCCATCTTACCCTCCTCCATCACACGCCTCCTCACAGAGATAGGGATCAAGGTGATGTGCCTGCCTATGGTCTGTGCCTCTACTTCTACACAATGCTTGAGGTATACAGACCCTGAAATTCCTGTCCCAATGGGCCTAATTCCAATTTCAGGCCCTGCTTGATCCTCTCCCATGATCCAGCTGTCTGAGAGACAACCACTGTGTACACTCTTGGGCTCAGGAGACGGGCAAGGGCAGCTGTTTCAATGTGTGCAGAGAGGGCTGGGACCCACGGGCTGGTGTGCCCTCCTACTTTTAAATGAGGCCTTGTTTCAGGACAGAGTCAGAGATGGAAAGATGAGGAGGCTGGGCTATGGGCTAGAGGTTAGAGGGGAAGTGAAAGCCTGACCTTCCAGCTTCCTATTGCTTTGATGAACTTAAAAGGGAAATGCTGGTGCAAGTAGCAGTGTTGATGGCAACTTGTGGTAAGAGGTAACCTGGAGAGGACAGGGGAGATGAAGAGAAATCTTGAAGATGCAATATTCAGGACCTTCACAAGGTAGCTGGATGGTGGGGCAAAGGTGGAGGTGAGAGATGAGTCAATAGTCCAGCCATGGGAGGGATAATTGGGTTTCTCCTGCATGAAGAGAAAGAGAAACTCAGGGAGGGCCTAGAAGTGAGCATTGGCTAGCCAACAAGTGAAGGAGAAATTGCTTCCCCTTCTCTCCTCCTGCCCTGACCCAGTGGCCACTACCAATGAGCCTTTCTGGAGAGAATCATGGTCTTTGGCAAGTATTATATTCATTTTAACTTGCACTATTCACAGTTATTTGTTACGAATTGTTGCTTTACACATAGTTTTGAACTTTTCACTATGAAGGTGCATTTGCCAATCCAGAAGCATACAACATATTTATTTAAAAGTTTGTTGGTTTAATTTATATTAAATCAAAAGGTTTTTGGTTTGATTTGATTATATTTATAAATGCTTATATTATAAGCATTTAGACATATGGTACACAGGCCTCCATTTGTACTCTCGCCTGGACTCTGCAAATATAAAATGAGAATGTCCAGCCATTCTACTCTGTGAGAAGTCAACTGCCAGTGTGAGAGCATCTGTGATGGGCCAGGAACTGGGTTTTACTTATGTCATTTTACTTAAACATCCCAGCAATTTTATGAGGTTAAACAGGCATATAAACAAACTGAGGACCACAGAGGTTAAGATGCTTGGCCAAGATCACATAGCTAATAGGCAAGGACCTGGAACTCCAACAAAATTCTTTCCAACCACAAAGCATTCTCTTTCCACTAGATTATGGCTCAGTTTACTCCAGTGCCGAGATGTAGGTGCAATGGCAGCGTAGTTGCTCTTTGCTTTTGTTTTCATTTAGAATGGGGAAAATGAACCAACAACTGCCTCCTAAGCCAAACAGAGCATCTCCTTAGAGAGACCCAGACTCTAGGAGCTTGTTTTTACCAAGGCCCTTGTAATAGGAATGAGATGCCTTCCCAAGGTTCCCAAGGTGCTCCTTTGGAAACACAATTTAAGCTAAATTAAATCGGGAAGACCAACAGAGAGTCTTTCAATGCAACAAATCAGGAGGAAAAAACCTGCTCCTCACTTAAAGATAAAATGAAGGAAAAAAAAAATCTGGAGAGGGACCTGTGCTCTGAAGTTGTGTGTGTGTGTGTGTGTGTGTATGAGAGAGAGAGAGAGGTGTTCTTTTAACTGTTTGAAAATAACCAGAAAAAGCCAAGTTGGTGACTCATCCTTTTTTATGAATCGCTAACCAATTCCTTCTGTTGATAAATATCAGAGCCCTCTTAAGAGTTTTATTCTTCATATTTAAAAAGTACCTTCTGCTTTTAGATCCACTAAAAAACATAACTGTCAAAGAAGTGGACCCATTTCCCTATTACTTTTATTATCTTTCTGAAACACAAATCTGGTCATGTTACTCCCCTACTTTAAAATGCTTCAGTAGCTCCAACTGCCTATTAGATCAAATCGAATGCATGACATTCAAGATCTTTTAATATGTGAATCAAGCCAATTACTTCATCTTTAGTTCCTGCCCTTCGCTGCATGATATATCCTATTAAAATATGCCCAAATCGATGCCATGCCCCAATCAGGCCCCACCATTTCATATCAGGGGCTTAGGCTGAGGCCCCTGCCTTCTTCACTATGCCTTGAAATTGTATTTATTCTTCAAGATCCATTTCAGAATAACCTATACACTAAAGCCCTCTCCAACTATATCCTAGACAAGTGATTACCACAGTTTTGAAATACAGACATTAATATAAAAAAATAAGGGAGTTCTAATATGGGATTGTTCACTGTTACTTCGCCAAGTAAGATCACACACACATATACACACACACCTATCATAATATATAGGACAAGATAGAAACAAAAAGGAAGAATATAATCTCAGAATAAATAAGAGTGTTTCAAGTTCATGAATTTTGTTTTATGAACATTTCACTCATTTGGTTTTTCTTAGTTTGCCACAGGAAAACAAATCAAAAAAATAGCCATGGACTTGCATTTGGGAACCACTGTCCTAGACTGTGGGTAGAATTGATGGCTCCACTGATTTGGCTTCCAATACTTTGTACAGATTTGTTACATTGAGTTGTAATTATTTTACTGAATCTCATCCTCTTCTCACTGATTTTTGAACTTTTGAGTATAGGAATTATCATTATTATTGTTATTATTATTATTATCATTCTATATATTCCAACTACCTAGTACATAATAGGGGCTCAATAAATGTCTGTTAAATTAATATTTATATGAATGGCTCTGGGTGCAGAAGGAATGCCAAGACAGGCTAGTCCCAGGCCAAAAACTTTCCTTTTTATTCTAGTAAGGGGACATAGTTCCATTTCTGGGTGTTTATCATCACCGATGTTTCCTGCACCATAAAATATCATCTGCGAGACTCTTCTCACACAAGACTCTGCTGATAACAGCATGTTAGACAATGTTCCCCTTCTCTAGGTTATAATCATCCTCTCCCTTATCATCATTCTTTAAAGGTATCCTCTTCCCCACCCTGTAGCCTTCAAGGGATTTTATAAAATGAGCATTTCATCTGCTCTTTAAGGTCATTCGTTAGGATGCTTTAGGTTACAAATAATATGGCAGCCTAACTCAAACTGGATTTTATAAAAAGGTAATTTATTAATTCATGTAACTGAAAAATAGCTCAGCTAAAGCTTGATTCAATAGCTCACTGTTGCCATCTTGGACCTGATTTCTTCTTATCTTGTCACTCTGCCTTCAGCATCATCTAGCACTGGTCTCCTTTGTGGTCTTGAGAGAGACAGCTATCAACAGCTCCACACACTATATGCTTTTTCTTCCTCAACTTGCAGAAAAGAACATAATTTTCCCTACATTCCCACAAATTCAATCTAATTACGATAGTTCAGGTTACCTGCCCACATCTGAACTGAGGCCAGTGGAATAAAATTCACTGACTAATTACAATCTCAGGTTCTAATGCCGAAGATAGAACATAGAGCCAGATTTCCAGGAAACATATAAATTCCCACATGGATATCTAGGGTTATTGCAAAGTAGCAATAATTGTTGGCACAAATGTCCACTACACTCTGTACAAGTGAAAATTTTCTGAAGACATAAGTATCCTCAAAAACCTGAGGACTTTCACAAATATACTTATGGATGTTTTAAAATCTCTCTCTCTCAAAAGAAGAAAATGATACCTTCCCAAGACTCTTATACCACCCCCACAAAAAGCAGCCACATTATTCTTCTTTAACAAAGTAGAATTTAAAGATCTCTTCTAGAAAAAGATGGATGATGGTAAAGGAGCTGTTTCAGAAGCTGACTCAGAAAGTAATGATTAATTATATTCTTGCAGGCTGAACTGCTCAAATGTACTAGACAGCATCATCTTCCAGCTTCTAAAGAGATTCCTTGCCTGTGGCAGTGAGATAGGAATGGAAGGTTAGTCACTTGATCCTTCCACAGAAGCAATAATTCACTGCCTCCAAGATGAGCTCTCCAAAGGAACACATTTGAGGGACTGTATAAAACCAATCCACTCATCTAAAATGGACAGATTCTTAGAAGCTGTTGTAGTGGAAGCCTGCTTTTACCTGAAGAATTCAGATCGGCTTCCCATCTAGACTAAATTCCCTTGATGAATACTGCAGATAGACTATCATGATCTAAGAAATGACTAAAGGCTTATAGTCTTAAAGGGATAGTAAGTCTCAAATTTTATTTGTCATAGAATTTTTAGTTAACTGAGATTTCAACTCCAGTTATAATTTTAATTACCCTTGAGGTAAACTGTTGTAGTAATGGCCCCAGTGACTTATGCCTTTTGGTATCCATGCCCACTGGGTATTACACACATACACATACACATTGACTCTGAGATTGGCCATATAACTTGCTTTGGCCAATGGAACGTTATCAAACATAACACAATAGAGGCTTGAAAAGTGCTTGCCTATTGGGAACTATTCCACCACCATGTGGAAGAGCCCAGGTAGCTCTTGGAGGATGTGAGAGCATGTGGAGAAAGGTCTCTGCTGTTCAAGCCATCCCAGTTATTCAAGATAACCTAGCCAAAGCCCAAATGCATGTGTGAATCCAGCCATCACCATGTGGAGCAGAAATGAATTGTCTCAAGATGACACCAACCCATATTTCCAACCTATAGAACTATGAGCAAATCAATGGATGTCATTTTGAGCCACTAAGTCTTGAGCTATATAGATACACAACAAACTATAACTGGCACAACCCTCAGACCTCAGAACACCTACACACCTTAGTCTACATAGCAGGTGAACAATAAATGTCTACTGAACCATATAATAAATTAATCTAATTGTGTTGGTCATTCATGTGAATTACATATTTGTAAAAAGCTTTTCTAATAGAATGTTAGAAAAGATGTCAGATTTTACTGCTAAATTAATTTTGGCCCTTTATTTTATTCAAAAGAAGATAGGAGGCCATCTTCTAGTTAGTCTAGTAAAGCTATAAAATAGGCTTTCCAAGTAATGGAAGTAATTGACCTAAAATGCTTAGCTCGGTTTCTGACCCTTGATACATGTTGTTACTGATGACATTGAGGATGATTGTGAATATAAATGATGATGCTGACTATAAATGCCTCAAGTATAGGGGCTATCTCAGTCCATATTTTATTCATGGTACATGATTTACAGTATCATGGATATATTTTAAAAGTGAGGCTTATGATGAAGAGGATGATAATACTAGATACATGTATAGCAGGGAGAGTTTTTTTAAAATTCTACTTGGAAAATATTGTGATTCTTCTTCAATATGATAACTCACATATTTCCTCAGTTACACAAAATTCTTATCCCTTCAAATATTGCCTCTTCTCTGTTCCTTTTTTTTCATTCTTTACCCTGCTTTATCTATTAACGGCTGCTGATCTTTCCATTTTATTATCTCTCTGTCAGACCACCTAGGAATTTTCCTTTAATGATATTAGTTCAACTAATTCTCTCTTCTATCCTTAATCATCTATTTAACTCATCTCTCATGCATATAATTTCAAGGTTTGTATTTTTTATTACTAGACATCTCTTTGGTTCTTCTTTTCTAATCCACATATTTATTTTTTTAATTTATTTACTTTTTATACAGCAGGTTCTTATTAGTTATAAATTTTATACATATTAGTGTATATATGTCAATCCCAATCTCCCAATTCATCCCACCATCACCACCCTCCCCACTTCCCCCCTTGGTGTTCATATGTTTGTTCTCTACATCTGTGTCTCTATTTCTGCCTTGCAAACTGGTTCATTTGTACCATTTTTCTATATTCCACATATATGCGTTAATATATGATATTTGTTTTTCTCTTTCTTATTTCACTCTGTATAACAGTCTCTAGTTCCATCCACATCTCTACAAATAACCCAATTTCTTTCCTTTTTATGGCTGAATAATATTCCATTGTATATATGTACCACATCTTCTTTAACCATTCATCTGTTGATGGGCATTTAGGTTGCTTCCACGACCTGGCTATTGTAAATAGTGCTGCAATGAACATTGGGGTTCTTTCTGAATTATGTTTTTCTCTGGCTATATACCCAGTAGTGGGATAGCTGGGTCATAGGGTAATTCTATTTTTAGTTTTTTAAGGAACCTCCATAGAGTTCTCCATAGCAGCTCTATCAATTTACATTCCCACCAACAGTGCAAGAGGATTCCCTTTTCCCCACACCCTCTCCAGCATTTGCTGTTTGTAGATTTTCTGATGATGCCCATTCTAAGCAGTGTGAGGTGATACCTCACTGTAGTTTTGATTTGCATTTCTCTAATAATTAGTTATGTTGAGATGGTTTTCATGGGCCTCTTGGCCATGTGTATGTCTTCTTTGGAGAAATGTCTATTTAGGCCTTCTGCCCATTTTTTGATTGGGTTGTTTGTTTTTTTAATATTGAGCTGTGTAAGCTGTTTATATATTTTGGAGATTAATCCTTTGTCCAGAGATTCATTTGCAAATACTTTCTCCCATTCTGAGAGGTGTCTTTTCATTTTGTTTATAGTTTCCTTTGCTGTGCCAAAGCTATTAAGTTTCATTAGGTCCCATTTGTTTATTTTTGTTTTTATTTCCATTACTCTAGGAAGTAGGTAAGAAAGATCTTGCTGTGATTTATGTCAAAGAGTGTTCTTCCTATGTTTTTCTCTAAGAGTTTTATAGTGTCAGGTCTTACATTTAGGTCTTTAATCCATTTTGAGTTTATTTTTGTGTAGGGTGTTAGGGAATGTTCTAACTTCATTCTTTTCCATGTAGCTGTCCAGTTTTCTCAGCACCACTTATTGAAGAGACTGTCCTTTCTCCATTGTATATCCTTGCCTCCTTTGTCATAGATTAGTTGACCATAGGTGTGGTGGTTTATCTCTGGGCTTTCTATCCTGCTCCATTGATATATTTCTGCTTTTGTGCCAGTACCATATTGTCTTGATTACTGTAGGTTTGTAGTATAGTCTAAAGTCAGGGGGTCTGATTCCTACAGCTCCGTTTTTTCCCCTAGATTGCTTTGGCTATCTGGGGTCTTTTGTGTCTCCATAAAAATTTTAAGATTTTTTATTCTAGTTCTGTAAAAAATGCCATTGGTAGTTTGATAGGGATTGCACTGAATCAGTATATTGCTTTGGGTAGTATAGTCATTTTCACAATATTGATTCTTCCAATCCAAGAACGTGGTATATTTCTCCATCTGTTTGTATCATCTTTGATTTCTTTCATCAGTGTCTTATAGTTTTCTGAGCACAGGTCTTTTGTCTCCTTAGGGAGGTTTATTTCTAGGTATTTTATTCTTTTTGCTGCAATGGTAAATGGGATTGTTTCCTTAATTTCTCCTTCTGCTCTTTCGTTGTTAGTGCATAGGAATGCAAGATATTTCTGTGCATTAATTTTGTATCCTGCAACTTTACCAAATTCATTGATTAGCTGTAGTAGTTTTCTAGTGGCAGCTTTACGATTCTCTATGTATAGTATCATGTCATCTGAAGACAGTGACAGTTTTACTTCTTCTTTTCCAATGTGTATCCCTTTTATTTCTTTTTCTTCTCTGATTGTCGTGGCTAGGACTTACAAAACTTTCTTGAATAATAGTGGCGAGAGTGGATATCCTTGTCTTGTTCCTGATCTTAGAGGAAATGGTTTCAATTTTGCACCATTGAGAATGAGGTTTGCTGTAGGTTTGTCGTATATGGCGTTTATTAGGTTGAGGTAGGTTACATCTCTGCCCACTTTCTGGAGAGTTTTTAATCATACATGGGTGTTGAATTTTGTCAAAAGCTTTTTCTGCATCTATTGAGATGATAATATGGTTTTTATTCTGCAATTTGTTAATATGATGTATAACATGGATTGATTTGAACGTATTGAAGAATCTTTGTATCTCTGGAATAAATCCTATTTGATCATGGTGTATGATCCTTTTAATGTGTTGTTGGATTTTGTTTGCTAATGTTTTGTTGAGAATTTTTGCATCTATGTTCATCAGTGATATTGGTCTGTAATTTTCTTTTTTTTGGAGTATCTTTGTCTGGTTTTGGCATCAGGGTGATGGTGGCCTCATAGAATGAGTTTGGGAGTGTTCCTTTCTCTATAGTTTTTGGGAAGAGTTTGAGAAGGATGGGTGTTAGCTCTTTTCTAAATGTTTGACAGAATTTAACTGTGAAGCCATCTGGTCCTGGACTTTTGTTTGTTGGAAGATTTTTAATCACAGTTTCAATTTAATTACTTGTGATTGGTCTGCTCATATTTTCTATTTCTTCCTGGTTCAGCTTGGAAGGTTGTACCTTTCAAGGAAGGTTATACCTTTCTAAGAATTTGTCCATTTTTTCCAGGGTGTCTATTGTTTCTGGCATAGAGTTGCTTGTAGTAGTCTCTTATGCTTTGTATTTCTGCAGTATCCATTGTAACTTCTCCTTTTTCATTTCTAATCCTGTTGATTTGAGTCCTCTCCCACTTTTTCTTCATGGGTCTGGCTAAAGGTTTATCAATTTTCTTTATCTTCTCAAAGAACCAGCTTTTAGTTTTATTGATCCTTGCTATTGTTTTCTTGGTTGCTATTTCATTTATTTCTGCTCTGATCTTTATGATTTCTTTCCTTCTACTAACTTTGGGTTTTGTTTGTTCTTATTTCTCTAATTCCTTTAGGGGTCAGGTTAGATTGTCTATTTGAGTTGTTTCTTGAGGTAGGATTGTATTGCTATCAACTTCTCTTTTAGAACTGCATCTCATAGATTTTGGATCGTCATGTTTTCTTTGTCATTTGTCTCTATTTTTTTTTTTTTTTTTTGCGGTACGCAGGCCTCTCACTGTTGTGGCCTCTCCCATTGCGGAGCATAGGCTCTGGACACGCAGGCTCAGCGGCCATGGCTCATGGGCCCAGCTGCTCTGCGGCATGTGGGATCTTCCCGGACTGGGGCACGAACCCGTGTCCCCCACATTGGCAAGCGGACTCTCAACCACTGCGCCACCAGGGAAGCCCTGTCTCTAAGTATTTTTTGATTCCCTCTTTGATTTCTTCAGTGATCTCTTGATTTTTTAGTAATGTATTTTTTACCCTCCATGTGTTTGTGTTTTTAATGTTTTTTTCCCTGTAATTGATTTCTAATCTCATAGCGTTGTGGTTGGAAAAGATGTTTGATATGATTTCAATTTTCTTAAATTTACCGAGGCTTGATTTGTGACCCAAGATATGAGCTATCCTGGAGAATGTTCTGTGTGTACTTGAGAAGAAAATATAATCTGCGGTTTTCGGATGGAATGTCCTTTAAATATCAATTAAATCTATCTGGTCTATTGTGTCATTTAAAGCTTGTGTTTCCTTATTAATTTTCTGTCTGGATGATCTGCCCATTGGTGTAAGTGAGGTGTTAAAGTCCCCCACTATTATTGTGTTACTGTCAAATTCCTCTTTTATAGCTGTTAGCAGTTGCCTTATGTATTGAGGTGCTGTTATGTTCGGTGCATATATATTTATAATTGTTATATTTTCTTCTTGGATTGATCCCTTGATCATTATGTAGTGGCCTTCCTTGTCTCTTGTAATAGTCTTTATTTTAAAGTCTATTTTGTCTGATATAAGAATTGCTACTCCAGCTCCCTTTTGATTTCCATTTGCATGGAATATCTTTTTCCATCCCCTCACTTTCAGTCTGTATGTGTCCCTAGGTCTGAAGTGGGTCTCTTGTAGACAGCATATAGTTGTGTCTTGTATTTGTATCCATTCAGCGAGCCTGTGTCTTTTGGTTGGAGCATTTAATCCATTCACATTTAAGGTAATTATTGATATGTATGTTCCTATTACCATTTTCTTAATTGTTTTGAGTTTTTTTGTAGGTCCTTTTCTTCTCTTGTGTTTCCCACTTAGAGAAGTTCCTTTAGTATTTGTTTGGTGGTGCTGAATTCTCTTAGTTTTTGCTTGTCAAGAAAGCTTTTGATTTCTCCATCGAATCTGAATGAGGTCCTTGCTGGGTAGAGTGATCTTTGTTGTAGCTTCTTCCCTTTCATCACTTTAAGTATATCATGCCACTCCCTTCTGGCTTGTAGAGTTTCTGCTGAGAAATCAGCTGTTAACCGTATGGGAGTTCCCTTGTATGTTATTTGTCATTTTTCCCTTGTTGCTTTGAATAACTTTTCTTTGTCTTTAATTTCTATTAATTTGATTATTCTGTGTCTCAGCGTGTTTCTCCTTGGGTTTATCCTGCCTGGGACTCTCCGCACCTCCTGGACTTGGGTGGCTATTTCCTTTCCCATGTTAGAGAAGTTTTCAACTATAATCTCTTCAAATATTTTCTCAGGTACTTTCTCTCTCTCTTCTCCTTCTGGAATGTTGGTGCATTTAATGTTGTCCCAGAGGTCTCTTAGGCTGTCTTCATTTCTTTTCATTCTTTTTTCTTTATTCTGTTCTGCGGCAGTGAATTCCATCATTCTGTCTTCCACGTCACTTATCTGTTCTTCTGCCTCCGTTATTCTGCTATTGATTCCTTCTAGTGTATTTTTCATTTCAGTTATTGTATTGTTCACCTCTGTTTGTTCTTTAATTCTTCTAGGTATTTGTTCTTTAATTTTTCTAGGTATTTGTTAAACATTTCCTGCATCTTTTCAATCTTTGCCTCCATTCTTTTTCTGAGGTCCTGGATCATCTTCACTATCATTATTCTGAATTCTTTTTCTGGAAGGTTGCCTATCTCCACTTCATTTAGTTGTTTTTCTGGGGTTTTATCTTGTTCCTTCATCTGGTACATAGTTTTCTGCCATTTCATTTTGTCTATCTTACTGTGAATGTGGTTTTCATTCCACAGGCTGCAGAACTGTAGTTCTTGCTTCTGCTGTCTGCCCTCTGGTCCACATATTCTTTTTTATACAATTTTATTCTTTCATTGTGTTTTGTGTTTAATTTTTATTTTTACAATTATTTTAAATATTCTTATTTTATAGCTTCTGGTTTAAAATTTTTGGATTTTAGGATAGTAATTATTCTATTGGCTGCATCTGCTCAATCTTGCTTATGTAATGTGTAGTTTTTAAACATGAGCTCATCTTCAAGGATGAATGTTTATTCCTTGGGAGTCCTATGTTTTCCAGTTTATAAAATTATTAGAATGGAGTGATTTCAGCCATTTTATTGCCTGGAGAATAAGGAGTTTCAACAGTTCTGCCCCATTTTTAATGCCCAAGGACCTGATAGGATGCCAAGTCCTTTTTGGTTGAGCTCTGGACACAACCCCCAAGTTCCAGTCCAACTGCACACCTCAGTAGTTATCTAACAAAGGCAAACTTGTTCCTCCCCTCTCCCACATCATGTGTCTTACACTTGCTGTAATTCCTAATGTGTCCTAAGCACACAGTCTGAATCAGTTTCTACACCATCATCTTTCCTCCTGTTCTCTATTCATTTCTTTTTTCTCCTCAATCTTAAGCTTTCTTCTTCACTTCCTGCTTTTGGTAGCATGTTTATCCCACCTGGTCTTCAGCTCTACCTCCTCAAATTCCTCCTCGTCCTTCTGTATTGGAACGACTTACTAAAATTCTCTTTTTTAGTTATAAAGTAAGGATACGATCAAATGACTCTGATCTCAAATAGATGTATACACAGAATACATATAGAATTTGGGATGATTTTGCATTTTATCACAAAATTTATTTATGAATCTAAGATTAAGTTTTGTTAAGAATAAAATTAACAAAATTGGCCTCCAGAATATTAGCCTTAAATTTACCTCACAGAGAGATTGCCAAAAACAAACAATAATGGCTCTACAATATTTAAAAATTTAAGTGTATAAGAATGGTAGTAGCTCCAGAGAAACTAAAACCAGTTCATTGTTTTGGCAACATTCTTGGAAAAACAACAACAAAATTTGCAGGGTCATGAAAAAAGGGCCTAATTCTCTAAAGTTGATGGCAATTATATTTCCCATTAAGCAAACTCACTAGAAATAGCACTGTCTGAACAGTGAAAAAAATTTTTTTTACTGAATTTCTGAACTTAGAACTGAGAAAACTGTTGTGTACACAGTTCTAGAGGACAGCCTTGAGATTTCTCTTCACTATACAAGTCTTGGAAAAAGCAACTAGTGAGTAAGTAAAGGGATGGCAGAGACAAAGCAGAGATCTCCATGCCGATTACCCACCACATCAAGGAGGGAAAGAAATTGGGAGCAGACACCTAATCACATAGCCATACATACTGGGAAACATCTAGGGAGTGAAATGTCCAGAGATGGTCAGGGATGTGTCCATTCATTTAGCAATGTTTCATGAGGACCCTCTACATGTAAGTCACTGCCATGCTGAGCAGGGAAGGAGTTGAAAGTGATTTCAGATGAATAGTCTATCCTCTATAATTTTCTCATCTGGTGTAAAACAAAAATAGGATAAAATGTCACATCAAAGTCCCACATGAGTAATACAGTAAAAAGTTAAATACGTGCAGCAGACAGAAAAAAATGTTCTTTAATTTTGAAAAACCTGATTTTGGTTAAAGAAATAGCACAAGTTTATTGCTAGTGCTCCCCTACTCCAGGCCAGAAATTTCTCAAAGAAAGTCAAATTTTCTTAACTGTTTAGTCAGAGGATGAGCAGCAGCCCCAAATCCTTATATCCCCATTTACATCTTCAGCACAAAACAGAAGAAGGGCACTTTCAGTTTTTGAAACCACAAGACATGTTTACTAGGCCACACCTCCTCATGGGCATCTACAGAGTAAAGTTCTTTGTCAAGGAAGCAGCTACGCAGTCTGCTTCAGCAGGTGAACACAATTGGCCACCCAAAAAATGCCAGTGTCAGTTTCTTGGATCTCATAGAAAATAAATAAAATGCCATCCAGAGCTACAAAACCCTATTCAACATCATCACATTGCCAGGAATTGCCCATCCTGATGGGACCTGAAACCCTGGCCAGCAAGGTTCAGCCTTGGCTCCTCCAGCACACAGCTGGTACCTGTTGGACACTGCATTTCACTTCTCAGTGTTCCTGCCTGCACAGTGAACAACAGCATAGCCTAGATTATCTCTAAACCCATCCTGTCCTGGATTTTATGAGACTAAGAGATTTCTAAGTTGCCAAGTGCCTTTCCTTCTCATGCTGCTCATTTGATGGAAACATCCATATAAGCTAATTTCAGTAAAACCGTAGAGCTACTAGCACTATCTTAAATAGGAATTTACAACAGACTCGCTCTTCTTTCCTTTTTCCTGGATGTTCATAGTCTCTACCCTGCCCTCTAGAACTTGGAAAAAGGGGTATTATTTCTCCCCCTTAATCATCACACAGCAAGTCTCCAAATCCAAGCGTAAAATGGTGGCTCCTCAGAGGCGACAACATGCAATTAGATGTCTGCAGTTTTGCATATTCCAAGCAAGCAATTTAAAATGTCAAATAGTGAGCCATTTCTTTGTGCTCCATAAAAAGACTCCTCCTGATTCCCCCAGACAACCCATTTGCAGAATTGCTAGCAAATCAACATAATTTGTTTTCCCTGAGACAGTGTTCTACTAGGGAAACCTCCTTGAGGACTGCTGAAGCTGCTGCAATTGTATAAAATTATTGCATCTCACAATAAGGAATTTCCCTACAATTGGTCATGCAAATGAGGGACAATAATACATATATAATTTAGACAGTCTAATTATTGTTCCCAAGTTAAATTTTGTCAATGTTCCCTCTGCTTCATAAAACCCCAGAATTCTACAATTCAGCAGGTATGAGATATCTCAGGGACACAATTTTGCCTGCGCAAATTCAAATATTTAGTATATAATTCATGTTAAATATCTGTGGTATTTGCATGCAAATACACCATCACTGTGATGTCTGTCACTGCAGAATGGAGAATAGTTAGACTTCATTTTAAAGCAGTGAACAGTTTTTCCAAAGTCTCACAGAAAGCCTGCAGGTAAGTCAATAATATCTAAGCCCACACACCTGGCACCACCAAAGAAAATGGATCAGAGCCCAAGGTGGGGTCCTTTGTGATGCTCTTTCCCTGAAAGAGAGAGCTGCCTTAAGGCTCACTCTTCAACTAGAGTTGTTTTACAGGTATGGAGATAGCCTTGGTCAAAGAATGTCCCGGAAATTTTAAAAGGCAGTTTATTCTGGTGGCAAAAAGAAATCTCAAAGAAACCCAAGAACCGTGGCTCCTAGGAGAGCTTTGTGATTAACTAGATCTATGATCACTATAAAGTCAATTTGCTTCTTCAATACTTCATTTCCTCAGAATGAAGGAATTGAGTTACATGATCTCTATGCTATCCTTTCACTATAACATATTATGAATCTACCTATGATAAATGTTTGCTATCACACAAAAGTTTCCTATGGAGTTATGGCAAGAACATAGCCTTAAGACTGACCTTTTAAAAAATGAAAATAGAGCTACCATATGATCCTGCAATCCTACTCCTGGGCATATATCCAGAGAAAAACACGGTCTGAAAGGATACATGAACCCCAATGTTCACTGCAGCACTGTTTACAATAGCCAAGACATGGAAGCAACCTAAATGTCCATCGACAGATGAATGGATAAAGAAGATGTAGTACATACATACAATGGAATATAACTCAGCCATTAAAAAGAATAAAATAATGCCATTTGCAGCAACATGGATGGACCTACAGATTGCCATGCTGAGTGAATTAAGTCAGACAGAGAAAGACAAATGTTGTATGATACCGCTTATATGCGGAATCTAAAAAAATGATACAAATAAACTAATTTACAAAGCAGAAACAGAGTCACAGACTTAGAAAATGAACTTATGGTTAGCAGGGGAAAGCAGGGAGGAGGGATAGTTAGGGACTGACATGTACACACTACTATATTTAAAATGGATAACCAACAAGGACCTACTCTACAGCACCGGGGACTCTGCTCAATACTCTGTAATGACATATATGGGAATAGAATCTAAAAAAGAGTGGATATATGTATAACTGAATCACTTTTCTGTACACCTGAAGCTAACACAACATTGTTAATCAACTATACTCCAATATAAAATTAAAAGTTAAAAAAAGAGACTGACAGGTCAGGGGTTGAATCCCAGTTTCAAGGTATTAGCTGCGTGAGTCTGTACAAGGTGCTAGCTCTCTGAACCTTAGCTTCTTCATCTATAAAATGAATGTGGGATTAAGTGTTTACCTGGTATATAGTTATCATAAAACACTTAGCCTACACCCAAGAGTAATTAAGACAACACTAGCCAAGGTTGTGAAACGAGCTGAGACTGCCTAGA
The DNA here is from genome assembly GCF_003676395.1 of Aethalodelphis obliquidens. Lineage (NCBI taxonomy): Eukaryota > Metazoa > Chordata > Mammalia > Artiodactyla > Delphinidae > Aethalodelphis > Aethalodelphis obliquidens. Next base: position 24,500,390 of record NW_020837948.1, read on the forward strand.
GCCCCTTCTCTCTCTACATTTTTTACTCTTTTTTAAAGTTACACCTCTGTCTTTATGCTGTTTCCTTCTTCCAAACATAACTAAGCTACAGTAAGATCAGGGAGATACAACGTATTAGCAGTATTTATATGCAACATGCTACAGAAGCTAAGAGCACAATATCTAGATTCAGACAGATCTAGGTTCAAATCCTGATTCCATCCTTCACTAGTCATGTGACCCTAGGCAAGTTAATTCATTTCTCCATGTCTCAAGTTCTCCCTCTGTAAAATGAGGATAATACTAACATCTACCTGTACAGAGTTGACATAAAGACTAAGTAAGATATTCATGACATGCTTAGTATTATGTTACATAAAGTGAGCACTAATAAACAATGGTTCTCTCATCCTGTTAAAAGCTCCTGTTTAGCTTATAAATAAATAAATAAAATGGAACTTCCCCTCTCCTGTCTAATTGATTTAAAAAATCCATTGCAGTCTTTACATTCTAGCTTTTTCAATGTCACTTTGTTCTTTTGAGCCCTACATGTACTTCCCTTACTCTCTTCCAGCTTTCTGCATAGAAGAAAAGGCAGTCCTTCCAGTCCTTCTTGCCTAGGATTCTACCCGCAAATTTCTAGCCTGACTATTTTCTTCTCATTCATCCCTACATGCAACCAATCATGCAACAATCTTTGAATGAGTACCTCTTATTTGTCAATCTTGGTTAGGAGCTGGGAATATGAAAATAGCAGAGACTGCCTTCAAGCAGGTAACTGCAGAATGGATAGAAGAGACATATTTGCGAGACATTAAGGAGGCAACATCAACAGGACCTGAGTTGCCCTGAAACTCAGTAAAGTCTGAGATTTTGTGTCCACTGGGTGAGGAACATTTAAAGGAAGGACTGTATCCACCCACAGGGTGAAGAAGAGCAGGGAAGCAGCTCAACAATCTGGAAAAGCTTTCTGGAGGCAGCAAAAAAAATGCAGGAGAAGCCCAGAGCAGTGGTTCAAAGGGAGGTATGGCCAATAAGGAAGGGCCAGCATTCCTGGGATCCTCAGAAATCTTTGGAAGGCGGAGTCAACTTCCTAGGCTCACAAGAGCTGCTGACTCAGATTATTGTTATTTTGATATTAAAGGAAAGAAGTAACTCAGAACACTAGAGATCTTGGGGAAATTGGCACAGGAGAAAAGTTCTTACAGAAGAAAATGCTCCAGGTGTATAAGAGAAGGTCAGAATGCAATCCACCGCATACCGAACTAACTTCACTAAATAGGGCATAAGAAAAAGCTCAGAAGTACCCAAATCCCAGGCCTCCCTCCCCCAAGAGAGTTTCTTGGGGTCTTTAAACTTCATAAAGGCATGGCTGAAGGATGCTATGAGAAGAAAGTCAGCAAAGCTCAGCAATCCTAGTCAGGGCCTTCCCCTGCTTGTTTCTTTTACCAGTGACATCCCTCAAAGATGCATGATGACCTCCCATTACCAGAGAACCCCATTAAAGAATGACAGAAACACAAATGACTTGCCAACTCTTCTGCTAAATGTGTTGTAAGATGGGAGATCTGGTACTTCTCTTCATAACCTTCTCCAGTTTTTAAATCACTTACAGTCAAAAACCTCTGATTATTAAACCAATTATCTCTTACAGCAATTCTAGCTCAATTCGTCTTCCTCTGGCCCTCCATGGAGATGCAGAGCCACTACTCAGCACTCTCTCTGTACTTCTCTACAGTCATGATTAAAGAATTACAGGGTGATCCCTTCTCATCTTCTTACTCGGGCTAGACAACATCATTAATTTTGCCCATAGGACCATTTCTCCAATTCACCCCTTTGACAATTTCTACTGTTCTAGCCTCTCTGATTTTCTGCACTTTCATTTTAAATTAAAAAGCAAACTGGAAACAGTAAGTTTAGGACAAATAAAAAGTAGACTAAGAAGATACACGGCATCACTTTCATATCACAGTTGTACCAATGGCATACTAATTTTGAAACTTTCTTTAAAATGTCACTGTTCGCTCAACTTTGCAAACCTATATCAATTGTATGAATCTGCTGTGTACTGGAACAGTGACATTTTCAATTCTGTTCAACAATGTTCTGTTCTATAGAAAACTTTCTGAAACATTTAATTTCAAAGTCCAGTTATTAAAAGAGATGCTCAGGGAATTCACCAAATATGGCTGTAAGTTAACTTTGACATTGAAAACAGAGCTGTTGTCTGCCAAAGCCACTCTTTTTCTAATCATTCTTAGGTCATTAAGGACCTCCATCTGCCTGATCTAATGACATTTTCTGACCTCATCTTACTTGGCCCCTCATCAGCCATCCCCAAAGGAATCCTTCTTCGAAGTAGGCTCTCCCTTTCCCTTGTGCAACCTCACACTTTGGGTTTTCCTCTTCCCTCTCTACTATCCCTTCTCACTTTCTTTGGCCTAACCTCCTCTTCTTCTTCCTAACCTCTAATTCCTAAGGTTTCTCAGAGTCATCCTGAGCCATCTTCTCTTCTTTTGAAGCACTCCCAGTGGTTTTAATGATCACATATAAATCAAGGACTTCCAACGTGTAATTCCATTCCAGACCCTTATTTGAAGTTCCGTAAAAATATATCTGACTTTAGTCATCAATATCTCTATTTAGACATCTAACAGGCAATCCCCAACTCTTTATGTCTAGGACTGAATATATGATTACTCACTTCCCCACTTCTCACTCCTACACCTGAAAAATCTGCTTGTTGTGTTCCCTACATTTCCTAGCTCAACAGTTGCTCTTGCAAGAAACCTATTGCCATCACTGAGACCTTCTCTCCTTCATCCTCCACATCCAATCAGTCACCTACCTCTGCTCCCTAGACTTCTCAAATGCATTTATTTTGACTTTCATTGCTATTTCCTCTATCCCTCCTCTTTCCTGGACTTCTGAAAAACCGCCTAACTGGTCTCCCAGCCCTATTCATATCCTCTCCAATAAATTCTTCACCTTGCAGTGAAGGTGATATTTTAAAATACAGAGGTCACAATGTCACTCCCTTGCTTAACATTCTTCAGTGGATTTCTATTACACTTAGTATGAAAGATCAGAAATCTTTACCATTGCCTGCAAGATCTGGTCCTGCTTGATCTGTCTTCTGTCTGTTTTCTAACATGAGCTCTGACTACCCTCCTTCTTTCTACATTACAGCCACACTGGTCATCTTTCAATTATGCAGGTGTATCAAGCTCTTTCCCATCTCAGAGCCTCCCTCTGCCTGAAATGCTTTCCCACCTATTTTTCTGATTACCCTCACTCTTGCTTAATGTGTTAGCTTGAATAAATGTCTCTTCCTCAGAAATGTATCTCTTGATCCCTGCACCGAGTGTGGCAAAGACAAGAGTGCCCACCACACAGTCCCAATGCTCCCCAAATCTTCTCAGGATTTCCTGTTGCAGGATAGGGTTTTGTGACTACCTTCAGTCCACTGGCTGGAAGTGATACATCACTCTCATCTGAAGGATTTACAACTGGGTAGAACTTCTCCATGTGCTCTCTCTTGTTTATGTAGCTGAAAGCAGAGAACTTCATGATGGTAGACTTGTAAGACTGTAACATAAGTGAGAAATAAAACCTTGTGGAGTTAAGCCACTGAAACCTTGGGATTTTTCACCAAAATATAGTGTAGCCCAACTGACGAATAGTCTGTTAGATCCCCCGGGAACCAGTCTCATATCATCTTGTACTGTTATATCCCTGGCACCTTGCACACTTTTGACATCTAATAGGCTCTGGAAAATATTTGTTAAACAAGTAAATAAATGAGTAAAATACCAGAGTGTATAGATTGAGAATGATTTCCTTTCAAACAGATTAAAAAATTTTAAGACAACAGTGTAAAATTCTTTGGTAGGATTCACGGAAGACTGGAGATTTATGGTTACCTCCAATATGACCCTGAGGACTTTACTCATCTTCCTGAAGAACAGAGGATGAATGGCAAAGACACATGCAGGTAAAATTCCCTGAGAGAGTCCCTTTTTAGAAGATAGAGTGGATGGGCATCACAAGTATTATTTCTTATGCCTGCTCTTCACAGAAACCTGGCTAGATTAACACAATGCTAAAAGAGAATTCATGAGTGAGGGGAAAAAAAAAACCTATTAGCTTCTCTTTTCAACTATATACACAAATATACAAGGCTATAAATGAAAGAGATGATCTTTTTATTCATTCATTTATGAAAATATTAGCTTAATAATAAAATATCTTTCACCTTAATACTAAAATAATATAAATAATAACAAATATTAGAAAAAATCCTTTTTTGGCTGGAACATGGTGCAAATTATAATTGTCTCTCAGAATTTCATTTCTATGAAGTATTACTCTAAAAGCATCATCTTGGGTACACGTAGTTTTTTCATTGAAAAAATAAGTATTTCTAAGTGTGAAGATCTAGAGGAGCAACCACCCCTCATGTAGGAGGCCACCCCCCAAATCTTCAGGAGGGCTAAGGCCTGGCTGTGCACCTATACCACGGGGGCTCCCTTTGGCCCTCCATTCAGCACAAGGAAATCACAGAAGCAGCTCCCTGAAAGCAATATCCGCAAAATTAATATGACAAAATGACAGCTAATGTCACAGTCAGTGAGGACCCAGAAAATATAATTAAGAGAATTATTATGAGGGAAAAAGTGGCGATTACAAGCCGTACCAACCTACAGGACCCTACATCAAAGGCTGCCATGCCACAGTTAACCACCCACAACTCCAAGGGCACACAGGATCTATACACTCTTGACATCTAAGAGCAAACATCATGGGCAGCTCTCCTGCCTCAGCACCAGAAGATGTAAATATACTATGGAGGAAGCAGCCCATGTGTACAGAACGTCTGCAATTAAAGGGAAAAATAAAAAACAGTCCAGGCTATGATATGGCAGCGAGGGAGGATGGAAAGAACATGAGATTGGGACTGAGGAGAACTGGCTTTGGTTGTGGAGTAGCCACTAGCTCCTGAGTTGACCTTGAACAATAGACTTTTGCTCAATAGGTCTTGGTTTCCTTGTGTGCATGATGAGAGCCTTTAAAAGCATCAGCTGTTTTAAAACGTGTCCTTCAAAACTCAAGCCCGAAAGTTTCTGGAGGCCTCTATGCTTCCCTTTCGCTTCATCCAGGGCAGCTCAACCTCCACATGTGAAGACCTGGAGCTCAAGAGGAGACTTTATTTGAACAAAGGATTTTTATATAACCATCCTGTTAACTGTTCTTCCTTCAACAAGACTGTCTTGGGCCCATACCATACTCTTTGGCCCCAGCTGCCATCACTAGCTGAGTTGAGTCGGATTCAGTTCAATTGTGTCAGCCCTCAGAAAGAAGCCCTAAAGAGGAAACCCTACCAAGTGAGGTCTTTTGGTCTTTTATTTCAATCTATCCATGTGAGCACCTTCATTCAAGTGAGCTTCCTGGGGTGGCAAAGAAAGATGTAAAGAATATCCAAGCAAGACTACAATACTGAGACGTCTTACCAGTGCTGTATATCTTCTACTTGCCTCTTATTGTCCTCTCTCCAGCCTTCTCCACTTCATTCTCTGCTTCCTGATACTGACTTGTTGAGCTACATCAGTGGGCTCCCTTGCTCTCTGCTTCTCATTGGGTTTGGCAAATAGATTATCCTAGCAAGAGATGATATTCAGGGAGGAAGGTGAGGTTGGAATAGGTATTTTCCTCCTTTCTTATTGTGAGGTAGAACTTAAAGTCACAGATCATCTCAAGGTGGCCTTTTCTGTATGACTCTGTTCTTCTGGTTCCAATTACCGCTCTTTTACCTTGTTATTTTTTAAATTTTATCTATTCTGGTAAGAACACTTAACATGAAATCTACCCTTTTAACAAATTTTTAAGTGTGCAGTATTGTATTGTTAACCAAAGGCACAATCTTATACACCATACCCCTAGAAATTATTCATTTTGCATAACTAAAGCTTTATGCCAGTTCATTAGCAATTCCCCATTTCCTCCTCTCCCAATGGCAATCACCATTATACTCTCTGATTCTATGCGTTTGACTACTTTAAATACCTCATATAAATGCAATCATGTAATATTTGTCCTTTTGTGACTGCCTTATTTCACTTAATAGAATGTTTTTATCCATGTTGTTACATATTGCAGAATTTCCTTCTTAAGACTGAATTTATATATAAATATATACAAAATGTTATATGTATTTAAATATACATAATAGGCTATATATATATATATATATATATATATATATCACATTTTCTTTAGCCATTCATCCAGTGATTAACATTTAGGTTGTTTTTATACCTTGGCTATTATGAAGAGTGATGCAATGAATATAGGAGTACTAATATTTCCTTGAGGTTCCGATTTCACTACTTTTGAATAAATACCCAGGAAAAAATCAGGTATTGTTGGGTCAAATGGCAGTTCTATTTTTAATTTTTTGAGGAACCTCCAAACTATTTTCCTTTTTTTTTTTTTAAATGGCTGAATGATTATTGCCTTAAATTTTATTTTTTGGCCACACCGCACAGCATGCTGGATCTTAGTTCCCTGACCAGGGATCAAACCTGTGCCCCCTGGAAACGTGGAGTCTTAACCACTGGACTGCCAGGGAAGTCCCACCATACTCTTCTCCATAGTGGCTACACCATTCGGCATTCCCACTAACAGTGTGTAAGTGTTCCAATTTCTCCACATCCTAGCCAATACATGTTGTCTTTTGTATTTTTGATGATAGCCATACTGACAGATATGAGGTGATATCTCATTGTGGTTATGATTTGTATTGCCCTGATGGTTAGTGACATTCAGCATCTTTTCAAATACATTCTGGGCATTTGTATGTCTTCTTTGGAGAGATGTCTAATCAAGTCTTTAGCCCATTTTTTAATCAGGTGTTTTTTGCTTTGAGTTGTAGGAGCTCCTTATATTTTGAAATTAACCCCTTATCAGATATATGGCTTGCAAATGTTTTCTACCATTCTTTGGTTGCCTTTTCACTCTGTTGATTGTCATGTCTGCTGTGTAGAAGGTTTTTGTCTGATGTAATCTGACAGGTCTATTTTTGCTTTTGTTGCCTCTGCTTTAGGTTTTATATCCATAAAATCTTTGCCAAGACCAACACCATGAAGCTTTCCTCCTGTGTTTTCTTCTAGAGGTGTTACAGTTTCAGTTCTTACATCTAAGTCTTTAACTCATTTTGAGATTATTTTTTTGTGTATGGTGTAAAATAAGGGTCCAATTTCATTCTTTTGCATGGAGATAGCCAGTTTTCTCCACACCATTTGTTGAAGAGACTATCTTTTTCCTATTGTGTTTTCTTGGCATTCTTGTCAAAGATCCGGTGACCATATACACATTGGTTTATTTCTAGGCTCTCTATTCTGTTCCACTGGTCTATGTGCCTGTTTTTATTCCAGTACCATACTGTTTTAATTACTATAGCTTTGTGATATAGTTTAAAATCAGGAATTGTGACGCTTTATCAAGACTGCTTTGGCTATTAAGGACCCTTTGTGGTTCAATATGACTTGTACAATTGTGTTTTTCTATTTCTGTAAAATATGCCATTGAGATTTGATAAGGATTGCTTTGAAACTTGTAGATGACTTTGGGTAGTATGAACATTTTAACAATATTAAGTATTTCAAGTCATGAACTAGAATGTCTCCATTTTTTGTGTCTTCTTTAAGTTATTTCATGATCGTTTTGTAGTTTTCAGTACACATCTTTCACCTCATTAGTTAAATTTATTCTTAAGTATTTTATTCTTTTTTGGTGCTATTGTAAATGGAATCATTTTCCTAGTTTCATTTTCAGATACTTTGTTGTTCAATTTTAACAACATTAGTGAAATTTATTCTTAAGTATTTCATTCTTTTTTGGTGCTATTGTAAATGGAATCATTTTCCTAGTTTCATTTTCAGATACTTTGTTGTTAGCGTATAGAAACACAACTGACTTTTGTATTTTGATTTTGTATGCTTCAACTTTACTGACTTCCTTTATTGGTTCTAACCGTTTTTAGTGGAGTCTTCAAGGTTTTCTATATATAAGATCATGTCATCTGCAAACAGGGGCAATTTTACTTCTTTTCCAACTTGGCTGGCTTTTATTAGCTGTTCATGCCTAATTGCTCTGGCTAGGACTCCAAGTACTATGCTGAATAGAAGTGGTAAGAGTGGGCATCTTTTTTTCCTTGATCTTAGAGGAAAAGCTTTCAGTTTTTCACCTTGACTATGGCGATAGCTGTGGGCTCTTTTTTTCTCAGCTTTATTGAGGTGTAATTGACAAATAAAACTGTAAGTTATTTAAAGTGTACATTGTAATGACTTGATATACATATACATTGTGAAAGGATTCCCCCATTTAGTTAATTAAAACATCCATCACATCATATATATATATATATTTTTTTTTTTTTTGGTGAGAACATTTAACTACTACTTTCTTAGCAAATTTCAATTATACAATACAGTATTATCAACTATAGTTACCATGGTATACATTAGATTCTCAGAACTTATTCATATTACATATATATAAGTATATATATAATATATATAACTTATTCACTGTATCTATCTATATATATCTCTATCTATCTATCATCTGTCTATCTATATAAACTTTGTACACTTTTACCAACCTCTCCCTATTTCCCTCACTCTCCAGCTCCTGGCAACCACTTTTCTACCCGTTTCTATCAATTTGAATTTTTTAGATACCTCATAAAAGTGGAATCATATAGTATTGTCTTTTTGTAACTAGCTTATTTCACTCAGTATGATGCCCTCAAGGTTGTAGTAGCAAATGTCAGGATTTCCTTTTTCCTCATGGTTCAATAATATCCCATGGTGTATATATATGTATATATACCACGTTTTCTTTAGCTATTCATCCATCAGTGGATACTTAGGTTGTTTCTGTATCTTGGCTATTGTGAATAATGCTGCAGTGAACATGGAAATGCCAATATTTCTTTGATATCCTGTTTTTATTTCCTTGGAATATATACATAGAAGTGGGATTTCTGGGTCATGTGGTAGTTCTATTTTTAAAATTTTGAGGAACTTCCATACTGTTTTCCATGGTGGCTGGATCAATTTACATTCTCATTAACATGCACAGGGGTTCCCTTTTCTCCATATCCTCGCCAATACTTCTCATCTGTTGTTTTTTTGACAATAGTCATTCTAACAGGTGTGAGGTGATATCTCACTGTGACTTTGATTCGCATGTCACTGATAGTGATGTTGAGCATCTTTTCATTACCTGTTGCCCATTTTTATGTCTTCTTTGGAAAATATATATTGAGTTTCTCTGACCATTTTTAAATTGGAGTGTTTGGGGTTTCATGCTCAGTTGTATGAATTCTTTATATATTTTGGATATATGATATGTAATTATCAGATATATGATTAGGAAATATTTTTTCACCTTCAGTAGGTAGCCTTCAGTTTGTTGATGGTTTCCTTTACTGTGCAAAAGCTTTTAGTTTGATGTAGTCCCACTTGTTTATTTTTGCTTTGTTGCCTTTGCTTTTAGTATCAAATGCAAAAAATCAATGCCAAGACTGACATCAAGGAGATTACCCCCTATGTTTTCTTCCAGGAGTTTTACAGTCTTGGGTCTTAAATTTAAGTCTTCAATCCATTTTCAGTTAGGGGGGTCCAGTTTTTGCAATACCATTTATTGAAGAGACTATTATTTCCCCATTGTATATGCTGTGGCTTGTTATATGTGGCCTTTATAATGTTGAGGTAATTTTATTCTTTTCCAAGTTTGGGGGATTCTTATTATGAAAGGGTGTTGAATTTTGTCAAATTCTTTTTCAGTATTTAATAAAATGATGATGTGATTTTTATCCTTCCTTCTATTAATGTGGTGTGTCATGTTTATTGATTTGCTTATGTTGAAACATCCTTGGATCCCAGGGATAAATCCCACTTGTTCATGGTTATGATTCTTTTAAAGTACTGTTGAATTTTGTTTGCTAGCATTTTTTTGAGAATTTTTACATTTATGTTTATGAGGAACATTGGTCTGTAATTCTCTTTCTGTAATGTCTTTGTCTGGCTTTGGTATCAGGTAATGCTGAACTTGTAAAATGAGTTTGGAGTTGTTCTCTCCTTTTCAACTTTTTGGAAGAGTTTGAGAGGGACTGATACTAATAATTCTTTAAGTGTTTGGTAGAATTTGCCAGCCAACTCATATATATTCCTGAGCTTTGCTTTATTGGAAGCTTTTGAATCACTGAGTCAATCTCCTTATTTATTATAGATCTGTTCAGACTTTCTAATTATTCATGCTCCAGTCTTGGAAGGTTGAACATTTCACATGATCTCTTTTCCTTTATTCTGTTCATGTGAATTACATTGATTGATATTCAAGTGCTGAACCAACCCTGCATTCCTGAACAGATTCTTATCAGTTTTAATATATTATCTATTTTAAAACTGCTGAATTTAGATTGATTATATTTTATTTAGAATTTTTAAATCTATGTTCATGAATGAGAAAAGCCTATAATTGTTCTTTCTTGTCATATCCTTGTCATATTTTGGTATCAAATATATGCAGGCTTTAAACTCAAGTAGGGATATGTTTTCTCTTTATGAGTCTCAAAAAGAGTTTAAATAAGATGATGTTATTTGTTTCTTAAATATTCTAAAGTATTCACTAAAGAAGCCAACAGAGAATCTGGGACTGACCTTTTATTTTTTTCTTACTCTGTGTGTTTGTGAAGAGTTTTTAAATTACTAATTAAATTTCTTAAATAGATACTGGACTGTATAAAATTTCTATTTCTTCCCTCAACTTTCTTTTTGTATTTTTCTGGGAAGTAATGTAAATTTTTATATAAATAAGCACAATTTTTATAGTATCCTCTCATGATCTTTTCAATGTTTATAGGATCTGTGGTGATTTTCCCTTTTTCATACATTATATTGGCTATGTATAACTTCCTTAGTTTTTCCTTGATAATTCTTACCAAAGGTTTATCAGTTTTAATAATCACTTCAAAATATAAAATTGGTTTTGTTGATCAGCTCTAATGAACATTTGATGTTCTATGTTCTCTCTTTCTCTCATTTTTTTTACTTGTGGTCTTATCTTCTTGCATGACTAATAGTTATTGTGGCATAAAGAATATTATTTATTAAGAATGAGATGCAATTTGAGGGTTATATTATCTTCCTACAAAAAGATTTATTTTGCTTTTGGCAGGCAGGCAAGCCAGGAAGAGAAAGTTCTAATTTAATCAAGAGTGAAGATGATTCAAAACTGGGCTTCAGTCACTATGAGAAATGGTCTAGTTTCACCCTTCAGTAGCCCATCCAGGATCCTGGAGTGTTTACCAAGGCTCCCTCTCCTTGGCAGTCCCTAGATTCCAATTTTTCTTCCTTAGGCCATTTGATTTTCAAAAGCTCCATTGAGTTTCTCATCCCTTCAATGGCCACTTTTGAAATCAACATTCACTTGAAGGCTATTCATGATGAACCCTAATCCTGGGCTAATCTCTCTTGGCCTTCTTCCTCTTCTGCATCTTGGCTCAGCAAAGCCTCATTGCCTTGCTGTCACAGATGCATTCAAACAATTTTTTTTTTTTTTTTTTTTTTTTTTTTTTACGGTGTGCGGGCCTCTCACTGTTGTGGCCTCTTCCGTTGCGGAGCACAGGCTCCGGACGCTCAGGCTCAGCGGCCATGGCGCACGGGCCAAGCCGCTCCGCGGCATGTGGGATCTTCCCGGACCGGGGCATGAACCCTTGTCCCCTGCATCGGCAGGCGGACTCTCAACCACTGCGCCACCAGGGAAGCCCTCAAACAATTTTTTAAAAGCATGTATTCTGCCTAGATTTTCTATTTATCCTACGTGAGAAGGAAATTTTTGTTAGCTAAAACAACCCAGCAACATTGCTGAAATCTGAACTCTTTCCTATTTTTCAATATTTGCTTGCCTATTATATTTTTCTTTTTTCTGTTTTCAAAAATAACAATTCTCAGAATTATTTATGCATTCCATTATTTTTCTCTTTTCTAATTTATTGATTCCTGCTTTAATTTTTTTTTACATCTTTTCTTCTGATTTCCCATGGTATATTTTCTCAAATTTCTTGAGTTTAATGCTTAATTATTTCTATTCTTTCTCTTTTGTTAAAGGTTTACAGCTAATAGGGGATCAAGATGGCAGAGTAGAAGGACACTGAGCCCCCCCCCCCCCGGCCAAACGCCCCAAAAATACATCTACATGTGGAGCCATTCTCACTGAAAACGAACTGGACACTGGCAGGAAGACTCTTATACAACCAAGGCTGTAAAGAAAGATACACACAGAGTCAGGTAGGAAGGGAAGTGAAGTGATGGGTTTGGGGCCTGTACACCTAGAAGGGGACCCAGAAGAGGAGAGTGATTACATGGGCACAGAGATCCTCCCTGGAGAGTAAGCAGTTCAAACCACACACTGGGCACCCCAGCCCTGGAGTACAACACTAGAAAGATGAGCCCCTTAGCTGGTCTGAAAACCAATAGGACTAACAGGAGGGCTGTAGAAAACCAAAACTCCACTCCTGAAGAGTGTGCACATACTTGCTTGCTCCTGAGATAAGATGGAAAAAGTAAATTGAAACTGCCTGAGACTCTGGCCTATTTCCTGCCACCTACCAAGCATACACACTGGTTTACACCAAACAACTGCTCCAGACTCTCTTGCTTTGTGGTGCAGCTCCTCACGAGGGTGAAAGCCTGCCATTGCTGAGGAGGGTGCACAGTTGTGGGGCACAGTGCCACTCAGACCTGGCACTGCATCTGAATGGGGAGAGGGCAACCATTGCTGGCTCTTGCAGAAGCAGCAGATCGGGAGAGGTCTGGATCTCTGGCTGGTGTGCCAGGACTGCCCCAGAGTGCATCCTGGCCCACATCAAGCACCTGCTCCAGACCATCTTGCTCAAGCGCTGCTTCCATCTGGGGTGAAGGTGCCGTTTCTTGGATGGGTGAGAGTGCACACTTAAAGGGAACAGAAACAACTGGGACCCAACCCTCAGGGCTTCTGCTGCAGAACTCTGTAACACAACTCCACCCCCCAGTAAGGCAATGTTGGCCACTGAGCATAAGAGAAGCCCTAGCTCACACCTGGGTCATGATCTAGCCCCTCCATCCCCAGCCTCACCTCTCACCAAGGTAGCGCTGCCAGCACACCATGGGGTAAGATATGACCTGTGTTCACTTCAGATCCAACTCTCCCACCAAAGCCACTGGGCACACATAGACAGTATATGGATGCTCCCATACAAGGATACCCCTTCAAGAATGGGATAGGTAACTGTTTTACTGAATTTCATAGAAACAGAGAAAGGTAAGCAAATTGAGTAGACAGAGGAACTTGTTTCAAATGAAAGAACAAGAAAAATACCTGAAAAGACAACTAATGAAACATAAATAATTTACCAGATCAAAGCATTAGTGAAAGGAATGCTAACTGAACTAGGGGAAAGAAAAGATGAACACAGTGAAATTTTATCAAGGAACTAGAAAATATAAAAAAGAACCAGTCGTAGATGAAGAATACAATAACTGAAATGTAAAACACACTAGAAGAAATTAAGAGCAGATATAGTGATATACAAGAACACATAAGTGATCTGGAAGATAGAATAATGGAAATCACACAGTCAGAACACCAAAAAGAAAAACAAAATTTTAAAAATGAGAATAGACTAAGGGCCCTCTAAGAAAACATCAAGAATACTAACATTCATATTATAGGATTCCCAGAAGGAGAAGAGAGACAGAAAATGGTCAAAAATGTATTTGATGAAATTATGCCTGAAAACTTCCCAAACCTGAAGAAGAAAACAGATATCCAGGTACAGGATGAAAAGAGAGTCGCAAACAAGATGAAGCAAAGAGACACACTCCAAGATATATCATAATTATCATAAAATGGCAAATTTATGATAGAGAATTCTAAAGAAAGCAAGAGAAAAACAGAGTCATATAGAAAGGAATCCTAAAAAGGCTGTTAGTTGATTTTTCTGCAGAAACATTTCAGGCCAAAAGGGACTGGCATGATATATTTAAAGTGATGAAAGGGAAAAATCCTACAACCTAGGGTACTCTATTCAGCAAGGTTATCAACCAGAATTGAAGGAGAGATAAAGAACTTCTCCAACAAGGAAAAACCAAAAGACTTCATCAATACTAAACCACCAGTACAAGAAGTGTTAAAGGGTTTCCTCCCAGTGGAAAAGGCTACAAGAAGAAGCAAGAATTTATAGGAAATGAAAACTCCCACTAGTAAAGGCAAATATATAGTAAAGTCTGTGGATCAATCATTTAAATAAGTGAGTATGAAGAATAAAAGATGAAATTTGTAAAATAAACTGTAACTACAATAAATAGTTAAGGAATAGACATGTAGAAGATATAAAATATGACATCAAAAACACAGAACATGTGTGTCCAAAATGTAGATCTTTTAGGGTGTGTTTGAACCTACATGACTACCAGTTTTAAAAAAGTAGATATAGTTATAGGTTAACAGGAACCACACGATAAGCACAAGTCAAACACCTAAAATAAATATACAAAAACTAGAGAGAAAGGAACATAAGCATACCACTAAGGAAAATCATCAAACCACAAAAGAAGAGACAAGCAGAAGAAGAAACAGAGAAGAACCACAAAAACAACCAGAAACAAAACAGCAATAACTACATACCTATCAATAATCACTTTAAATGTCAATGGACTAAATGCCCCAATCAAAAGACATAGGATGAATGATTGGATAAAAAAGCAAGAACTATCTATATGCTGCTTACAAGAGACTCAGTTCGGAGCTAAAGACAAACACAGACTGAAAGAGGATGAAAAAATATATTTCAAGCAAATGGAAATGACAAAAAAGTGGGGGTAGCAATACTAACATCAAAGTAGATTTTAAAACAAAGTCTACAACAAAGGACAAAGAAGGGCATTATATAATGATAAAGGGATCAGTACAAGAAGAGGATATAACATTTGTTAACATATATTTGTATAATATATATTATAACATATATGTGTGTGATATATATATATATTATAACATATGTATATATGTATAATATAGGAGCACCTAAATATAACACATAGACATTTGTAGACATAATGAGAACCTGACATAATACAGTAATAGTAGGGGACTTTAACACCCCATTTACATCAATGAACAGATCATCCAGATAGAAAATCAACAAGGGAACAGTGGTCTTAAATGACACACTAGGCCAACTGAACCTAATAGATATCCATAACCCACAGATAACATACTCAATGGTGAAAAGCTGAAAGCAGTTCTTCTAAAATCAGGAACAAGACAAGCTTTCCCACTCTCACCATTTCTATTTAACACAGTATTAGAAGTCCTAACCACAGCAATCCAACAAGAAAAAGAAATGACATCCAAATTAGAAGCGAAGAAATAAAACTGTCACCATTTGCAGATGACATGATACTAAATATAGAAAACCCTAAAGTCTCCACCAAAAGCTATTTGAACAATAAATGAATTCAGTAAAGTTGCAGGATATAAGATTAGTATACAGAAATCTGTTGCTTTTGTATACAATAATAATGAACTATCAGAAACAGAAAGCAAGAAAACAATCCCCTTTAAAATTACATCAAAAAGGGCTTGCCTGGTAGCGCAGTGGTTGAGAGTCCGCCTGCCAATGCAGGGGACACGGGTTCATGTCCCGGTCCGGGAAGATCCCACATGCCGTGGAGCAGCTAGGCCCATGAGCCATGGCTGCTGAGCCTGCGCGTCCAGAGCCTGTGCTCCACAACGGGAGAGGCCACAACAGTGAGAGGCCCGCGTACCACACACACAAAAAAATTACATCAAAAAGAATAAAATATCTAGGAATGAAATTCACCAAGGAGTGAAAGACCTATACTCTGAAAAATACTGATGAAGAAAATTAAAGATGAAACAAAAACATGAAAAGATATCCTGTGCTCTTGCATTGGAAGAATTAATATTGTTAAAATGGCCATACTACTCAAAGAAATCTACAGATTTAATAAAATCCCTATCAAAACATCCATGACATTCATGACATTTTTCACAGAACTAGAACAAATAATCCTAAAATTTATATGGAATCACTGAAGACCCTGAATTGCCAAAGAAATATTGAGAAAAAGAACCAAAGCTGGAGATAGCATAGTCCCAGATTTCAGACTATACTACAAAGCTTCAGTAAACAAAAGAGCATGCTACTGGCACAAAAATAGAGATATAGACCAATGGAATGGAATAGAGAGCCCAGAAATAAACCTGTGCACTTATGATCAAGTAATCTACGACAAAGTAGGGAAGACTATACAATGGAGAAAAGATAGTCTCTTCAATAAGTGATGCAGGGAGAACTGGACAGTTACATGTAAAAGAATGAGATGAGAATATTCTCTAGCATCATATACAAAAGTAAATTCAAATTAGATTAAAGACCCAAATGTAACACCTGAGACCATAAAACTCCTAGAAGGAAATATAGGCAGAACACTCTTTGACATAAATTGTAACATATTTTTTGGATCTGTCTCCTAAGGCAAAGGAAACAAATACAAAAACAAACAAATGAGACATAATTAAACTTAAAAGCTTTTCCATAGCAAAGGAAACCATCAACAAGATGAAAAGACAACCTACAGAATGGGAGAAAATATTTCTAAATGATATGATCAACAAGGGGTTAATATCCAAAATATATAAATATCTCATCCAACTCAATATCTAAAAAACAAATAACCCAATCAAAAAATGGACAGAAGATTTGAATAGACATTTTTCCACAGAAGACATACAGATGGGCAACAGGCATGTGAAAAGATGCTCAACATCACTAATCATCAGAGAAATGCAAATCAAAACCACAATGAGATATCACCTCACACCTGTCAGAATGGCTGTCATCAAAAAGACCACAAATAACAAATGTTGGCAAAGTTGTGGGGAAAAGAGACTATATATATATATATATATATATATATATACATATATATATATATATATATATGTATATATATATATCCACCAGGGAAGAGTTACAGTTTGAGTCTAAAGGCAGTCTGTTGGCAGAATTCCCTCTTTACTGGGGAGGCCAGTTTTTCCTCTTTAAAATTAAGGCCTTCAACTGACTGAATGAGTTCCACTCACATTATGGAGGGTAATCCACTCTGATAGTCAAAGCCCACTGATTTAAATGTTAACTATATCTAAAAATTATCTTCACAGAAACATCTAGAATAATGTTCAACCAAATATCTGGGTAACATGGCCTACTGAAGTCAAGACATAAAATTAACAATTACATGCATATTTCAAAAACTCTAATGGACACAATATTCTTTTAGGCTTACAAACTTTACCACATATAAGACTTACCTAGAAAATGTGTTAAATCCCAAGCCTAGAACATGCATAAACTCCTATTATTGTTGGCTACCATTTCTGATTCTGGCATTTTAATGATAAATTTTTGAGAACTTACTCCAAGTTCTTCTAAGTGTCTTAAAAGGGGCCTCAGAACATCTCTGGGGTTGGAGGGAAGCCAAGGAGAAACCTCTCTATTTCCTCAATATTTTCATACAGGTAAAGCAGGTAGGTTAAAAAAAATCAGGCTGGGGCTTGAAAAAGTAAAGAAGTCATGAAAGGACAGTAATATGCAATCAAATAGGCAGGAAACAAGGAAAGGCAGTTCTACCATTGTATCTCAAAATAGAACACACTTAGGAGATATATATTTATAATATATAATATATATTTATAAAATATATTTATCTCCAGATTTTCCTTGTAGAATCTTCTGGAAAAAGTACATTCTTCTCACCCACTTCTCCTACTTTGAGGCTCAGTCCAAAACTCATGGCCTTGGTGTCCCACCATAACCTGGAGAACTGAGCACTGTGGTGTGCTCCACACATTTTCCTACAGCACTGAAGGATCTGATGCTCTAGGGAGCACTGTGGCTTACAGCTCTCAACTGTCACCTCTCTCCAGAAACTGTTTCAGCTAATGACAGCTCCTTACCCCAGGCTGCACCTCCTTCCTGGTGGCAGCCTGCATCCAGTGACAGTCAACACAGGAACATAAAAGTCAAGCCCCCTTGTTGCAATGTGGAATAACGTCCAGTTTTAGAACTTCCCATCAAGTTAGTTGAGAATATCCTTGAGATTGCCCAACATCCTCTGACCAATCCTGGTTTTTTCCCCTTCCCTTCCCTTCCCTTCCCTTTCCTTCCCTTCCCTTCCCTTTCCATCCTTTCCCTTCCCTTCCCTTCCCTTCCCTTCCCTTCCCTTCCCTTCCCTTCCCCAGATGTTGATCCCAAGAGTATTCCCTAAGAAATCTCCCACAAACAAATATTAATCTGAAAATCTGCTGAGACATGGGTGAAGAATCCAATTTATAGTATAAGAGAAAGGCTGAGGCCATTGGTCTTTTCTTCCCAAAATAAGATCCTCTTCCTGGGTCTCCATAGTTAATTAGCTCCTCCCACTAAATCCCACTGAGTATTTTCTTTCCTGCAGTTGCAAACAAAGTAGTCTCAGGGACCACACTGAAGAGAGGAAGTAACAGAATACCACGCAGACATTTAGTTCTGATTTGCATCAAGAACCAGAAGCTTCTTTCATGGGGAATAAATTAGTAGAGAAACCCATTCTGTTTCCTTCCTAATGTGTGTGTCATGCTGTGCAACATTTGCCCTGAGGTGTAGAGGTAAGGGTAAGATGACTGCAAATATCTTGCTCAGAAAGATACATTTCTTAGCACACTAGGAAACCAAAAACCTTACAGGTGAGTGTTCTGCTGTAATAACTAAAATGAAAACCCCTTATGCCAGCTATTGATATTATCTTACTACCTTGCATTTAGATAGATAGCTACAGGGAACAAAGGGACTTTAAAAAGTCTGAGAAAATAGAAATAATCCTACTTTACTGCCAATGACACCCAGATAGCCATTAAAAATTCAGTTGTCAGATAAATAAAGTTGCATTGGAGTTGTCCTATTTTGAAATAAGCAGGGCGGGAGGTACTTTTAAAAACACTTTTCTCAAATCTGTCTCATAGGCTTTCAGTGACATGGATTTGTGTATTTATCTGGAAATCAGAGGTGATTTTTGTCAATCCCTTGTGGTAGTCACATTTCAATTAAAAACCTGAAGGAGCCCTCTTATCAGGCCCCAGTGATTACTCAGGCCCCTGAGTAATCACTAAATATACTTTCCTCCGAGATACGATTTGTATTTTCTTTTTCATTGACTACAGAAGTTATTCCAACTTAAATTTGGCTTTGCTCACCAACTTACTTCTCAAAATGAAAGATAAGGTTTCCTGGGTTAGCAGGATACATTGCCTTCCTCCACCAAAGTAAACTCAACAGCTCATGATCATGTTTTATGCAAACTCCAGAAAAACTGAGATTCATTTAATAGTGGTTTGTTGAAATAATTTTTTTTAATTAGAGCATTTAAATTTTGGCCTTTAGGAAAGCCCATCTACCCAATTAATAGAAATAATCATTAATGAGAGTACCTATTTATCCATCACTTGGAAAATGTACCTAATATTTGTAATGTCGATTATCAAACAATAATCGAAATATTTTCTTTATTTTCAAGGAAAGCTACAATAAATAGCACATTTGAGGGATTTTCTATACCTCGCAACTTCTAACATCTTGTTAAGCTTCTAAATATTCAACACTAAAGAAGATATCACATTTATCTATATTCATATACACACCTATGTACAAAATCACATGTAAGTAAAGGCTTTTTTCTTTTAAAGATACCTACCCGATCAGTGTATTTGAATTAAGAGTACAGATACCAAGAACTATATATCCCGACAAGATTTTAATTAATCTTAGGATTCATAACATTTACAAAGTCTCAAGGCACGAAAAATCTTGTTATCATATTGTTCAACTTTAGTTTAACATAAAAGGACATGGAGACCTGGAAGATCTCATATAAGATATAGTCAAATGAGAGCAGAAGCTTCAAAACCAAAAGTACATGGATTCAAATCCTTCATCTACCACTTAGCTTAAGCAAGTTACTTAAAAGCTCTCAGCTTCAGTTTCCTCATCTATAAAATGGGACTAACAGAAATTAAGTGAAAGTCATTTTAAAGTGTATGTGAACATTAAACCTCAAGCCTGGCACAGGTTCTCCATTAATTATGATGGCAGTTATTATTACATGTGCCTAGCAACTTACTAGGTACCACAAAATAACCATGAAAAATAAGTATAATATTAGAGTAAAAATAATTAAGATATTTTTAAAGGATCCAAAGCTGAGAAGATACTACATAAACTGAAATGGGGTAGTGACTCTGGACTAGGATAGTTAACTCTGAGGGTAGGGAGGAGAAATGTCTCCGCTGATACAAAAAGCTTAAGAGATAAGGGCTAAAACCCATATAGTCTAAAGTGACTTTCACAACCAGCTCTGTATCCACCTAAATTCCCCAGCCTGGCGGGTTTCCACTTGAGCTCATTTTCCCTTCAGTGCTACGCATCAGGTTTATCATTAACTATAGTTACCATTAACTTTAATTTTACCAGAATTAAAATGTTAGAGAAGAGGTTAGATAACATACCATGTGGTATACTCAGGCCCTGAACCTAATCATTTTCAGTCTATAGATCATCGTTTCCATTCAGTACTTTATTACTGATCCTAGTAGAAATTATACAGAGCCATTAGAATCATGGAAAAATGAAACGCATTTTGAATTTATTTGCACAAGTGCTAATAAATGAATCAATACATTATGAAACATAAAGAAAAAAGAAAAAATATACTCTAGAATAAATGATTTTTTAAACAAGTATCACTTCTCTTTTATCTGTAATATTTTTTCAAATAGAGAATACTACAGTCAATTAAACATGTAGAATATACTATGTGCCCAATATTCTAGAGAATATAAAAACACTGAAGGAGAAGCATGGTTCTCACCTGCAAGATGTTTACAGTATGCTTAGAGATATGACTAAGGCACATAAAACCACTACTGAGCTATTAAATTCTGTAGGAAATCAGTGTGAGCTAAAGAGATCAGACAATAATAAAAATGCTATTCGTAGCTCTTTTACATACATAATCTCAGTTAAACTATATAAGAACATGTGAGAGGAGTATTATTATCCCCAATGACAGGTGGTAAACCACAACTCAACAGCACTTAGGACTCTGAGTATACCCCGATCAGAAGAAGCAACATATAGTAAGCACAGGGTTTCCTATCCTGCATCCATTCCCCACTTTTTATCTTTAAAACCAGGGTTTTGTGTATAGATGGGCCTTATGGAAATCTAGTCTCACCCCAGGTCCAGGGTAGACCAGTGGTTTGGGGGTAACCCATTTCCCTTGCTGGCAGTTGGATTAGGAACAGACTCTTCCCCCAATTTTATCCAGTTGTGTTGTGATGCCTGTCAGGGGACTCCTGAAAAAGCGTTTGTGATTCCTAGGTGGTTGTTAACTCCTCAAAGATGTAGTCAAGAAACTAGAGCCTGCCATCTCTCTATTCTTCTACCCAACTTTGAGGAGCTAACAACCACCTCTGAAGCCCTTCTCAATCCTGGAAGTTCCATCCTGTGAGATAAGGAATTAACTTACTGGTAGACCAGCTAAGAGGGTTTTAGTGAGTTCTGGTTTTTATTTTAACTTGTTGCCAAAAGCACCCTAAAAGTACTCCGAAACACAGAATCAGAATTCAAATGTGGCCCTTCAGATTTGGGGTTCCACTTGCTTTCCTACTGTGCAATGTTATTTTTCTTTCTTCTTGGAATAAACAGGACTCTCCCTGATGGGTCAGGATTGGGAACTGACTTTGGAGCAGAGTGGGGATGATGCCTGTGGTCTAGAGGAAGCTACGTACTCAGAATGAGTTGACAGCATGAAGCCACCCATGGTAATGCTCTGTTCCTACAACCAAATGAGCATTTCCTTTGTCCTGAATTTGATATTTGGAATAAGAGGCAATCCCATGTGCTCCAAATTTCTGTTTGTTGCCATCACCAGAATATTTCATTCTTTATTACCCTCCTCCTCTTCCTCCTCCATGCTTAGTCTGGACAGATTGAGTTCCTGCTCTGCCAAACTAAGGTCCTGGGTTAGGCCACCAACCTCCAAGTATTTCTTAAAACGCTTACCTCATGTTCAGCACTATGATGACTATTGCAGGGGATTACAGAAGGTGTTGAGAACATCATCTACACCCTTGGGGAGACCATAGCGTGGTCAGGACACAAATGGCAATGATAATGATAACAATAGCTATCATTTATTGGTACGTATGAAGTGCTAGATATTGTACGAGTTATTTACTGGTACCAGTTGTACCTACATTCTCCTCTATACACCCTTGGGTAAATGGTAATTATTAAAAGAGTATATATAAACACTTAATAAAATTGCTCTTCATATTGATGTTACAGACTTTTAGACAAAAAAAAGTCAACATCTAATTCTCCAAAATACTTACTGCATAGAGTGCTGGGATGATGAGAGACTCACTCCTCCATTTTTCCAAACATTCTGTAATGTCATAATATTGTTTTTAAAACTAAAAATGCATGAATCAGATTCATTGCAGAAGTAAATAACTAAATTTCTGAGTCTATCTCATTTGCAATATGACGATGACTATTAGCTATGAGGTATATGTAAGAAAAATTTTAAATGATAAACTGCACACAAACAGCCTAAGAATAGTGAATCCTTAATCAACATTAATTCCCTTTTCCTTTCTTACTACATTTCATCAAAGATTACATTTCATTATTTTGCCTAGAAAAATGCCAGTACTCAATTTATATAATCCAAACTCATTGATCCCTAATGGAAAGCATTAGCATAGATGAAAGGAAAAATCAACTACTTCTCTATTCATTTCAATAGTTTAATGCCATGAAGCACATGAGAGGGAAATATTCCAAGACACAAAGGGTTTTTTAAAAATCATAAGTGATAGTTCAGGTTTAAAAATTTCCCCATATCAGAAGGTAATTTCTCTTACCCAAACAAAGTTGCTAGATCAACACCAATGATAAACATACATACACTGAAAAAATATATGGTCATCTCAAAAGATTCAGAAGAAGTGTTTGACAAACTTCAACACCCATTAGTGGTAAAAATCTCTCAGCACAGTAGGAGTATAAGGGAACTACCTCAATCTGATAAAAACTATCAGAAACACACACACACACACACACACACACACACACACACACACACACACAAAACTTACAGCTAATGTACTTAATGGTGAAAGACTGAATACTCTTCCCATAAGGGCAGAAAAAGAATGATGCCTGCTCTCACCACTCCTATTTAACATTGTATTAGAATTTCTAGTCAGTGTAATAAGGCAAGAAAAAAAAAAGACATATGGATCAGAAAGAAGTAAAACTCTTTTTTTCACAGACAATGTATTGTCTACCTAAAAAATTCTAACAAGTCTGCAAAAAAAGTTTTTAGATTATGCAAGTTAGCAAGATTACTGGATAGGTGAATACCTGAAAATCATTTTTTGTATATTTAGAAAACTGGTAAAAAATGGAAATTTTAAAATATATTAATACTAGAATCAAAATCAAAAAAGCAAGAAATACTTGGGGATAAATTTAACAAGCTATGTGCAATAGCTGTACCTGGAAACCAAAAACTTCTATAAGAAAATTTTAAAGATCTAAATAAATAGAGAGCTATGATATGTTCATGAATTGGAAGATACAATGTTGTTAAGATATCAATTCTCCACAAATTAATCTATAGATTCAACATCTCAAAGTGCCAGGAGGCTGTTTTTGTAGATATTGACAAACGGATTCTAAACCGTACATAAAAATGTAAATGACTTGGAATAGCCAGAACAATTCTGAAAAAGAACAAAGTTGGAGGACTTACACTATCTGAGTTATGAAAAAAGCTACATTAATCAAGACAGTTTACGATCAGGGAAAGATACAACATACAGATCAATAGAACAGAGTTCAGATACAGACCTATATACATACGATCATTTGAATTTGACCAAGGTGAATGGTACTTCAATGGAAAAAAAACAAGTAGACACGCCAAAAAATTTTTAAATAAAAATAAAGACAGCTTCCCTGGTGGCGCAGTGGTTGAGAGTCCGCCTGCCAATGCAAGGGACGCGGGTTCGTGCCCCGGTCCGGGAGGATCCCACATGCCGTGGAGCGGCTGGGCCCATGAGCCATGGCCGCTGAGCCTGCGCGTCCGGAGCCTGTGCTCCGCAACAGGAGAGGCCGCAACGGTGAGAGGCCCGCATACCGCAAAAAATAATAATACTACTACTAAAATAAATAAATTTTAAAAATAAATAAAGAGCTTTGACCCTTACCTCACACTCATTGATCTGTTTCCAAAACCAGTTTCGACTTCAAAAACCAGCTCCAATCACATAGTTCAAACAGAAAGACCTTGCTAAGTTTTTAAACTAGGCTTTACTTACTTGGAATTTAATGTCTCTTTTACACACATTCTCTCCTGTTGCTTTTTTTTTTAATTCAAATAAAATTGGATCCAGGCAACCTGCTTGAGCAAACAGGTATTTTCACAAATTACTAGAGTCCTGAAGGATATGTCTTCTTAGGCTTAGTTTTTCACCAAAGCAGGTAGAGGGTGAAGCAGATACACACATATCCTCCTTTAAACTAACTCACAGACTTTCCCATATGGTCATCAGGAGAATGGAGCTAAACTTGCTGGTGGTCAGCAGTGACCCTCAGAGTGATGGTTTTGCCTACAATCAGAAACCAGCTGCAATGCTTTTAAAAATGCCCTTCTGAGTCACACCCAGGCTTACTGAATTAGAATCATTGGAGCTGGCTTCAGGAATTTGCATTTAAAACAAATTTTCCAAGGGACTCTTTTACTCAATAAAGTTCCAAAACCACCAGAAGAGTGGATATATTAAAATGTGATTGTATGAAATTATCTGATTTTAAATATTTTTATAATAAACATAAAATCTTATTAACATGACAGATTAGAGAGTGGGTACTTTATCGGTATGACTAGGGTAAAGGGCTCATTCGATCAGGGACTGGCAACGTTCAGACAGGGAAAATTCTTGTACACTCGGCTCCCAAGTTTGGGCTTTATTTTGTAGGTCAGTGTTTCTCAAACTTAAGCATGAATCAGAATACCCTAGAAGGCTTGTTAAAATACAGATTGCTGAGTCCTACTCCCAGCGTTTCTGATTTAATAGGTCTGGGTTTAGGCTAGATCATTTGTATTTCTAACAAGTTCCTAGGTGCTGCTGAAACTACTAGTCTGGGTAACACACTTTGAGAACCACTGAGAAGCTTAAAAATGTTAAGAGTGAGTGTGACACGTTCAAATTTACATTTTAAAAAATCTGGTGCAGTCGTTCTCAAATTTGGTTGCACATTACAATCACCTAGGCAAAGACCTCAGAGCAAGTAAACAGAAGTTCTTGGGGGTAGAGTTGAGTATTAGTATTTTTTAAACTCACAGGTAGTTTCAATAAGTATCCAATTGGCGATCTGTGATGAAAGTGTTGGAGGCCGGTTGAGAGCTAGTTGAGATGGTGATTCTCAAATCTGCTTCCACAGAATTCAAGGATAGACAAGTGAGCAGGACTCCCACTTCCATAATTACAATAAAGCAGTTATGCTTTTATCTTTTCAGACAGTCAGTTAAAAAGAAAGCAAAAGGTTTTGTTGCTCTAAAATAAAATAAACAGTTTTGACAATCCCTGAGTCAGGAGTTTATTGAAATAAGCTTGGCTAGGATGTTGTTAGAAGCATCTGAGAATGGCTAGAGGGTGGCTCAGGGTTGCTGAGAAACGACGTCTCCTGAAACATCAAGAAGCAAATGGTAATTTGCCAGTGAGAAACTTTGTGTGAAATGAGGGGCTTGGGCCAAGGTGTCACTCAGACACTGTACTTCCTTATGACTCCCTAGCGGTGCAGATCATCAAAGCTAATAAAACTGAGGGTCAGGGCTGTTGAAAAGGGAGAGGTTAGAGATTCACGTTTGCGGTCATTCATCCAGGAGACAGGCTTAGATATTGTTAGCGGGGCATTTTCAGGGTTAATTCCCCCCCAGAAACCTGAAATCACTCTGGTACCAGGAATAAGACCATTTTTCCTTCTCATAAAACAAGATTAATTCTGTAAGCACTGGTCATTGTTCCTAAGCAAAGTATGCCCAAGGTCACACAAAACATTTTTATGAAAGACAATTACATATTTACATTGAGGAAAACAAATACCAAATAAAGATATTAAGGATATTGGTGGCTTGCCCTAGGGCAGTAGCTTTCAAACTTGAAAACACATACTTCCTGGGGGTCTACCAACTTTTCTCAAAGGAATACAGCATGGTTGGTTTTGAGGGAATCAATTCCAGACTCAACTCTTACCTCTTTCTTCAAAAATGGATCAGCTGACTGCAATATATATACAAATAATGAACTATGTTGTACAACTGAAACTAATATGTTATATGTCAATTACACCTCAATAAAAAAATAGATCATCTGAGAATATCCCCGTAGTGGAGACATCGTGCTGATCCTCCCCTCGTCCCGATCCTCCCCTCGTCCCCCTTCTCCCCTTCCCAGTCATCCTTTTTCCTTTTACAACAGAGAAGGACATCTTTCAGTTACCCTAATCCTACTATGGTGCACTGCTTCAGGGTTTAAAAAGCTCCAGCGTGCCAAAGGACATCATCTCTTCCATAACCCACAATCATCACTCCTATCTGAGAGTCCCTAGAGATCAAAACCACGAGCACACTGTTACAGAAGACTGCAGAGCCCAGAGGCTTAGCACGAACCCTTGGCAAGACTCCATGCCTTAAATGTCTATATATTTTAGAATTAGAATGTAGAGAGAAGATAGTTGTCCCTGGGGTATGTTTCTGAATGAAAGTGTATTTGAACAAAAGATTCAAAGTAAATATTTTTACAGAGAAAAAGCTTGATTTGAAAGGTTTGACAGTCAACACTGGCTTTGCAAATTGGTTATAAGGCAGACATTTTCCATAAATTGAAGGAGCTCAATCTAAAGCTTCAAGGTTGTGACATATATATATATACACACACACATACACACACACATACACACACATATGTGAGAAGAAACTAAAGCATTTTATTAAAAAGTACTGAGTTGGCAAAAGTGCTTTAAAATTAATAATTCTGTTTTCCAACCCCTTCTGAATATATCATATTCAACAAGGTTCATAAAAGTAAAGAATAATGGTTGTAATTAATAATTGGTTGATGAGTCTTGATAAAGCTTTTTTGATATACATTCCAGAAACTGGGAAAGAAGATTGCTCTAATGACTGCATAATAAATTGATTTGGAAACCAGGTGGTTTTCCATTCCTTAATTTCAACAAAATTGAAGGAGGACCTAATCAAGTTATCAGCTGATATATTACCAAAAATAATTTGTGATAACATAAAACTGTTACCAAACATATGATATGGATATGATTTAGATGCATAACTTGGAAGAAGTCCAAAAATTCAGTGCCATTGATATAACAAAATTCCTTCCACTCCTACATATTTATGTGGGAACATGGCTTTTGGTGCTTATATCTACAAAACAAAAATATAAATAAAAGGGATGCTCAGTCCTATTTTATTCTAGCAATGAGCAATATTTATTTATGGATTTATAAATTAACTGGACATAAACTCCATTACTTTTATTAGGAGAAAAATTTCCTTAAAAAAATTTACCTCATGTTTAAAAGTCACTCATCAAAATTTTAAATTACCTATTTTACTTTAATTGTACAGGAATAATCATTGTCATGGTAACTCAATCCAGAAGAGTTTTTCTTCCAAAAATAATTTAGAAAGAATATTATGGTAAGGTCAAATTTAGAAAAAAATTAATTTCAATTCACATAAATGTTTTTGTTGCAGAGACATATGGTAGAGTGATCAATAAAAGAACTCTAAGTATAAAATACGTGGAGATAAAATTCTCTGAAGGAACTGAAATTCAAATATAAATCCAAGAATAAATGGAGTGATGTAAAATTTCTGTTAAAGAAAACTTCTTATTTATTTTGTAAGCAGAGGATGGAGGGTATCAACTCTTCAAGGTATTTAGATTCCCCTGGAAACATGTGAAATAATATAACAGTGCACCAGAAATTATAATTCTTTTCAAATATTTGTAACTTATATTGAAAAACAGAGATACCCACTTAACATTGGGGCGGGGGGAGAGTTGTATAATTTTTCAAAATTCTTTTAGTAGGTATAGAAGAATAAAATGTTTGAAACTATTGCCCTCATGAACATTTACCCCCTACACTATTTAGGAAAAGGTGAATTCCTTTGCTTGTCAAATAAGATTGTCTTGGATGGTGCTGACCTAACAGGTTTAAGCCCAAAGGGAAGAGGAATAGATTTCAACTTTAAACTACCAACGCTGCCTTCTGATGCTCAGAAAGATCATGAAAAGACAGAAGGATCCATTATCAGAAATGCTCTGCAGAGGCTCAACTATAGGCTGAGAGCATTCCAACTTTCCACTTCAGACAGAGGCTGAAAGCAAGGAGGTAATATTTAAGTACTGTTTAGATATTGCACTACTAATAAAGTTTATTCTCAATGAGATTTAAAGAACTGGAGCAGTCTGACACAGGGAAAGGGGTTCCCCCAAATTTGGGCACTGTACATATTTAGAAAGTCATTTCTATTTGAAGGTAGACATTATTTTGAAGTCGTCTACTGAACAAGAGGGCCTCTGTAAATGCTCGGAAGAACAAATTTAACTCTTTCAAATGTCATAGCAATTTTGGAATTGTTGGGAATCTTGAATTTCATACATCTGTGAAACCTGTGTCTCAAAGAGATTAAATGTCTTGCCCGAGGTCACATAGCATTTTAGTGACAGATGTAAGAAGAGACTACATTTCCTATCTTCTTGGTCTTTTGCTCTTTCTACAATATGGCCTAAAAGGCTATGCCAAAAATAGTCTCTGATTGCTGATTTCCCACATCGCCTAATATTTTACATATTAGGGAATGTTGTTAATCACCATAACAGCAGCTAGCATAGCTTATAAACCCTGAGGAGAAAGAGGGCAAGTTCCTGAGTGCATGATACCTTCCTTAATATTATATGAAGAGGAAAATAACTTCAAACATACTATTAAAAAGCCTCTAATGAATACTGTACCAATGTTGATATAAAAGCTTGGTCTGGTAAAATTTCCCTCTTCCTTTTTCCTGAGATAGGAGAAGCCTATGGGCTACTTTCCTAATCTTGCTGCTGTTTAGAGCAGAGAAGAATTCTCCTGTGGTTTTCTTGCTGCAGACGGCAAACATCACTCTCCCACAGGCAAGGCAGAAGAAAATGATACAGGATTCACTTGTAATTAAATATGTAGACAACAGTTCAGGAAAAATATATCCAAACCTTCATCAGAAGACTGAACTGACAGGATGGAAAAAAAAATTCCACCAAGCTACTGATATATCATTTTCTTGAAATCATTATGATACAGCACGTTGGCTCTTATTGGTTCAGGCTGCAAATAGAGAACTGAGTATATAGAGATAATTGACGTTTCCAGGATCTGGTTTATAAAAAGGGGGAGGTGGGTCCTTAAAAGACATGTTCTACAAGATCTGCATTCAGACACAAATTAGATTTCATCCAGACTATAGAAGGGAACAGGTGACTGATAAAATGAGTTAGAAAGGAATTGATTGGCAGACCTGAGTTTTGACAGGAGATTAAAATAAGAGAAGGGACAGGAAAGCAAGAGGGCACTACGAGAAGATCACAGAGCAAAGCACTGACTAGCTTGACAACTGGAGGTTGTTGGGTCCTGGTGAACACAAGCAGAATAGCTATAAAGAAGGTTTGTGAACTACTTTGAACTTCTAGAGTACTGGGACTTCTCCAGGGAAGAGTAAGAAAAGAAGTGATATTAAAGGAAACCCCAGGGGAGCCAGTGGGCCAACTACCCTCTCCTCTCAGAATCGGGGCACAGCAGGGAGCAGACGGTGAGGAGGGGAACCAGCACCAGTTGCCCAGCACTGGCTGGTCTGTATCCATTGGAAATGTAAAGTGGAAAGAGACTAAAAGTATCAGTTGACCCTGTTCTCTTTGCCTTTGGAGGAGAATCTCATCACTGAATCTTCCTGGGTACTATGTTCAGGGGATGACCACGCACCTTGGAATTTACAGTATTGCCAATAAAGGGTACTATGTCATGAGTCTGATTATGTCTTGTATCCAAACAGTTCTCCAGGTGTATGGGAGGCTGCTTAAAAAACTGTGAAGATGATCTGATCAGTCACCTAATGTTTGCATTCACGGTAGATCCCTGGGGATTATGTGATCCTTGCAGACACTGTGGCAGTTGGGCAAGATGTAGTTATTTCATGCTATGGCACTCAGGTCTGTGTTCATAATAAGGAATGATTTCCCTGTTAATAAAGTTGAATGCATCCTGCAAACACCTTGTTTTCCCACAGTTTTTAGGGAAATCACAGACAGAACTTGTATTTACTTCCTAGGTCTCTGACTCTAGCTGTAATTTCTCCCAAAATCAAGGCCTATAACTTAAACCTCTTCTAGCACTGAACATTAAAAACCATGGGCTTACTTAAGTCACTCCAGCATTTTATAAAATGAGGTGTCTATTTAGCTGATGAAACAGGTTTTTTTTAAGCACATACACGTCAAATCTACAAAATAAGAAATACTTAAAATCCTCCCTCTGTTCCCGCTGCATTGTCTCAGGCTCCACAGCTATTCTCACCGGAGCTGTTTCACAAGATGAGCCTTGGACATTCCTCAACTCTTCACACTCCTTCTGTCGGGATACCTTGATACCCCAGGGCTTTTGAATGGGGCAGTTTTATATTTCCATTTCCTTTGTGGAATGTCAGACCCTCCTGGAGACCATGACCTCCAGTTGTACCTGGCATCTCCAGATATCTCTGGGTGCCCCTCCTCTGGCAGCTCTCTGTCTGCCCGTATCCAGGGGAAACAGCAGAGCAGCTCTGCCCAGCTCGGGGTCACTCTCCACCTCACTTTCTTCAATGGAATATGGAGATGGGACTAACTTAGTGGCTGCTGGCCCATGAGTTCTGACTTTAAAGCTTCCTAGATGAGCAAAAATCCTCACTGACTCACCTACCTTACAGTGTTCTCCCTCAACTTCTAGGTGCAGAGCCTGCTAAATTCCCGATGGTTCCATCTGCTTGGAAAGGCTAATTCAAAGTCTGCAAGGACTTAAATATCTTTGGGATGTTACCACCATAGTCAAGAAACAAAATATATTTCTAATGGGGTGGTGGTGGCTGAGTGTTGATGACTAATAAGTGCTCCCTAAAAGGTTTCATTTCCGTTACAAACAATGAGAGAAGTTATTCCTGATTCACTTTGACAAGTGAGGAATTTATCTTTGAAATCACACTGGACACTTCAGGTATTTTAGAGCCCATTTGAGCTCTCATCACATACTGCATAAGGCAATGAGGAGTAAAACTTTTTGCAGTAAAATCAATAACTAGAATATTAGACCTCAGGACCCTGAATATTTATAGTTTAACCAGAGGGACTAATGGGTAGCAAAAATGCTCAGACAAAATATTTCATTTCTTCCAGTAGAATCGCTTCCATATTTAGCATTCTAAGGGTAATAACTAACATTTGTTTATCACTCATAAAAATTATACAGTTTGGTGCTTATTTGTGGAGGGTTTCCCACTGCCTGAAAAATACCTTTCTTTAAAAAGAAAAGGTTATAAAATTAAAAAGGGAATTGAAATAAGTCTTAGGATTCCAAAAACCTTAAATATCTGTTGTTTCATTTAAGCTGACAGCAGCATTGTGAAGCAGGTAATTCTATGACAACACTGGCAAAGGAGGAAACAGGGCTCAGAGAGGTGAAGTGACAACACACAGCACACAGAAAGAAATTTTCAGACAGGAACCCAAGCTGTCCACAGTTAGGTGCATCACTTTCAGCTCCCCAACAAGGCCTCACTCTTATAAGAGTTCATACTTGAATTTCAAGGTATTTTTCCTGAATGAGCAACAGATAAAATAAATCATATGAATTATATCACCTTTTTTGGTTCCTAAATTTTTTCATTGGTTACCCTACAGTTTGCAATATACAGTTGCAACTAATCTAAGTCCACTTTCAAAAACCACTTATGGGTGGTACCTTATGACAGAGTATTCACGATTCCTCCTTCCCACTCTTTACACATCACACATTCTTTGACTCATCCATAGGCTCTATTCACCCAATATGTTACTGCTATAATTATTTTGAGCTATTACCATTAGGTCAAATAAAATTAAGAAAAATAAACTTTTATTTTACCTTCACTTATTTTTTCTCCGATGCTCTTCCTTTCTTTTTGTAGATCCTAATTTCTGAACTATATCATTTTCCTTCTCTCTGAAGACCTTATTTTAACATATCTTGCAATGCCAGTCTATTGGTGACAAATTCCCTCAGTTTTTGTTTGTCTAAGAAAGCCTCTATTTCTCTTGAAGGATAATTTTGCTGGATACTAAATTCTAGTTTGGTGGGTTTTTCATTCAACACTTTAAATATTTCACTCCACTCTCTTCTTTGCATAGATTCTGATGAGAGGTCTCACGAAGTTCTTAACCTTGTTCCTCTATAGGTCCCCCCGCACCCTGACTTTATTCAAGATTCTCTGTTTGTCTTTGGTTTTCTGCAGTTTGAATATATGTCTAGGCCTAGATATTTCTAGTATTTATTCTCCTTGTTCTCTGTGCTTTCTGTATTTATGGTTTGGCTTCTGTCATTAATTCTAGAAAATTCTCAGCTATTGTCGGAAGAAAGAATGAAAGAGAGAGAGAAAGAAAGAAAGAAAAAAAGAAAGAAAGAAGGAAGGAAGGAAGGAAGGAAGGAAAAGAAGGAAAGAGTACACGTCTTTGTAACATCCCAAGAATGTTAGAGTCATGTTACCATCAGAGTTCTGATTATGTCAAGATGGCACCTTGGAACAATCTAGTGGGAGAGTGATGCTCTCCTGTGGGCAGTCCATAAGAGTACCATACCAGAGAGGACAGACACAAATATATGGGAAAAGTCCAGAAAAGCAGGGTCACAGCTAGGAACCTAGAAAGTGTGTTGAGCTGAGCAAGCAATACCTGCAGAATGGGCAATCAAGTTAGAGGACAAAGCAGTAGAGAAATGGAATTGGCATGTGTAGTACAAAGTAGACAGGATATATCATTGAGGAGATTTGGCCAAGATTGTTAAGCCTCACAAAAAAAGCAGAGCCCTGTAGAACCACAAGGAGAGCTCCCCAAAGGTGCCACATCTCACAGGGCACTGGTTCATCCTTCAAAATCTCCTTGTGCTTTGTCGATAGGGTGCCTGACTGACAACAAGGAAAAATGGGTAAGGGGGAAAGTCTACAGTGGAGCAGTGCTCTCTTTGCCCTGTTCACTACAAGTTGGCCTCTGTCCCTATCCTGAGTCAAGTCATACTCTGCCCCACCTCAGGGACATTATTTGTACTACTTCCTCTGGAGTGATCCTCTCCTCTTCCCACACATTTTGTAATTATATATGTTATTTGTGTGCTCGTTTGATTTCTGCTTTTCCCCCTACCTACAGGCTCCAGGAGGGCAGGGACCATCTCAGTTTTATTCACTACTAAATAACCCACAGGGCTTAAAACAGGTAAGAATCCGTAAATATTTAATGAATGAATGACTAGCTAGGCCACTGTGGTGAGAATCCTGTTCCCTTTACACAGTCACCAGAATAGGCCATGGATGAAAGGTAGCATCAGAGCTGACTGAGGAAGGAGAGGGAGGGGAGAAAAGGGAGGTGGTAAGAGTGTGGTAGAAGGAGAGCCAAGTGGTAGCTGAGAGAGACTAAAACATCTGTCAAGGTAATGGGGCACTGGAATAGCTTTGATGCACTCATAAAACAAGCCATGATTGGGAAACCAAGCAACTTGAGAGGGAATAGCATAGAGTATAGAATGCTTACAGTAAGGCAAGTTTCATTTACCCAACGGCCATTTCTTAACAGTGCCAGGTGGGGCTATTTCTTACCAACACTAGTGTTGACAAGCCAATAAGAGATCAAGTTCCCATTTGAATTCACTGGCTTTACAAAGCAGTGTCACCATACTGGAAAACGAAGTTCCTTAAGACAACTAGAAACGCAACTTGGATGTGAGTAGACTACAGGATGCCTCACATTCCATATTTACAAAGCTAATTATCCTGTTAAGAAAGGAAAGATTAAATCTTTGAATGAAGTAAGAGTACCTTGGGAATAGCAGTAGGGCTCTTTCAGAGTCAGAACAACCTATTGGCTTGATTTAAACTTTGTTATCTAGTTTGAAACCAGCAAAAATTTACCTCTCTCACCTGGATTGCTTATCAGTTAAATCTATACACCTATTAAGATAATTAAGTTCAAAACTTATGTAATTGCAAAACTGAAGTTTGATCTGATTGAGTTGATCCAGTAAGACTTGTGTCTATGAATCAGTGTAACACTAAATCCTTGGATTTCTCCTCCTGAAATACAGAGGAGGTATATTTCTCTCCATCTTATTATATACTCATGAGTTATGACATATATATATGATTTCCACTAAGGGCTGATGGTTATCCAAATTGAAGGTATTATGTATATGTATACCTAATGAATAACAATTTTTCCCCTAAATCGAAGAATGAAAACCCAAGGTCACTCAGCTACTAAGTGCCCAAATCACATTTTACCAGAATCAGGTTTTTCCCATTTCATCGTTCCAGAATATCCTCCAATCACAAATTTAAGGTCATCAGTTGAATGGCATAAATTTCTAAACATTCATAGACTAATTGTTTGTTGTTACCATTAAGAAGTTTTATCAATATATTTTAGAACCTTAAAATACCACATCTTTCAAGTTGTTTGCTCCTTCTCTCCCTTCTTACAACTTAAGTCTATAAGAATAAAATTTTGGTTCTATTCACCCTGAGGAATTATTTGACCAAATGTTAGCTCTATATGATAAGATAGAAAGGATTCTTCCCTACCTATTTTCTTGATTGTATCTTTTCTCTCACCTCGTGTTTACCACAGATAACACTCAACATCTTCCTAAGCAGTCTTTCCCAAGTGATGACTTAAGGAGTCAAGGCACAAGAGAAACAAGGGTGAGCCTAAGGATAATCTGGCCGAGAATCTAAAGCAGTGGTTCTCAATGAACTGTGATTTGGCCTGACAGAGGACATTTGGCTGTGTCTGGAGACATTTTTGGTTGTCACAACTGAAGTGGATGCTACAGTCATCTAGTGGGTACAGCCAAAGATGCTTCCAAGTATTCTCCAATGCACAAGACAGCCTCACCCCTATGAAGAATTATATGGCCCAAAATGTAATAATGTCAAGGCTGAGAAACCCTGTTCTAAAAGAATCAGTGGGGCTGTTCCTGTTTCTTTCGCATCCCCTAAATATGTTGGAAATGTTTACCTTTAGGGTTTTCAAAAGGGAAAACTATTCCCATAACTAAAATTTTCATAATGCAATTATGCTTTCATATTGCCAAAGTTGGGTGGTAGACTACTGGTCACATTTTTTTTTCCCAACTCCCCAGTACAACCTAATTCCCCAATAGGACCTAACCCTGATGTCCATATTTTTGTGCCTGACAACAATAAACAGGAAATAAGCTTGCTTTTTTAATATATAAGATTCCTGGGAAACTGTTTGGTGACTAAATCATATCTCCCTTGCCTGACATTCTACACTGCAACATCTGTTCAATGGTTTCAGTCTAAGGCCTGGGTATCACCTAGTAGAAGAAGAAGGAAGAAGGAAAGGGGGTGTTGATATAACGTCCTGATCCAAAGTCCTACCAGTCACGTCAAGGGGACACTCTGAGCCCATGGCAGCTGCCAATGAGAGGATAAATTTGTCATTTCCCACCCTCCCACTCAACCCACAGGTAAACTAGGTTATTCTAGATCCATCCAAGGCTTCTAATATGAGTCCTTGAGGTCCTGATCAGTTTCATAATGATTAAGCATTAGCAATGACTGCTCTATAATAAATGCTTTCTCTTTATAAAAGACAGAATACAGGAGGTGGGGAAAAAAAAGCAATTCATGTATTACCTGCAGTCCTCAGTTTCCCAAGATCTCGTTTAATCTAATTTTAGGTTTTAAATGAAATGATAATAATCTTAAGCACTTTTTAGGGAACAGAACCTTAAAGAGTTGTATTACTAGCTTATGGAAAGAATGGACAAATATCCACCTTATACCATTCTGCTTTGATTAGGAACGTAACCACTACCATACATCAGATTTAGTCTTTTCACCAGCTTAAACTCCTTTATTGGCAACTTATTGCACTATGAATAAAATCTAAATTTCTGAAAGTCCCTCCATGTCAAAATAATTATTTTTAAAGACCAATAATGTGAATAAACCTTGCCTCTCAATATTTGAGACAGTAAATGGGTTATAATTATTAAAATAAAATAAAATGGAGACGAAGCTTGAAGATCCCCTGAGTATACAAAATCAGTTAAGCCATGTAAGCAGTTATTTCTTGTAAATGCCTCTGAGTCATAAATTAAATCTAAGTCGTCTTTCTAAAATGGTATAAGAAAATCACTTTTAACTTATCCCCTGCTGTCTGGACACTCCTCCCCCCCAATAAGCGATCATTGTAAAGATTAAACAGCTTCCTCATTTTCATTTTATAAGCCAAGTTGTGACATCATGCCTCTGAGCTTCTTACCAGTTTCAATATTTCAAGTTTAAAGGATTCCTGTTTGCAAACAGTTTCTCTCTCACTCAATAAAATATTCATATCAAGTAAAAAAAAATAATAATAAAAGAAGTCCCTCCATGACAGTTGTTATTTTCCATGCTCCTCCTGGCTCCGTATCCCTAACCTCCTTTCTGTCATTCAAGCATCCCAAGCTCTTTCTTGCTTCAGTGCCTTAGCACTCACTCATTCTTCAGCCTACACTGGAGCATTCTTCCTTAAGCCTTTGCAGCATGACTGACTCTTTCTTATTCTCAGGCGTCAGCTCAAGTGCCACCTCTTTTAAAGAGACCTCCCTAGCCCACTTCTCACCCACACACGAGTTATTTTCACATGAGCCTATTTCTTTTCCTTCTGAGCACTTTTTACAATTATCATTAATCTTTTTAGTATGCTTCTTACAATTTTGTTGTCTGTCTTTCTCCACTAGAATGCTAGCTCCCATGAGCACAAGGTCTTATCTGCAGTGTTTCACTGCCGCCAGACCCTCACAGTACCTCGCTCATGATAGCAACTGACCACATTTGCTGCATTAATAAAGGAAGAAGTTCATGTAAGCGAGACATCCTCCACAAGCAGAGGTTATTCAAACTATATCTTCCAGAAATTTCAAATGTAATCACATGACCTGAGTCAATATACAGAAACAGAGACATCAGCTCCCCAAGCTCTGAAATGGAGCGGGACACAGAAATTCTCCAATATGTTGACATCATTGAATAAGCCACACAAATAACCTGGTTTGCCAGATGAATGCAGTTTGTCTGTACTCCACAAGTTGATCCAGGAAAATACCACAGACCAGTCCCCTTTCTGTATCAGCACTGATTGAATTTGGATGCTTTTTGCAAAAGTGAACATTTTCTAAATCACTTCCACCAAAGTGGAAATTACAAAGAAGTAAAATTGAAATTATTCTAAAGGATTATGTAAACAATACATCCTGTTGGAAAGTTAAATAATAACAATGTATTAACAAAGGAAGGCAACTGGAAAAGTCATTAAATGGCCATTAAATAAATATATACATGTATTTGTATCTGCATCTGTATATGTACAGGACTGCAGAATTTCCAGGTTACAACACAACAGCAATATAGATACTGAAGGAAGAGATGCACCAATTATGTGAAAACCTTAAACTAGCATCTGACAAACTTCACTGTTAAAAAAAAAAAAAAAAAGGCTGTATATCCCAATTAGAGAAAAGCACGTAGCAAATTCTAGGTTTGTGATACTGCAGTATTCACATACGTTGAAAGTTGAAAAAAAAAGAATTAACTTACAAGGATAATGCTTAAAATATGTTTTTAAAGGTAACAATAATAACATTAAACTCCCAGGCATAAAAGACCCTTGGGCTCTCATGTCTCAATTTCTCTCTCACTGGCATCATGGATGTGGGTCACAGGATGGCCAGTCCTACCATGAAGTGGTGAGCTCTGCTACCCAGGTGCTTCCCGGAGAGGGTGTGAAGTCCCTGATCTAGGACCCTAGAGTCTTAGTCAAGTCTTTCATACATGGGGGGTCAACCTGTGAAATCACTGATGCTTTTCGTACTTTTAGTACGTGAGAATTTTGTTTCCGAATCTAGATCCTTTTCCTCTCATTCTACATGCTGTACTCACCTTCAGCTGTAAAGTTGCATTTGTTTCAGAGTATAATCAAATATAAGTCTAGAAATCCAGCAATTCAATTGTTAGTAGCTATCAGCAAAATATATATATGTATATATATAAAGCTTTTGTTCATTGTGTTTGTACCACAACCAGCTGAAGAGCATCCAATGGGAGGAATTTTGATATAGAATCCTACAACCCTCCTCCCCTTTCTCCCTTAATATCTACTAATTTAATACTCTCTATCTTAGAGTTCCCTATGCATGACTACATAAGATAAATCATTGACCTTTGACTTACATTGCTTAAACAATGATAAACTTTGCTTAAAATACATATGTCCTGTGAATGCACAATGTCAAGTTTACTCAGACCTCTGAGGAGGGGGTGCTGCCTGGCTGGTGCTACTACATTCAAGAAGGCATGATAAGGCTGGCTCTTAGGATGTGGAAATGAAAGCTGGAGACTTGAACCAAATGCACTGCCAGGATGAAGGGGCATTGCTGGCAGGAGCAGGGAGCAAACTGGACAGAGTGTGCCTCTTCTCCCTCCAGCCTTCTAGTCACTCTCTAGTGCCTCATACAGGTGGACCTCACTAAAAGCCAGCACGCAAAAGAGAAAGCTGTTTTGCGGAGTCCGAGCCCCAGCATTACAAAGCGAGTATAGACAGGTGGATTTGGAGCCAAGAAACAACCTCTCCTACTTGACCTCAGGGTTCAGTGATGTGTTCACTCCACTTGCCACTTGGCATCTACTCGACGCTGCTCAGTTGAAGAATTCAACTTGTCTTCTCTAGAAACAGATATGGGTTTCTGGTTATTAGTGTTGAAACAGAGCACACAAGTCACCCACTAAATCTCCACTAACAGAAGCAGTCAAGCCAATGCCATAGATGAATAAACACAACTTTGATCATATGAAGCATCTTAGCTGATGAAATACAAATTGGGCCAAACTTTCTCAGAATAACAAAATCAATCCCAATAAGTCATTTTCTCCGAGTATGAAGGTTGCCTTCCCTCTCAATTCTAAAGAGAATGCAGATTTCTCAGTAAGCCAAGGACAGTTGGGCTCGTTAGTAGATTTTCTGAGCTTCTTTCCTTTCTTCTCACTGGTTCTTTTCTCTCCAGCCCTTCCTCTAAAAAGGAAATGCAGCAGTGAAAGCCCATTCAGCTGCTTTCTCCATTGCTCTCTCAAAGGTTCAGTGGGAAAGGACACAGAACCACTAACAATAAATTATGAGGCCTTCCAGCCAAATTCTGTGAAGTTTGGATTAAGACAAAGGGGTGAGCAGAGCTCCCGCCCCATGCCTTGAGCAGGATGCAGATTTCCTCAAAAGTTTACAGCCATCAGATGTGTTGCTACTGATCCTGTGATTGACTGCTAAGATGTAGGGACATGCACAGTATCCTGGAGCAACTGAGAGTGTTGCTATAGAGACTCATCTCAACAATGCAGAAAAGCAGGGGAGGTGTGGGAGGAAACATGTTGCCAGGCCATTCCTGCTGCCCATGATGTAGCATCTAAGCCAAGGAAGCTCCCACTGGTAAAGCTGAGGGAAGGAGGGGCAGGAGTCAGGAGCTGCTAAATCAAAATTCAGGAAGTCTATTACCTAAAGGACGCATCAGGAAAAGGAACTAACGGATTTAACAGAAGAAATTTAAGACAGAAAAACAAAGTAGAAGTTTAGGACGATCATGATCATTCCTCCTCCTCTTTTCCACCAACCTGCTCCCTCCCCACACTCCATACAGGTGGCCACGCAAAATCCCAGATGAGTGAAAATTCAGAAAGGAACCAACTGGGACATATACATCAAAAATCTGCCAAAAAAAAAAAAAGAAAGAAAAAGAGAGGGAGGTAGAATAAAATAGAAGCAACAGGAAAATAGAGAACACATTTCAAAGGGGAATCACCAAAAAGAATCACAGAAAGAGTTCAGAGTAACAGTCATTTATAGTCTGAAAGAAATTGCAGAAAGCTAATGAACAATTTTAAAAGAGCTCAAACAATAGATTCAATGGTTCAAAGAAGAAATTATGAGTTATTATGAATGGATGAGAACAGGAAGAATTTGAGAAAGAAATGGATGAAAAAAGTTAGAATAGTAAAAGATAAGCCACATATAAAGCATATCCAACAGAAGCAGATCTTGTGTTCATTAATCAAGCCAGCAATTAGAATATATAGGAAAAAATAAAAGAAGTAGTAAGTATAATTTAAGTATGCAAATAATATATTGGAAATAGATCAATAAAATAAGCAAAAAGTATACATAGATAGGAGGAAATTAATAGTTTTTAAGCGCTAAATTTAATGAAAGAGAAAATACAAATAATAACAAGGAAAAATGAATAAAACAAAAGCTGCTTCTAAAAAAATCTAAATTGATCAACTCCTGGAGAAGGGAGAAAACAAAAATTAACAATATTAGATGTAAAAACAATGATATAAAGTATAGAAGAGATGAAAAGACTGTAGAGATAACATATGCAATTCCATATCAACATTTCTGAAAAACAAGAGGAAATGGATGGTTTTCTAGCAAAACAGAAGATGTTAAAATTGGTCCAAGACAAGGTAGAAAATTTGGAGGTATCAATAAACATAGTAAAACATATTGCAAAAGCAGTTTAAAAAATCTGTCATTTCAAAAAACCACTTGCCCCAGACATTTTAATGGATGAGTTTTACAGGCAAGTTAATATAAAACAGATAGTGCCTAGCCCTATAGTAGTTAAACTGTTTCAGACCGCAGCAAAAAAAGGACAGTTATTTATAAAGTTAATGTTACCTTAACAGCAATATTAAAGTATGCAAATTCCATTCATGAATATACATACAAAAATTCAAAAAAAAATATTGGCAAATTAAACACAGCAGTATATTGAAAAAAACAATACACCATGACCAAGAAGCTTTTTTTATATATATTTTATTGGAGTATAATTGCTTTACAATGCTGTGTTAGTTTCTGTTGTACAACAAAGTGAATCAGCTACAAGTATACATATATCCCCATATCCCCTCCCTCTTGGGCCTCCCTCCCATCCTCCCTATCCCACCCCTCTAGGTTGTCACAAAGCATTGAGTTGATGGCCCTGTGCTATGCAGCAGCTTACCACTAGCCTTCCATTTTACATTTGGTAGTGTATATATGTCAATGCTACTCTCACTTCATCCGAGCTTCCCCTGCCACACCCCTGTGCCCTCAAGACCATTCTCTACATCTGCATCATTATTCCTGCCCTGCCACTAGTTTCATCAGTACCGTTTTTTTAGATTCCATATATGTGCATTAGCATACGGTATTTGTTTTTCTCTTTCTGACTTACTTCACTCTGTATGACAGACTCTAGGTCCATCCACCTCACTACAAATAACTCAGTTTTGTTGCTTTTTATGGCTGAGTAATATTCCATTGTATATATGTGTCACATCTTCCTTATCCATTCACCTGTCGATGGACATTTAGGTTGCTGGCAATTATAAACAGTGCTGCAAGGAACACTGTAGAACATATATCTTTTTGAATTATGCTTTTCTCAGGGTACATGCCCAGATGTGGAACTGCCGGGTCATATGTAGTTCTATTTTTAGTTTTGTAAGGAACCTCCATACTGTTCTACACAGTGTCTGTATCCATTTACATTCCCACAAACAGTGTAGAAGGGTTCGCTTTTCTCCACATGCTCTCCAGCACTTATTGTTTATAGATTTTTTGATGATGGTCATTCTGACCAGTGTAAGGTGATACCTCATTATAGTTTTGATTTGCACTTCTCTAATGATTAGTGATGTTGAGCATACTTTCATGTGTTTGTTGGCAATCTGTATATATTCCTTGGAGAAATGTCTATTTAGGTCTTCTGCCCATTTTTAGATTGGTTTGTTTGTCTTTTTGATATTGAGCTGCATGAGCTGCTTGTATATTTTGGAGATTGATCCTTTGTCTGTTGCTTCATTTGCAAATATTCTGTCCCATTCTGAGGGTTATCTTTCCATCTTGTTTATGTTTTCCTTTGCTGTGCAAAGGGTTTTAGGTTTCAATAGGTCCCATTTGTTTATTTTTGTTTTTATTTCCATTTCTCTAGGAGGTGGGTCAAAAGGAACCTTGCTGTGATTTATGTCATAGAGTGTTCTGCCTATGTTTTCCTCTAAGAGTTTTATAGTGCCTGGCCTTACATTTAGGTCTCTAATCCATTTGGAGTTTATTTTTGTGTATGGTGTTAGGGAGTGTTCTAATTTCATTCTTTTACATGTAGCTGTCCAGTTTTTCCAGCACCACTTATCGAAGAGACTGTCTTTTCTCCATTGTATATTCTCACATCCTTTAACAAAGATAAGGTGACCATATGTGCGTGGGTTTAAATGTGGACTTTCTATTCTCTTCCACTGATCTACATTTTTGTTTTTGTGCCAGGACCATACTGTCTTGACTACTGTAGCTTTAGAGTGTAGGTGAAGTCAGGGAGTCTGCTTCCTCCAGCTCCATTTTTCTTTCTCAAGATTGCTTTGGCTATTCGGGGTCTTTTGTGTTTCCTTACAAATTGTGAAATGTTTTGTTCTAGTTCTGTGAAGAATGCCGTTGGTAGTTTGACAGGGATTGCACTGAATCTTTAGATTGCTTTGGGTAGTATAGTCATTTTCACAATGTTGATTCTTCCAATCCAAGAACATGGTATATCTCTCCAGCTGTCTGTATCATCCTTAATTTCTTTCATCAGTGTCTTACGGTTTTCTGCATACAGGTCTTTTGGCTCCTTAGGTAGGTTTATTCCTAGGTATTTTATTCTTTTTGTTGAAATGGTAAATGTGAGTGTTTCCTTAATTTCTCTTTCAGATTTTTCATCATTAGTCTATAGGAATGCAAGAGATTTCTGTGCATTAATTTTGTATCCTGCTAGTTTACCAAATTCATCGATTAGCTTTTGTAGTTTTCTGGTAGCATCTTTAGGATTATTTATGTATAGTATCATGTCATCTGCAAACAGTGACAGCTTTACTCCTTCTCTTCTGATTTGGATTCCTTTTATTTCTTTTGCTTCTCTGATTGCTGTGGCTAAAACTTCCAAAACTATGCTGAATAATAGTGGTGAGAGTCGGCAACCTTTTCTTGTTCCTGATCTTAGTGGAAATGTTTTCAGTTTTTCACCATTGGGAATGATGTTGGCTGTGGGTTTGTCATACATGGCCTTTATTATGTTTATGTAAGTTCCCTCTATGCCAACTTTCTGGAGGGTTTTCATCATAAATGGGTGTTGAATTTGGTCGGAAATTTTTCTGCATCTATTGAGATGATCATATGGTTTTTATCCTTCAATTTGTTAATATGGTGTATCACATTGATTGATTTCCGTATATTGAAGAAACCTTGCATTCCTGGGGTAAACCCGACTTGATCATGGTGTATGATCCTTTTAATGTGCTGTTGCATTCTGTTTGCTAGTATGTTGTTGAGGATTTTTGCATCTATGTTCATCAGTGATATCGGCCTGTAGCTTTCTTTTTTTGTGACATCTTTGTCTGGTTTTGGTATCAGCATGATGGTGACCTCATAGAATGAGTTTGGGAGTGTTCCCCCCTCTGCCATATATTAGAAGAGTTTGAGAAGGATAGGTGTTAGCTCTTCTCTAAATGCTTGACAGAATTCGCCTGGGAAGCCATCTGGTCCTGGGCTTTTGTCTGTTGGAAGATTTTGAATCACAGTTTCAATTTCAGTGCTTGTGATTGGTCTGTTCATATTTTCTATTTCTTCCTTGTTCAGTCTTGGAAGTTGTGCTTTTCTAAGAATTTGTCCATTTCTTCCAGGTTGTCCATTTTAATGGCATAGAGTT
Source organism: Aethalodelphis obliquidens (assembly GCF_003676395.1). Classification (NCBI taxonomy): domain Eukaryota; kingdom Metazoa; phylum Chordata; class Mammalia; order Artiodactyla; family Delphinidae; genus Aethalodelphis; species Aethalodelphis obliquidens. The sequence continues at coordinate 24,544,725 of NW_020837948.1, forward strand.
GCTTGTAGTAATCTCTCATGATCCTTTGTATTTCTCAAGTGTCAGTTGTTACCTCTCTCTTTTCATATCTAATTCTTTTGATTTGAGTCTTCTCCCTTGTTTTCTTGATGAGTCTGGCTAATGGTTTATCAATTTTGTTTATCTTCTCAAAGAACCAGCTTTTAGTTTTATTGATCTCTGCTACTGTTTCCTTCACTTCTTTTTCATTTATTTCTGATCTGATCTTTATGATTTCTTTCCTTCTGCTGACCTTGGGGTTTTTTTGTTCTGGTTTCTCTAATTGCTTAAGTGTAAGGTTAGGTTGTTTATTTGAGATGTTTCTGGTTTCTTGAGGTAGGACTGTATTGCTATAAACTTCCCTCTTAGAACTGCTTTTGCTGTACCCCATAGGTGTTGGGTGGTTGTGTTTTCACTGTCATTTTTGTTAGGTATTTTTTGATTTTCTCGTTGATTTCTTTAGTGAGCTCTTGGTTATGTAGTAGTGTACTGGTTAGGATCCATGTGTTTGTATTTTTTACAGATTTTTTCCTGTAATTGATATCTCGTCCCATAGCATTGTGGTCAGAAAAGCTACTTGATATGATTTCAATTTTCTCAAATTAACCAAGGCTTGTTTTGTGATCCAAGATGTGATCTATCTGGGAGAAGGTTCCATGAGCACTTGAGAAGAAAGTGTATTCTGTTGTTTGTGGATGGAATGTCCTATAAATATCAATTAAGTCCATCTTGTTTAATGTATCATTTAAAGCTTGTGTTTCCTTATTTGTTTTCATTTTGGATGATCTGTCCATTGTTGAAAGAGGGGTGTTAAAGTCCCCTACTATGATTATGTTACTGCCGATTTCCTCTTTTATGGCTGTTAGCACTTGCCTTATGTATTGAAGTGCTCCTATGCTGGATGTATAAATATTTACAATTGTTATATCTTCTTCTTGGATTGATCCCTTGATCATTATGTAGTGTCCTTCTTTCTCTCTTGTAATAGTCTTTATTTTAAAGTCTATTTTGTCTGATATGAGAATTGCTACTTCAGCTTTCTTTTGATTTCCATTTGCATGGAATATCTTTTTCCATCCCCTCACTTTCAGTCTGTATGTGTCCCTAGGTCTGAAGTGGGTCTCCTGTAGACAGCATATATACAGGTATTGTTTTTGTATCCATTCAGCCAGTCTATGTCTTTTGGTTGGAACGTTTAATCCATTTACATTTAAGGTAATTATCGATATGTATGTTCTTATTACCATTTTCTTAATTGTTTGGGGTTTGCTATTGTAGGTCTTTTCCTTCTCCTGTGTTTCCTGCCTAGAGCAGTTCCTTTTGCATTTGTTGTAAAGCTGGTTTGGTGGTGCTGAATTCTCTTAGTTTTTGCTTGTCTGTAAAGGTTTTAATTTCTCCATTGAATCTGAATGAGATCCTTGCTGGGTAGAGTAATCTTGGTTGTAGGTTTTGCCCTTTCATCACTCTAAATATGTCCTACAACTTCCTTATGGCTAGAATTTCTGCTGGAAGATCAGATGTTAACTGTATGGGGATTCCCTTATATGTTATTTGTTGCTTTTCCCTTGCTGCTTTTAATATTTTTTCTTCGTATTTAATTTTTGATAGTTGGATTAATATATGTCTTGGTGTGTTTCTCCTTGGATTTATCCTGTATGGGACTCTCTGCAGTTCCTGAACTTGATGGACTATTTCCTTTTCCATATTAGTGAACTTTTCAACTATACTCTTTTCAAATAGTTTCTCATTCGTTTTCTTTTTCTCTTCTTCTTCTGGGACCCCTATTATTCGAATGTTGGTGAGTTTAGTGTTGTCCCAGAGGTCTCTGAGACTGTCTGCAATTCTTTTCATTCTTATTTTTTTATTCTGCTCTGCAGTAGTTATTTCCACTTGTTTATCTTCCAGGTCACTTATCCATTCTTCTGCCTCAGTTATTCTGCTGTTGATTCCTTCTAGGGAATTTTTAATTTCATTTATTGGGTTGTTCTTCATTGTTTGTTTGCTCTTTAGTACTTCTAAGTCCTTATTAAAAGTTTCTTGTACTTTCTCCATTCTATTTCAAAGATTTTGGATCATCTTTATTATCATTACTCTGAATTGTTTTTCAGGTAAACTGCCTATTTCCTCTTCATTTTTTTCATCTGGTGGGTTTTTAACTTGCTCCTTCATCTGCTGCATATTTCTCTGTCTTCCCATTTTGCTTAACTTACTGTGTTTGGGCTCTCCTTTTCACAGGCTATAGGTTCGTAGTTCCCGTTGTTTTTGGTGTCTTCCCCCAGTGGGTAAGGTTTGTTCAGTCGGCTGTGTAGGCTTCCTGGTGGAGGGGGCTGGTGCCTGTGTTCTGGTGGATGAGGCTGGATCTTTTCTTTCTGGTGGGCAGGACCACGTCCAGTGATGTGTTTTGGGGTATCTGTGAACTTATTACGATTTTAGGCAGCCTCTCTGCTAATGGGTGGATTTGTGTTCCTGTGTTGCTAGTTGCTTGTCATGAGGAGTCCAGCACTGGACTTTGCTGGTCGTTCAGTGGAGCTGGGTCTTAGCATTGAGATGGAGATCTCTGGGAGAGCACTCACCAATTGATATTACCTTGGGCTGGGAGGTCTCTGGTGGTCCAATGTCTTGAACTCTTCTCTCCCACCTCAGAGGCTCAGGCCTGACAGCCAGCCAGAGGACCAAGACCCTTTTGGGAGGTCTGAGGTCTTTGGCCATTCATTGTTCAGTTGGTGTTCTGTAGGATCTGTTTCACATGTAGATATATTTTTGATGTATTTGTGGGAGGAAGGTGATCTCCACGTCTTATTCCTCCGCCATCTTGAACGTCCTACCCCTTACTGTGGTTTTGATTTGCATGTCTCTAATGATTAGTGATGTTGAGTATCTTTTCATGTGTTTGTTGGCAATCAGTATGTCTTCTTTGGAGAAATGTCTATTTAGGTCTTCCACCCATTTTTGGATTGGGTTGTTTATTTTTTTGATATTGAGCTGCATGAGCTGCTTGTATATTTTGGAGATTAATCCTTGTCCATTGCTTCATTTGCAAATATTTTCTCCCATTCTGAGGCTTGTCTTTTCACCTTGTTTATGGTTTCCTTTGCTGGGCAAAGCTTTTAAGTTTCATTAGGTCTCATTTGTTTATTTTTTATTTTATTTCCATTATTCTAGGAGGTGGGTCAAAAAAAGATCTTTCTGTGACTTACATCAAAGTGTGTTCTTCCTATGTTTTCCTCTGAAAGTTTTATAGTGTCTAGGCTTAGATTTATGTCTTTAATCCATTTTGAGTTTATTTTGGGGTATGGTGTTACGGAGTGTTCTAATTTCATTTTTTACATGTAGCTTTCCTGTTTTCCCAGCTCCACTTCTGAAGAGGCTGTCTTTTCTCCATTGTATATTCTTGCCTCCTTTGTCAAAGATAAGGTGACCATATGTGTGTGGGTTTATGTCTGGGCTTTCTATCCTGTTCCATTGATCTATATTTCTGTTTTTGTGCCAGGACCATACTGTCTTGATTACTGTAGCTTTGTAGTATAGTTTGAAGTCAGGGCGCCTGCTTCCTCCAGCTCTGTTTTTCTTTCTCAAGATTGCTTTGGCTATTCAGGGTCTTTTCTGTTTCCATATAAATTGTTAAATTTTTTGTTCTAGTTTTATGAAAAAATCCATTGGTAATTTGATAGGGATTGCATTGTATCTGTAGATTGCTCTGTGTAGTATAGTCATTTTCACAATGTTGATTCTTCCAATCCAAGAACATGGTATATCTTTCCATCTGTTTGTACCATCTTTAATTTCTTTCATCAGTATCTTATTGTTTTCTGCATATATGTCTTTTGTCTCCTTAGGTAGGTTTATTCCTAGGTATTTTATTCTTTTTGTTGTAATGGTAAATGGGAGTGTCTCCATGATTCTCTTTCTGATTTTTTTGTTGTCAGTGTATAGGAATGCAAGAGATTTCTGTGCATTCGTTTTGTATCCTGCTACTTTACCAAATTCATCAATTAGCTTTAGCAGCTTTCTGGTGGCATCTTTAGGATTTTCTATGTATAGTAGTATCATGTCATCTGTAAACAGTGACAGTTTTACTTCTTCTTTTCCAATTTGGATTCTTTTATTTCTTTTGCTTCTCTGATTGCTGTGGCTAAAACTTCCAAAACTATGTTGAATAATAGTGGTGAGAGTGGGTACACTTCTCTTGTTTCTGATCTTAGAGGAAATGCTTTCAGTTTTTCACCATTGAGAATGATGTTGGCTGTGGATTTGTCATATGTGGCTTTTATCATGTTGAAGTAGCTTCTCTCTTTGCCCACTTTCTGGAGGGTTTTTATCATAAATGGGTGTTGAATTTTTCAGAAGCTTGGTCTGCATCTATTGAGATGATCATATTGTTTTTATCCTTCAATTTTTTAATATGGTGTATCACATTGATTGATTTGTGTATATTGAAGAATCCTTGCATTGCTGGGTTAAACTCCACTTGATCATGGTGAATGATCCTTTTTATGTGCTGTTGGATTCTGTTTGCTAGCATTTTGTTGAGGATTTTTGCATCTATGTTCATCAGTGATATTGGCCTTTAATTTTCTCTTATTGTGACATCTTTGTCTGGGTTGGTATCAGGGTGATGGTGGCTTCTTGGAATGAGTTTGGGTGTGTTCCTCCCTCTGCTATATTTTGGAAGAGGTTGAGAAGGATAGGTGTTATCTCTTTTCTAAATGTTTGATAGAATTCTTCTGTGAAACCCTCTCTTCCTGGGCTTTTGTTTGTTGGAAGATTTTTAATCACAGTTACAATTTCAGTGCTGTGATTGGTCTGTTTTTGTTTTCTATTTCTTCCTGGTTCAGTCCAAGAAGTATTTTTTAAGGGAGTTAAGACAGCTCCTTTAGGAAGTCTATCAAAATAATTGAACATATCATCAAAGTAAAGGAGAGAAAATGTGTAAAATTCACTACTCATTTCAGATAAAAACTGTGAGTCAAATAGAAGTAGAAGAAAACTGAAATATGATGAAGACTCTCTACCAAAATCAATATTGACTTATCAAATATATGTTAGTATTGCTCTTCTAACCAAGCAAAATTTGAGTCTGCAACTCAGTAGTCAATGCTATATGATAGAAAAAAGACTGATTAACACTAAAACATATATTGAAGAAGTTACTGAGCTTCCAGTATATTAAAAAAACCTATAGACATTTACACCAATAAAGCAAGTCATATAGGGTGAAAAAATATCAGAGTATACCTAGATTTCTCCAAACAATAAACAGAAAGTGTACTGATGTCTCCAAATTTCCAAGGTAAAGAAAGTTTAATTCAAGACTTCCTCTTGCAAGACAGACATTCTCAACTGAGGGAAGAATTTAGGGATTCCAATTCCAAAGATTCATGTTTACAAACAAACACACATGTCTGCACACCTGCGTATGCACACACACACACACACACAGAGAAATACACTTCCACACTGGCACACACATGTGCACACATGCACAGGCAGACACTCATACATGCACATGTAAAATAGGCACTCTTGCAAACAAACATATCACACACAACATGTGCACGCACACAGACATTCACACACATATACCTTGTTTTTTAAATCCTGTTTTTTAACTGCAGGGGGATCTTTAAGAATAAATATCTTACACAGAAAAAAAATATTTAGTGGGTTTCAGCAATTCCTTCAATTTAATTTCAGTGTCTTTTTAAAGGAAATAGACTCACAGACATAGAAAACAAACTTATAGTTAGCAAAGGGGAAAGTGGGGTGGGGAGGGATAAATTAGGAGTTTGGGATTAGCATATACATACATATACATATACATCTATATATAAAACAGATAGCCAAAGGACGTACTGTATAGTACAGGGAACTGTACTCAGTATCTTTTAATAACCAATAAGGGAAAAGATTCTGAGAAAGAATATATATATATTATATACTATAATATATATTACACACATATAATATTCATTACACATATATTATATATTTTTATATTACATATATAATATATTATAATATATTACAATATACATATAACAATCACTTTTTATACACCTGAAACTAACAAAACATTGTAAATCAACTATACTTCAATTTTTTAAAAAATTTCAGTGTCTTTTTTTGCAAAAATCAAGAGAGAGTCAAGGAGAGTTTTATTTAATATATTTTGTTTCAATTAGCATGTATTATATGATCTCAGTTTTCTAAATTATTTCTACCTATCCTGTCCAAATATATAGATTAAAATAGCTAGAGAACAGGGTTCATCAAATATTAAGAATGTTATTTCTGAATGGACTTTTGAGGGATTCCAGTTTCTTTTCCTTTTGTTTATTACTTGAATTTATTATAAATTTTATACGCTTTTTACAAAACCAATATAGTTCATTGTATGCAAAATGAAAAATAAAAATAGGGGGAAATGAGAAGAAAAAGAGGAAAAAAATAGTATTACCATAATATTTCCACTATAATGTGTTTAGTGTGTCTGTCAGAGGAGTCAAAGAAAATAGTATAATGGAGTTTCCATTCTGTAAATTTAATTTTACAACAGGAAACATGAGATGAGACAGCCATTCCAAACATTTAATGGGCATCCCTGTCTTCCTCTTATTCAATAATAGAAATTAGAGCTGGAGAAGTCCTCCCCATCTCCTGTCAATGTTTCCTGTGCTGTATTCTCTTGGGTTCTTTTAGTTCAGTATTAAATGACTCAAGTGTCAGGGTTTCATCTATTTCGCATTACAGAAGCCAGCTCTTCGCTTACATCTACAGGGTGACAATACCTCCTAAAAATGTGAGGAAAGATTATACCTTATTATTGAGTTCTAATAGGGCCTTGCCTGAGGACTTCCTAGCCAGGCCACAGTTCACTGGATTCTGATTAAGCCACAATGACAGTATAAATTAGACTCATTAGTGGGTATTTTCAGTAACAATAAGAAAATCTGAGGACCATTTTTTAGTATTCATATATTCTTGGCCACGCTGCCTTGCTAACCCTATGTAGAAGCTTGCGAAATTATAAATGGTCATTTAAGAAAAAGAGATCTACTCTCCTAGATCCCACCTCAGTTTTCTACTCACTTTGTTTCTCCTTCCTAAGTCACACACACAAGCATGCAAACACACACATTCACATATGCGGCTGCCTTCCTGAGAAGCATAATAACCAACAGAGCTCCAATGGGAATATGGCATTTTTTCTGGTCAAGAGAATAAACATGAAATTCCACAACATAAATGAGGACTACAAGGTGGTAACAGCTAGTAAAAGGGGTTAAATCAAAGTCTAGAGCCTCACATATTAACATGGCCATTACTTTAAGTTTGTACTTTGGATGACTTCTCGTTCTTTTAATTTTGCCAAACTGATTTTCCATGTCTTGAGAATGGACGTATTATTTTTATAAGAAAAAAGCTAGTTTTTTAAAGGCTTGTTTTCTCCCCTCTCAGAGAGTTCCAGTAATTAATCCCTATTCCTTTCATTTTAGTGACTCTGGTAAAAACCAAACTAAACAGCTCTGAAAGGACCTAAAAGCACAATACCCCAGGATCCATGAGCACCCTTTATTTGTATAGTTAGATGATTTTCAACAAATTTTTACACCTGTGTAGCCACCAATAAATCAAGGCTAAAAATATTTCTATCTCCTTAAAAACTCCTATGTGCCCCCTTTCAGTCAACACCTCCTCACCATTCTTAACCTCTGGCAACCACTGATATACTTTCTTCTCCTAGATGTTAGTTTTACCTTTTCTAGAATCTCACATAAATGGAATCATACAGTACCTATCCTTGTGTCTGGCTTCTTTCTCAGAGCAACATGTTTTTGAGATTCATCTATTCTGTTGCATGTATCAGAATGTAGTTCTTTTTGATTGCTGAGTAGTATTCCATGGTATGGGTGTACTACAATTTGTATATGTGGTCAGCTGTTGATGGACATTTGAGTTGTTGCCAGTTTGGGGCTATTGTGAATAAAGATGCCATGTACATTCACGCACAAGTCTTTGTGTGGACCTGTGCTTTCATTTCTCTTGGGTTAATACTAAATGCAAAATTCCTAGGTCATATGGGAAGTGAATGTTTAACTTCATAAGAAACTGTCAGATATTGTCCAAGGTGGTTGCACCATTTTAAATTCCCACAGTAAGTATGGGAATTACAGTTGCTCCACATCCTTGTTATGATCAGCCTTTATAATTTTAGCCATTCTAGTGGGTGGATGGTGGGACATTTCATGGTAGTTTTAATTTTCATTTGGGGAGTAAACTTTGATAAGGAGCAGGACATTTGCAAGGTCTTAAAATGTCTCAACACGGGCTGCTTATTAGGAGCAAGAAAAAAATAACAGTATCTATACAGTGGAAAAATCTGGCAAAATTAACATCATAAATGGGAGGTAAGTGGAAATCACGTGCCTCTGGACAACATACATTAAGAAGGATACAATCTCACTTATGCAGTATTCTGATTAGGGGTGTATAACCTAAAACAAATCATCACAAAACATACATAAACCCAAAATGAGGGACATTCTACTTTTAAAAGAAACTACCACAGTCTTCAAAAGTTTCAGTGCCATAAAAGAAAAAGAAAGGCTGGGGAATTGTTCCAGATTAGGGAGATTCAAAAGACATAACTGCTAAATGCAATACTTGATCCTAAATTGGATCCTGTAGCACAGAAGAAAAATACACATACATGTACAGAAATACTATAAATGGCCTTATAGAGTAAATTGGCAAAACTTGTCTGTAAGAAAGTAGATTAGTAAAAGTATCATACCACTGCTAACTTTACTGAGGTTGATCATTGTATTAAGGTTATGAAGAAAAAGGTCTTCTTCTTTGGAAATCTACACTGAAGTATTTAGGGATAAACAGTTATATTTTTTTCAGTTTCCAAATGGTTCCCAATAAAGAATATATGAGAGAGAGAGAACAAATGATAAAGCAAATAGGTCCAAATAGGCTAAAATCTGGGTAAAGGGTATAGCGCAATTCTTTGTACTATTTCTATAACTTTTGAAGTCTGAAATTATTTTTAAATTAAAAAAAAAGTTTTAAGTAGCTAAACCAGATTGGATCAAGATGGCACCTACTTTGTTTCATATCTAAAAATCCCTAGAAATTAGAGGGAAAAAATGTTGAGTTTTTTAAAAATCAATAACAACAATAGGAAAATATGAGTGACATGTGTGGACCAGAAATGTTGTGGTCCTAAAACTATAATAAGCAGACAAGATATTTAGAACAGAAGTCATAACTCAAAACAAATATATAAACTTTCCACTTCCCCTGCAAACACCAAAATCCAGACCTAAATAACGGTCAGCTGGTTTCAAGTTAGATACAAGTACATGGGTGTGAACTTTGAACTCTTACGCCTTATCCAGGTCTCAAAGGAGCCATTTACAAATTCCAGGATTCTCAGTGATGGCAGCAATGTGGCTCTGCCCCTCTGTCCTGATAAGGGATGAAGTTCTTCTGAGGGCCCGGCCCCATGTCTGGCCACAGTTAACAGCTGCGGGCCCAGAGCCACCATGACCAATAGGAATTAGTAAACAGCCCAGAGAATGAACAGCCTCTGCTTTCAGAACAGGGCTTTATTTCAGTGTCACCTGTCCCCGTGCTGCTTTTCTAAAACCTCTCTGACCCCCAGTCACTTGTCCTCAATCCTGCAAACTTACTATGCCTGCTTCTCTCTGACAAAATGAACTTCTCTGCATCACTAAACAGCTGACAAACCCCAACTGGCAAAACCTGTCCTGTTACTGCCTTAGCTGTTTCCCGAAAGTGCACATCTTACTCTGGTCATGTATTCCCAAGGCTCTTGTCATTAGCCTCAGTTCTGCTAATCCATGCTCCCTCCTGAAAACTCCCACTTTTTCATGCTTGGCAAGATAAATCATGTCTCTCCATTATTTCAAGAAGTTATAAATCTTTTGTTAGCAGCTTATAAATACATCATCCTTTTCATTTGTCCTCACAAGCCAACCTTCCTAATTTCCTAATTTCCCAAAGAGTCTCATTGCTCTTCTCAGAAGCCTTTTCCAGCCAAGGTGAAGTTTTGGAAGCAGGGTGCCAAGTAGTCACTTTTGATTCCATTCTAAGGTGATATATTGGAAGCTTCTTTAATTACAAATAGGGAAAGGTAAAAGGATCACCTTCCCTCGACTGCCAGATATGTCATTTCATATTAAACAGGAAAGAAAGAATAACTAGGAACATCAAGTAATTAATTAGCCTAATTTTTAGGAGTTTTTATACCAGCTTCCAAAAATCATATTGAGATCCAACCAAATTGAACTTAACTATTTCCGTGCCACAGGACATTTACAACTGATGTCTTATATGCCACCCCTCAGGTCAAGTCCTCTGGCCTATTTGTTTTTTTCAGTTCTCTCTCATGAAAGTGTAGATTCTGAGTCTTTGTAGAGGCAGTAGTCTAGATTCGTTTGTTCAGTAGAAATCTCATATTATCACTTCCCCATAGTTCTAATCTGGGTTGGAATTACTGTTGAAATATAAGTCTGGCACCTGTGATGGCACATTTGCCTCATGTACCAGCGTTTCTCTTAAATAACAAGCCCTAATGAGCATCCCAGAGGTCCTGGACCTCTACTAGGGCAACGACATGGACCATACACCTGCTCTAGTCAATAACAGGGTTCATCTTAAGATAAAATTTTTAAAGCAAAGCAACAAAGATTTAAGAAAAGCATTTCCACCAGGTTTACCCCTTCCGGCTTGTTTATAATGGTGCATGTAACAAAGCCTGATATCCAGAGAATTTGAATTGTTCAATGTCAGTAAAATTACATGAGACCCTATTGGAAGCCCTTTATCTTTTATTACTGTAATTTCATGCAAAACTAGCAGTTAATGTAGACTTGTATGATTTTTCCGTAATTAATTATTATTACATCACATTTATTAAAGGGCTCCCGCTAAGTACTTTATTAGTAGCAGCTCTTGAATCTCTACAACAATAATACTCTGAGGTGGATACTATTGCCTTCATTTTACAGATGAGGAAACTGAGGCTCAGCAAGATTAAATAAACTGGCCAAGATCACACAGTAAATGATAGTACAAGGACTCAAAGCCAGGCTGGACTCACCATTATCTGTGTTCTAACCACTCTTCTATACTTCCTTCCCTCATGTTTGTCTCAGCATCTGTTCATGTGTCTTCACAGTCAATGGAGTTAGATTTATTAGAAACTACCTGCCAAGAACCATTCTACTTAAAAATATCTCAAACTGCTCTCTTGTCCATAATATTTTTGAAATGAATTGCCAACAAGTGTGTAAATTAGCTAAGTAGCATCCTCAGGTCTGAAGAGCACACATCTGCAGGCTTGCTGATTCATATTCATTCCAATTTTACAAGTGCTGCCTCGCCTGTGTTTTACTGATAGCTGTTTTACAAGATCTTCATTACTTCCTAATTGTTCAGGCTTCTACATTAAGTTTTGCTTATGAAGACAGATGGTTTGCATGCTTGTAAAGTTGGAATAATAAAAGGAAATGAGAATGCTATACCAGAGCATCCTTCATCCCCAGGACCAAAAAAATCACTAAATTAAATGTTCCTTTTCTGGAGCACTGTCAGGGGACACCACCTCTGTGAGCCAGCTTCTTATAAAATTCTGCAGGGTAGCAGAAGCCAAGAACAAACGAAGGGAACGTTAATCTATTTCATTAACCAGGAAATGTGCCCACAGCAGAAACAGTCTGTGTCACCATTTCTAAAAATAAGCCATTTACATTAATCCAGGGCTTCCTTGGGTCAGGCACGCACAGCACATTGAAGCTAGAGCCATTCTGAATCAGATAGAGGATGGAGAAGAAGGAGATAGCTCTGGTAGAACAGAGGACAAGATGACTACTCTACTTTGTTGGGTGTTGAATATTTTTGGTATCTCTATAAATACTCTTGAGCTTTATTCTGGGGTACAGTTAAGTCTCTTCGTAGTATTTTGAACCTTTTGGGTCTTACATTTAAGCTTTGCTTGGCAAAGCCAGAGCAACGTGTGTTCTAAAGTTAACTTTTCCCTATTACTAGGGCAAGATCCCTCTGAGTATTTGACCCAAAGCCCTGTGATTTATAAGGCTTCCCAGTATGGCTGTTGGGAACAGGCACTATTCTCCCTGCTCTCATATGAGCATTGTTCCTTCTGATCCTTTAGGATGGTTCCTTCCCGGCCATGACTGTTCCCTTACGCCTATGTGCTGATCAGCTCTCTACTGTATATTTAAGGGTAATTTCTACAGAGCTCCAGAGTTTTCCTCTGTGCAGCTTTCTCCTTTCTAGTACTCTTCTCTAAGAATTCTACCCCTCTTAGGCTCACTGAACTCACAGCTCCATCTCAGCCACTTAGGGAGACTGCCAGGCTCAGCCTGGGTACCCATATCTGCAGTATTGCCTAGAAACTCTCACCAGGCAGTCACCTGAGACAATTACAGAGATCACCGAATTGGTTCACCATCTCTCAAGGATCACTCTCCTTCCCTGACTGATGTTTGATGTCTTGAGAACCATTGCTTTATATATTTTGTCCCATTTATTAGTTGTTTCAGGTGGAAATGCAAAACTTATCCCTTTACTGGACCTTTACTGGAGGTGGGAATTTCTCATTCTCTCTTAAAAATTATTATTTCCCAAGAAAGCCTGAAGTTTACCTGCATTCTGTGCCTTCCTCACAATTTACCTCTATCTAGAAAGTTATTTCCTACCTTTGTCCGCATCTTCAACTCCTACCCTTCAGGTTAGACCCGGCTAAAATACCACTTCCCCCATGAAGTCTTTCCTCCATCCCCCACCAGAAGTATTCTCCCTCTTCTGAACTCCGCTGACAATGTTCACCTTCTAATAGGTCAAAAAGCAAAATATGTGCATATTTTATCTCCCCAGTAGACAGTTTGCTTAAGAGCAGAAATCACACCTTATCCTTTTCACTTCCTCAGCAACACCTGCTACTCCACTCTACTAGCTGTTAGTAAATGTTGAATGAATGAACAAATAAAATGGCCAAAAAGCATCCCATCACAGAGCACTTAACTCGGATTCACTAGACACACTTGACGAAAAGGCGAAGATACAGACCACAATGCACATATGGCAGGAGATGCCAGCCATCATTCACACAGTGAACACATCCTAGAAGTAAATAAAACATGAGACAGGTTACCCTCTTTTTCCTGTCTATCTACATTCCTTCAAGTCTCACCAGCTATGACCCTAATGCTAAAAAGGGTCATTTTATGACTTGGTCCCTAGATGCAAGCCAAACATTTCTTTGAGCCCACCAAGAATTCTGAAAATCCTTTGCCCAAAAATGAGACATGTTTTAGTTAATATACACCAGAGTTGTCAGTTTGCTACCACACTTTTTCAATATCAAACAGCTAGGTAGTATAGCCTCAAGTTCTCTCCTTCAGTCGGTCCTTATTGTTTCTCTCCTCTCCTTCCTTTTCACATTTTATATTCCACAAGGGAGCCACTTTGAACTAATCCAATACTTCTAAAAATTTGAACTGAACTAAGCCATTGGCAATCAGCCTGGGGTGCACATTGGTAGGAGAGTATATGTTTGGATCTTGGTAATTAATATTATTGACACCATTCTGAGTTGTGTATCATTTAGATGTAAAAAATAAAAGTCAATAAACTCAGACCAACTGTCAGAATACCAAGGTCTGGCTGCAGTGACAATTACCCCAAACTTACTGGTTTAAAATAACAGAAATTTATTCTCTCACCATTCTGGAGACCAGAAGTCTGAAATCATGCCAAAATCAAGACGTCAGTAGGACTATGCTCCTTCTAGAGGTTCTAGTGAAGAATCTATTCCTTGCCTCTTCCAGCTTATGGTGGGCGCTGGCATTCCTTGGCTTATGACCACATCTCTTCAATCTTCCAGGCCAGATCTCTCTGCCTTGTTTACACTACGCCTTCTTCTCTGTGTCTGTGTAATATCTCTCTCTCTGCCTCCCTCTTACAATCATACGTGTGATGGCATTTAGAACCCACCTGGGTAACCCAGGATAACCTCCCCACCTCAAGATTCTTAACTTAATCACATCTGCAAGGACACTTTTTCCACGTAAGGTAACATTTACAGATTCCAGGCACTAGGACCCGATACCTTTGGGGGACATTATTCAGCCTACCACATCTTCACTGCAAAAGTGTAAATAAATTAAGACTACTTTGGAGGGTTCAAGTAACGGATGCTTCCTGGAATCCAATGGTAGCTGACTATAGATCAAAGTTGGTTCTCTCCTGACCTCTGACACGACAGGGGGTTAAAAGAACTGATTTCCTCGAATATACAGATATATCTCATCTCCCACGAGCAGCCTTGACTCATGGTCCCACCATGAGGTCACACCCAAACTTCTGTCACACTACCAACCAATTTCGTTAATGAGTAGCACAAACTTTACTGAAGACTGAAGGGGGGAAGGGGAAGGGACAAGGATGGTAGAAAAGAGAACTTACAACACATAACAAGTTTTCATTTTAAGAAATTCTTCGTGAGACAATGCTTTCCCCCTCCTGCAGTTCTCCTCTAGTCACTAAACCCTTCATCACCCTTCTCTCCTTTATTCTTCGAAAATCCTCTCGATTGTCACAAGCAACTCAATTCTTGCACCAAGTTTGCAAATTTTAGTCAGCAAAACAAAATCCTCGTGGTTACCTAATCCTGCCATCCTCTGAAAGTAATTTGAAAAAAAGCTCTCAGGCCTTGAGCAAGCTGTCTCACCCCCCAGCTCCAATTGTGTACTAGCTTATTCACTCGACAAACACAGCTCTTCCTAGAAAGGAATCTGCTGCTAAGTAAAATAAGAATTTTCATAATAAAACCCTGACAATGAATGAATAATTGTTTGTACCTCTTCATAGTCCTCAACAACTTGCCCACTGAAGAAGTTGGAAAAAAGCGAAGAATCCCACACTTTGTCGAAAGACTCCATACAAATTACAAAATTTCATAAAAATGAATTCTTATTTCTGTCCCTCTCAAAAAATGAAGTTTATTGCTTTTTTTGTTATTACGGTCCTCAGTAAACTTTTTGTAGTAAACACATTATTTTGTATTCAGGATTTATGAGAGCTAAGAAAAAGTTTTTAAATGCTTAAAACATTTTTTTCTGGACATTTCCTTTCACAAGCCCGTAGGTGTCCAAGAATTTTCAGTTCTCCAAATATGCCTGGCAGCATTGTGGAAATAACAGAATCTTGGATTTCTTTTCTGGATCCAGTTCTGTATCTAGTTTGTAAGTATCTGGAAAGATTAATTTTTTTCAGTCAACAGTTTAGTAGCTAGAGATCCATAGTAAAAAGGTTTTACCCTTCTCAGTTGCACATGAATCATCTCCTCTAGCTCTCTGACCCACACACGCACACTTTTTACAAGGATTAAATTAAGCTAGCTGAAATGCCAATCTGTCTTCTAGGCACCACAGAGGATATGAAAATGAGTGACACCATCCTTGCCACCAAGAAGTATGCAGGATGGGACAGGACAGATAACTCAGCCGTTTACCCAATAATCACAAAAGCACAAGCACATAAAGTCATTGGTAGCAACTGATTACACCAGGAAGCTGTTTCTATCACCTGTTTTAGGACCAAAACTGCTCTCCACATAGATTAGAAGACTCTTAAGATCAGGTAGTTTGAGAAAGCAGCCTAGCATTTTGGGACCAAATCCACATAAACATCTCTCTCAGAAATAGCAACAACAGTTAAAGTGAGTCATTTGTTGGTTTTAAAACCCACAGATCGAAAATAGTCCATCGTTCTAAAAAAAAAAAAAAAACTAGACAAGAAAGAGAAGGAACAGGAGGTAGAAAAAGAAAAAAAGGCCGAAAAGGAAGAAGAAGAGCAGGTATAAAAGGATCACAACTCTCAAAAAGAAATAGAAGTTACAAACGTTGTGTGTACACGGCACACTTATAAGCCCAAAATCTGCACTTAAAACAACCAGGTTCAGCTGGAATTCCTGAGCTCCTGTCTGCTTAGCAGCCTCAGAGGAGCAAGAGCCACCACTTCTGGAAGGAAAGGCACCAATGCCAGGCAGGAGGCAGCTGAAGAGGAGGGGAAGCAGAACCAGCCCTCATCCCAAGGCAGCTCCTGGCAGAAGACAAACCAGGGTCTGCATTTTCTGAAATATACTAACCAATTCCTCTTTGATCTGGCCTTTTCAGAAGAAATCTACCTCACCTAGCTGTTGGGAGAATTCAGCGAAGAATTTTGGTTCATTTTAATCTTTCCAGGAAATTGTGCTGGAGGTCAGAAATATAGCAACTCAATATGATATTGAAATGACAAGCCAAAGCGAAGGCTACTCTGGACAATTTCGGCACTGGCTGAGTTTTCCTTAACCTCCATGCTAAGCATGCCAAGACTCCCATGCTAACAAGGGAAAACTTTTCAAATTGTGATCCCTGGGGTTTCTGGTCTCCACACATGGTACAAGCCTGAAGACAGAAAAAATGAGGTCAGCAACCTCGCAAAGGGGGGGGGGGTCATAAACAGGAAGGCTGTGAAGATGTCTGACAATCTCTAAAAATGAAAACGCCTTTGGCTACTCGCTGGAGCGTTCCAGAAGCTGCGCCTCTGAATCAGGAAGGACAGGGCACCCTTCACAGCTGACAGCTTTCAGGAGCCGAACACTGGGAAAATACGATTTCTATTCTTACACAGAAAAATCTGATGCCTCATGACTGCATCCAGGAGCAGAAGGGGTGCCTGCGTGGCTCTGCTATTTGCTGGCCTGCAGTGAAGGGCACTGGTGACCGCAAAAGGTGTTTTCCCTCCTGCAGTAGAGAGCAGCCCATCTGTTATCCTGCCCTGGCGCAGTGCCGGGGAAATCCTTCACGAACTAGAAGCCTCCTGCCAGAGTTCCCTGGAAACACTCCCCAGACGATCCTGCCCACGCGCGGGAATGCACGCTTCTTCCCAGCCTGCCTTTTTGTATTTTTCCTTTTTATTGCTCCAGACAGCTAGCCAGAGAACAACGCCTGTGATTTAAAACTAGCAGGAGGGTCTGCCTTCAAAGCTGTCAGGAATTTTTCTTATTATTTTAACCCTAGAAGAGCACTGATTGCCTCAATTCAGAGACGCACACCGCTAAGGATGGCATGTTGTAGACAAACCGATGGGACGTGGAAGCCAGCCAAAGCTGTCTGTCTCCGTGCTTAAGCAGGGACCCTCCAAAGATCACTGAGCAATGTGAACTGAATAGAAACAGGGCCCCTAGGGCTGATGGCTAGGCTGTTGACACAGCCACCTGTCCTGCTGGGGGCCAGGTTTCACTGACCCAGGGCCCAAGTGACAGCTCTGGGCACCAGGGCAGGAAGGACTTCCCCTCCCTCAGGCTCCAGAAGAGAGGAGGAGAGGGAGCTGGGCGCACTAAGAGCCCTGTGCACCCCACAGATTCAACGGTGAATCCTCGGAGGAGGAGAAATGGGAAACTGTCCTCGGGTTTGGGCCACCCAGGACACGTGTAGTTTTCACCTGGAAGCAGGCATATGCACCTCTGGTCTGTTTTGGGAATGCTTCTGTGCAAAATGCCTATTAGGCTCCCTACTCCTCGGCTTTGGGAATACAGAAACCGCTCCACCCACTCGCAAAGCTCTCCTTTCCCTGTGCTTTTCTTCAAGAGTTAATTCATGTTTTCTCTGGCCTGATTTGAGCTTTGGAGAAGGTTGGAGAGCTTTCTGAAATGAATTCCATCAGCCTTGAGTCTGCCTCCACAGACCAGACTGTCAGTCTGTTGCAGTCAGCTCTGCCTTCTCAGCTGAGGCTGGTATCTGATGCTTCTCTGTAGAAGTGACACCGACCCAGCCAAGGCACCTGGTGACCTGGTGGGACACCAGACATGTGAGCCAGGAAGACACTGGCAGGCCCTCCCCCGACCTTTAGAAGTCATTGGCTTGTGTCCTGAGTCATGGGGTTGAAGGGTGCTTTCTTCTTTACCTCGCTGCTAATGTTGTTAATGATCCAGGGAGGGAAAGCCCTAAGCCATCTTTAACAGGGAAACAAGAATAGGGCAGCAGCACCACCATTCTCAAACTGGCAGAACTACAGGAGAGAAAGTGAAAGAAATCCTGGATGGATAAAAGATAGTCCTTTTGTTAGTGCCTAAATGAAACCTTTTCCCACATCTATCTGAAATGCAGAAAGAAATAAGTCATGTAACTCACTTTGTAACTATCACACAAAACAAGAGAAGGAGAGTTTTACTCATTTTCTGTTGAAGCTAATCAGCGCAAGCAACCAATCAGGGTATTCCAGTGATAAAACTATAAGATTTTCAGCCTTTTGCTTTTCAGCATTTTGATTTTCTACATAGATCAGAATAGCTGTATAATGGACAGCTCTTCATTAAATTTGATTCTGTATAGACACAGCCTTTTATGCTACTGAAGGAAAGTACTCTAAGAACAGAATTCATTCTTTTACAAAAATTAAAATTTCAGTTCCATCACTGCAAGCACAATATATTTTTGTATGAGTAGCCAAACCACCCCCATGCCATAATGCTCTTTGGTATATGGCATATTACCTTTTCAAAACTGAAAGAAAGTCTTTGAGTCGAGAATTCCAAAGAACAGTGTTTCTGGGGAGGGACAGATTGGGAGTTTGGAATTAGCAGAGACAAACTAGTATATATAGGATGGATAAACAACAAGGTCCTACTGTATAGCCCAGGGAACTATATTCAATATCCTGCAATAAACCATAATGGAAAGAAATATGAAAAAGTATATATATGAATATACATATATATGTATACCTGAATCACTTTACTACACACCTGAAACTAAGCTAAACTAGTCATCATGGATGGCTGGCTCCCCAGGAAATGAAAACAACAAAGAGCAAGTGCTACATGGGACAGAAATATCCCTTCTGCAGTATACAATGAGTATACCAGTAAAATATGTGCAAGAGATTCAAAAGAAATTTCCTACTACAAAGAAATACACTTAACATGCTAACGTTGAGAAGCTATTGCTTATTCTCCTACATTGCTTCTTCCGGCATGAAAAGAAATAGTATTTTCCAAATTGTGATGAGCCTCATTCAAATTCTCATCATTTGAATTCTCCATGTGTTCTAAGTGAAGAAACTGGACAAACGTGTGAACATGAGAAGCGATCTGCGGATCATCTAACCCAATGTGCTCATTTAACAGGTAAGGAAAAGAGGCCCAGAGGAGGGAAGAGACTAACACAATCCATCAGAGCCGTTCATATCAGTCCCCAGACTAGGACCCAATGGTTCCATTTCAGGTTTCCTCTGCAAACCATCTCACCTCCTTCTGCCAGGCCTGCTCTGTCTCCCTCAACAGACTGAAGGGACAGCAGGGGGGTCTGCCTTCATTTGTCCAGCTAAAGCGTTTATCCTTCCGGGTCTACCTTACATGTTCCCTGCCGTTTACAACTTACTGCAGACTCTCTCTCCTCTGGCATAACAGTAATGATTTCTCCCTTTCATCTTTAGCTATGAGTCTGCACTCTCCTGTAACCTCTCTGATATCGTTATCAGCTAAATACCTACATAACTGTTACCATATGGAAGACTCGACCTTTCTATTTTCACTGCTGCTTTATTCCTGTCTTCCCCCCTCACCTGTAAGCTCCTTTAGAACAGAAAATATTTTTATCTCTACACCTTTATACCTAACACAAGGCCCAATCAACAATACTTGCTAAAGAGTATTGTTATTTAAAGCTGGCTTGTTTAGTTATTTCACTTTTCATGTTATACGCATTCTCCCTCCCAACTCCCAAGCAGGTTTCCAGTTCCTTGAATTCAAGACTATTTGAGTTCTTTATACCCCACTATTATTGGGGCATTTGAGGGGGAGACTGACTTTTCACTCTGAGGGAACTGTCAGATACATATTTTAAACCTCAGATTCTTTTGCAAGAGTCTGAGTGTTCCTCACAGGCTCTGTCTGAATTCTGCCACATTTTACCCACGGTGGCACTGTAATAGGAAAGTACTTCTCAACCTCATGCCATGATGCGTGGATGGATTTTGTCCACAAGGTGGCTCTGCAAAGGAACATGGCAGGTGCAAACCTGGATGAGTCAGCTCAGGCTACCGGGCTTTCTGTTAAATGAGGGGAACTCCATTCCTCAGCCCTGCCACCGGGAGCCTGCAATCACTGAGGAAGTAAAGTACAATGGAAGACTTGGGTATAGGTCATCCCTCATTCTCTCTTCCCAACTACCATAAATTTTTTACAAACACAAAGAGGCAATCTTCGGCAGGAGGATGGCTGGAGAATGGACATACTTTAGTAATGTTTCCATACTAATTTATCTTCAGGTTTACTCATAATGTTATTGTCTTATAGATTGCTTTGGTTCAAAAGAGTCAGGAAAGGGATTATACACATATCTGCCCTCATTTACTGAGCTTTCTCTGTGGCTGACAGTTTGCTAAGTATTTTACATATTTTATCTCATTTTATACATCCAGCTCTATGAGTTGGGCATTATTAAAAAAAAAAAGAAAGAAAAGCAGGAGGTATCATGTTCACTAACTTCAGACTGTACTACAAAGCTACAGTAATCCAAACAGTATGAGTTGGGCATTATTTCATCTGTTGTACACTAGAGGAAACTGAGGCACAACCTTAGGTTAGTAGATGGTAGAGAAGTTCTTAATTGCCTCACTTGCCAGGCTGAATGCTCCATGAGAGCAGAGACCATGTCCCCATTGTTTCCATCAGGGGGGTTTCCACAACCCCCAGTAGACACACACAGCATACTTCTTGACACATAGTAGATGTTCAATTAATAATTGTTGGAGGACTAAACAAAAGAATGAGAGAAATAAAAAGGTTATCTCGAGAGTAGAAAGACTAAGAAATCATAAATAAATCAATCTTTGGTTAGCCAACCTTTTTTTTGTATTTTGATGATAATTTCTCAACTCTCATATTTCTATTACTTTTCGATAAATACATAAAGAAAGTTACAGTTGACTTTTTTCCCCCCAGCCATTTGGTAAGACATGAATAAAAGAACCCAAAATTGGCCAAAATTCCAAATCTCTCCCTACCAGGGAGGAAGGAGCCTCTGGACCGTGGGGATTAAGAGTGGAACAGAAATTGGGTTTTATTAGGAAAATACTAGAGTCACAGCACCAGAATAAATCTCACTGCCATCTAGCTCACCTCCTAGCTTCAAGCACTGAAATACCTAAATCAGCCAATATAAAACCTTGATTCTAAGGAAGAGCAAATTTATACAAGAAGGCCAGCAACGATAAACCAGACAAATTTGGAAGAGACCTTCAGGGATCAATAGCCATTCATTTATTCATCAAATATTGGGGGCTCTGAATACTTTTTCTCATGGATAAAAAAGCTAGGTATCTTTTTTTAAGAGCTGAAAATTTCAGTTTTGAAGTGAGAAAGGTCTATAATAAAGAGATCCTATGTCCTTTCCATCTTTAAAAATTTAGCAGCTATTTTTGTAGTATTTGAAGTTAGCCAGAATCAGTGTCTCTCACAAAAAACCTCTGCTATTGCTCACTGTAGTTCTATAAAGTGGAAACACCATGTGCTATGGAGAGAGAGCCTGCTTTGGGTCTGGTGAGTTCAATTTACCTCTAAATGTTCCCTTAAGAAACCACATTACTCCTCTGTAACTACCTGGGATTTCACTACTACTTTCACTGAAATCACTCTGAGAATGAGCCACAACTCTGTTGGAAATGACTGATAAACAGTTAAAAATTTGGTGGGCTAGCACTGAAGCTAACATTAATTGGGTCATCTCATTCACCAAATCCAGACAGTAAAGATTCCTGTTCAGAAATCTTTCCAATTTTCAGACCAATGTAAATCAGCGCAACCCACATCCCATACAAAGGATGTCATCTAAAGAATTCTTTTTATGACAATAAATCATCTTAATTAATGCTTTGCTCTAAGCTCTCTTCTGCCAACACAGGCTTCGCACATTTATTTCTGGGATACACCAGACAGTCTTCTCCCAAGGCTCAAGATTGGGTCTTATTAACTACCTCATAAATACTACTTCAGCTTTTAGTCAAGACTGTGGTGGCCACCAGGCAGTGCCACCTAATTATGCAAAACCTGGGGTATCTTCAAGGCACTTGCACCACCTCCTATGGGTCCACCAAGGTACAGAGCTTCAGTGGTGAACTGTACCACACATTCCTTTCTCTGCTTTTACCAACCTCTCTCCTATTAACAGACACAGCTATATATTGATGGGGCTGGGAAGGGAACAGAGCTGATGGACAGATGGTAGGGAGTATTCAAATCCACCTTAGGATGAGTTCTCTCCCAGGAGTAGCCTCAGTCCTTCATGCGTATGCCCTCCTGACAGATCGCCCTACCTGTTCCCCAGGTGTGCTCACATCCAACTAGTAGTGGGCATTCTTTCATCTAATTTGGGGCCCCAGTGCTCCATGTTTTCATCAAAATCAGTGACAGGATAAATAGAATTTCAATCCAACCTTTTCTAACCACAAAGAAAAATTTGATACCCAACTTTTAGAAATTTCAGTCCCATCTGTCAATATAAAATTGTCAGCCTTTGTCAATCAAAAGAGAAAAAATGAGATGAGTATGAGTGAAGAAAAAGGCTCATAAGCAAAAAATCAAACTGATGCAGTCAACTGAGGTTATGTTTAACAGATGGACACCAGCTTCAAAAAGCTCTCTTGAATATGTAATTGGATTTAATGCTGAGTGATAAATATGATAACTACTTATGTCTGAAAGATGCAAGTAAATGTCAATATTAATCGAATGAAAAAGAGTACCGTTGAGAGAAAGAAACAACATATTCTTTGTTCAACGTGCCATACATAGACAATAGTGAATAATATCAGGAAATCAGGAATAAGAACACATTTGAGAGTCTCTGGTAAATTGTAAATGTCATTCAAACAAAATATATTACTACGCAAATGCAAAATCTATGTTACGATATTTTCAAAATTAATAGTTTCTTTCTACACTCAGATTTAATAAAGTAAAAAGGAAGTACCTAAAGAATGTGGCTACTTAGGAATAAATGTAAGTGCTCCAGGGTCATTTTCAATTATCTCTGCCTAATCTCTCCTCCTTTTAGCATTTAGATTACAAAAAGAAGGACTCATGTTTACTTTTTCATAAAGCTTAACCATAGCACATCCTCACAGAGTATTATTTCTCTTCCCCCTTCCTCCCCCTCCTCCCCATGCCCCTCCTCCCTTTCTCCCCTCCCCCTCTCCCCTCCTCCTCCTCCTCTCTTTGTCTTCCTTTCTTTCTCCTCCGCCTTTTCCTTCATCTTCTTCTTTAAATTTAGCTTATTCCTTCCATATATTATTTAAAAGGGGAAAAAAAGGTAAAACAAACCATAATCCTACAAAAACCTGCCAAAGTTAGTTTTGCTATTCATTCTCACTACTTTTAAAATTTGTTTCTTTTTCCTTTTCTGCCAATTTTCTTTCCTTTTTATGTTACTTCAATTCCTCAGTAACAACAAACCTTTAAACCCCAGTCAGCTGAGGCTATGAGAATACCTTCAGAGTCCTCTGAAGTTAGATCCAGTTCACCCTGGGACACTGGATTTTCTGTCAGTCACTCATCATAATAATCATTTTTGCCTTCCAAAAAATATAGGCCTCTTTTGATACAAATCATGTTAAAGGGCAGGAGCAAAACAGTTTTTAAAGTAATTGGTTTTCCAGTTAAAACCACATTCTCCTATGCTAAAAAGTCACAATGTTGAAAATCATTCTGTCAAAATAGACCTGGGCTCTAGAATAAATCTATTTTTAGCTCTGACAAATGTTAATTGAAATCAGCATTAGAAACATGGATGAATCAATGAACTGGGTATTTGAAAGCTATCCCAATTTAATGGGTATATAAACTGAGCAGGCATTTTCAATATCACACCAATTTTGGGAATCATTTTCTTAGCTGACAATATGAAATTGTAATAGAATCAGAGCATTGAAAGAAAACTTATTTAATAGTTAACCCCTGACTTTATTTTATATTTTTATTGATTCAAAATAAGATTTACTTTTATTCCATTTAATTTTAGATAATGTATTCACATAATTTTACAGTATGAAAATATTCAGTAAAGGGTCTTGCCTCCCTTTCATCATCTGTTCAGTTTTCTTATACACATATACCTGCCCCATTAGGTAATCACTTTTTATTCCGTCAAACACTGGTTCTGCTAAAATCACCAGCACAACTTATTAATAAGACAAAGCTAAGTGTATTGTTTACTGCAGTAAAAGAGGACATCACACTGCAAAACTTTGTAGTGTAAGGTCAAAAGTTATTGAGAATTAGAAGCTTGGTTTAAGGCTTGTCTTTCGGTGCAGTGAGTTGACTGGAATTGGGTAAGAATCGCCACACAACAGTCCAGGATTAATGGAATCATCAAGGTGAGGATTTTAAAACCTAAGAATTCAAAGAACCATAAGGCACAAATGGTTGATGTTTGGGGAAGTTCCTATAATGAACAATCAAGGCATTTGATTGGGCATAATTGTCCCAGAAGAGGAATGAAGTGGTATTGGAGACAATGGAAAAGCAAAGTCACATTAGTGTAGACGTAAAATATGGTTTCCATCTCAGTGCCCAGGCTAAGCAAGGGAGTAGATGGGCTTGGTTTTCAATTACCTTCTTGTGTCTCCTGCCAAAGTTTCTCTGTGCAAATGAGATCAAGTATATATTCTTGTTCGTCTTCTCTTCTTTTAAACAAACGATTACGCATTACACACATTCTTCTGAACCTTGTTTTTCTGATTTAACAACATATCTTGGACAACTTTCCGTGTCAATAATGGAGAGTACAACTGTGTAACATTCTATAGTACCTACAGATGTACCAAAATTTATTTAACCAGTCCGCTATTGGGTTGCTCCCAAACTTCTAATAATACAAACAGTACAATGATGAATGTCATTTTACATGTGTCATTCACAATCTGAAGGATTAATTTTTGGAAATGGGATTGATCTAAAGGTATGTAAATGTGTAATTCTGACAGATATTTTGAATTGACCTGCATAGGGCTTGTGCCAATTCACTCTCCTACCAGCTCCTATTTTATAGACTAAGAAGACTGCAGCCCAGAAAGATCAAATCATCTGCTTAGTTCACCCAACCCATTAATGAACATGAGTCTCTAACACCTAAGTCTTATAAGTTCCTCCCCAGGGTTCCTATTTTCCTGAATCTTTCTGAATAAGAGGTTGGCCAGTGCTGACCTCCAAGAATCCAACTGGATGATCTCTGAAACCTCCTGATAAATGACCAGTTTAGGAAACCCAAGGGCATTTCCTAATCTGCACTTCCTAACCCAGTTGCAGTAGCTGAGTAGATCCTACCAGAAGAAAAAGAGGGGGAAAAAAAGTTTAAGTGGAAGATAAGAAAAAGGAAAAAAAATCCAGTGAAGGAGCAATAACATAAGAGTCACTCTGTGCTGTGAAACAGATTGGCTGTATTAGTGTGTGTCTTTAAAAATAGCAACCTCATTAACAAATGTAGTAGTAATTTGCATTTTCAGACTTCAAGAACCTACTTGGTTTAATACAGTCTCCATCTCTTGGCATCTAAGTTGGTTTTGCCACCATCCTTTAAATTCTAGCTCACAAAAATCAAAGCCAGTAGACGCATTTTGGAAGGTGTAAAACCCCATATGCACAGATCAATAACAGGCTTGTTGGTTTGCTTGATCTGCCTCTTTCTGGCCTCCTAAACCTTGACTGCTTTAAACCAGCTCATCAAGAATCAGGTCCGTTAATGATAGTTTGGCTAAAGGACAAAAAAAGGCCATAAAATATCCAGTCTCCTGCCTGACACATCCAAACATCTTTGATTATCTGATCCTGCTAAAGTCCAAAGCTAAGGGTACAAAGCATGAACTTCTCCTGGGTCAAAAGGAATTGGAAATAAATGCTGAGTGTTCTACACAAAGAAGGAATTTAGTAAATGTTGGCTGATAATAAGGTCTGTCTTTAAAACAATTAAAAATGATCATACACCTCATTATTAGCAACCCACATTTGTTTAAAAACATAGGGCACCTCCTGTTGGCAACCACTTGTACTGGAATTACAGGGAAGAGGAAAAAAGAAGGCAAGAGAATTGACTGGTGACTTATCTGCCGGACTCCAACTCCAGTAGGAGTTGAGGCCCCAAATCCATTTGAGCTTACCCAATAAGCTCTTTGAACCCTGAGGAAGAATGACATGCAGGGAGGCACAGAAGATGGAGAGATGCTCCATGATTGAAGTGGGGAAGGCATCCCATGGCAGAGGGTGGCACAGCAGCCTCTGACAGTCTATAGATGAAATACTCAAAGAGAGCTGGCTTTGTGCAAACAATGCAACAAGCAACAACCTAAAGCACCTGACTTTTGCAAATGAAACAAAACTAACAAAATACTTTTTAATCCGTAACATAGTAATTAGAGAATAATCAGAAGGTAACACCCCTTCTCTCTTTCTTACCCACTAAGCCATATATACTGCCAAGCTCTAATTTGAGGGTTATGACTTCAATGAGAATTCTGTAGCTAATTTAAATTACTCCAGGTTTTAGATCTCCAAAATATCTGGCTTAATTTTACGCATGTTCTAGTTTGGATAATTAATTCAACTATCTGTGATTCTTCACTTTAGTTATTAACAGGATGAAGGGAAATGCAAAATTTAACACCTATACAAAAGTTGTTAATTTCTTAAGGTATCAACCAGCCAAAGAAAAAACAAGTAAGTTGCCTGCACTCTTTGTATGTAAGTATAAAGATGTGACTTTACAGTGGTGAGACTTTTTTATATGTGGTGTGTGAATTTTTTCCTATTACTTTATGGTCACATAAACTTCCACACCTTTCACACGAATAGCTTGAAAATCACCTTGTAGAGTGATTTTTCTTTTGTTTCTTTTAATTTTTAAGTAATGTGGGCAGTTCCTCATTATACAAACATTGGTTTTTTTGGTGTGTAGATGACATAAGGTTTCTGTTCTTAGTCTCCTTCATTTCAGTCACTCCACAGCTTTGAAAAACTCCAACAAAAAGCAGATTTCAGAAAAAGACAGTTTGATCCAATTTATATAAAAAAATAATGGAAATAAAAGCTATGTATATATTTACACATACGTGTGCAAATCGAAGAGAACCATCTGGAACCTTACCAGTGGACCCCTCTGTTAAAAGAAGTGGGATAACTGGAAGGGGAAGATGCTTTTCATTTTAACTCTATGTATTGATACTTCAGCCATTGCTCGAATTTTTAATGAAGTGAGAATATATTTACATATTACTTATAAGAAATAATCTAAAATAAAACTTATCTGGATTAAATTCCAATTATAAAATAAAGTTTTGGGGGCTTCCCTGGTGGCGCAGTGGTTGGGGGTCCGCCTGCCGATGCAGGGGACGCGGGTTCGTGCCCCGGTCCGGGAGGATCCCACATGTCGCGGAGCGGCTGGGCCCGTGAGCGGTGGCCGCTGAGCCTACGCGGCCGGAGCCTGTGCTCTGCCGCGGGAGAGACCACAACAGTGAGAGGCCCACGTACCGCAAAAAAAACAAAAACAAAAATAAAGTTTTGGTCTACACTGCAAAATCTAGATGCTTCATTGTACTTCCCTAAGAATGTAACCTCCCAGAAGAACCTTTTTTTTTTTTTTTTTTGCATGTAGAGATATCATTTGTGTCAAAGGGAATAATCCAAGAGAAGAGTCTTTTTGAATAAGCGTTTGGAAAAGTTCAGCGGCTATAGACATTGACTGCTTTTGTCACTTGTACTTTGCTGCCGTGCAAGAGGAATATTATCCATCTTAAGTGATTTCCACTTGTCTCCTCTTTCTACACAGCAGAGATTCTGTACCATCAATTCCAATCCAGTTTGTTCCATGTCCTTTTTGGATTCTTTCAAAGAATGTTCTTTTTCAAAGCCAATATCTTTGTGCTATTAACCTTTGAGCATCCCTTTGCCAGAGCTGCACATCAGATTGAATTCCGATCACTTACCCCTCAACCTATCACTTCTCTCTTATTGCTTTGCTTGGCTCTTTCCCAAGCTTTTCAAGCAGCCAGCCTGCAGTCAAACACTGGCAGATCTAAACAAACTGTTCCAAGAAAACACGCCTTTAAAAGCATTTCCCTGTATTTGATCAGGAAATCCACTTATTCCCCTCCTCCAAGGACAAATTAAATAGAAAAATCCTGTAGGCCATCACCTAATTCTATTCAGCTAGAATTCATTGAGTCTTGCGATGTGTTTAAGACACTTTAATAGATATTGTAGTATCTATTGTACAATAAGACAATGTTTCTGTCTTCAAGAAGTTTATAATCTAGCAAACCTAAATCATCATCCTTCAATCCCATCGTTTACCCTCTTTTTCATGTATTTACTCTTAGAATCTTTGTATATATTTTTATTGTGGTAAAACATATACAGCATAAAATTTACCATTTTAACTATTCTTAAGTGTACAATTCAGTGGCACTAGGTACATTCACAGAGTTGTTCAACCATCACCACTATCCATTTCCAGAACTTTTTCATCATCCCAAACAGAAAACTCTGTACCCATTTAAACAATAACTTCCCAATCCCCACTCCCCTCTGTTTTCTGTCTCCATGAATTTGTCTATTTTCGGTACTTCATATAAGTGGAATCATATGATATTTGTCCTTTTGTGTCTGGCTTCTTTCATTTAGCATAACATTTTCAAGGTTTATCTATGTTACAGCATATATCATAATTTCATTCCTTCTTAAAGCCAAGTAATATTCCATTGTAGGTATTAACATTTTGTTTATTTTTTCACCTACTGATGGACACGAGTTGTTTCACCTTTTGAATGGGGGTTTTTTAGTAAGGGAATCTATCTTTTTCATATTTCTACAACCTCTCTATTTGCTTTGGTTTGAGAAACCTGGATCAGTCTTTTTCAAGTGTCCTTAGCCTCCTTGATATGAATACAATGCTCTATATTATGAAAAGCAAGTCACAGAGGAGTAAAACCATGTGCAGTGCAGGCTTCAGCTTTAACAGGGCACAACTTCTTCTGCTGGTATGGACACTCCCGCCTTACACACACACACACACACACACACACACACACACACACACACGCACTCTATGTTGATGTCTGGTTAAAGGCATGTTAAGCTCTGTTTTATAATTTAAGAAGGAATGTGTTTTCCATTGAGATCTTACAACAAAATTGGTGGAGGAGGGTAAAGAGGATGGTATGCTGTTTATTTCTGTTTAAACATTCTGGGTTTGACCCCCTACTAGAAGACTGAGAATTATAATACAGAATACTGTTTAGAGATTTTTTTGTGACATTTTCAATATAACCAGAGTTGCATCAAGGCCCAAATGGCATAGTATGCCCCAGACCTGGGAAGACCTTCTCACCTCTGAAAAAAATCCAGCGCTGAGGATTTTGGAGACTGAAGACAATCTCCAAGCACAGACAGAACTATCTTTCTGATGGGTAATGGTATGGGTGGCCTTATTCCTTTTCCTAGCAGCTTTGTGGGCTAGAGAGCGCTAGAGCAAGAGCAGGAAAGAGGGCAGATGTGACATGGTGCCCACAAGTGACAAACTGCTGTGGGGACCCATGGGAGGCATCTTTTGGGAAATTAGTGGTGAACACTTTTAGGAGAAATGAGATTCTGCTAATATGTGGTGGGGAGTATTATCTGATGCTACAATGTCTTTAGTACATATAGGATTGGCTCTAGGCCTATTTTAATTATGATTCTGGCTTTTTAACCACCAAACTCTAAGCCTATATGAAGCTCAGTAAATGTTTATAGAGACCTCCTGAGACACTGTGTGCTCCCAATGCCAACAATATAGAGATCATTATTTTTCACAGTCCTATACTAAATCTGCTCTACATGACAATATGGTGACCAGCTGTTGATGTTATTTGCCACATGAAAAATAGTGGACGTGCTGGAAATGGTATCAGTGTCAACGTAATTTATTAGAGTATAATGAATAATGACAAAAGATGCTAATTTGGGGCTCTTTAAAGACATGACCTTAAGGAAACAGTCAACCTATTTCAGCAAGAGACATACGATCTATGTCAACTATAAAGTGAGGTATATTCTCAAACTATTCCTTTAAAAGGGGGGTGACTTTAGAGCCAAGTCTAGACAATGGCTCATATGATAGGGCATCTCTCTTGTTTTATCTTACTTGTTTAGAGAAGACATATAATTAGCGAGGGAGGGCAAGGTCATGCTGTGATGGCAAATTAGCTCCAAAGTCCATGCGGCTTGACACAACTTGTTTATTTCTCTCACACTACCTGCCCCTCACAGGTTGGCAGACCTCAGTTCCATGTGGTCACCCAGGAATCCAGAACACTAGAGCCTCTGCCATCTTGTAACTGCTCCACATGGAATATGTGTCTCGTCAACAATGGTACTAGAAACTTGCGCACAGACTTCTTCCTGCCTTACGTAGGAAGAGACCCAAACACTGCCTCACATGATGCATTGACCTAAACTCCTCACTTAATCTCATCCAATTGTAAGGGGGCTGGGAAGTGTAGGAAAAGAAACAATATTTTGTGAGCTTTATAGTCTCTGCTCCATTAGCCTGATATGACCTAGGTCAGTGTTTGGAATGTGTAATAGTGGTCAGCTGACAGAACTGGGTTTTAAAAGGGAAAATAATAAACTTAACACAAATTCAGTTAGGTGTTTTTGTAAACAAACTTTTTAAACATAATTTAAAAAGCAGCAAAATGAGTAGTTACATTGTACAGATCTCAACTACGCACTGAAAATAAATTTTAAAAATAACTTCCGGGTTTCCCTGGTGGCGCAGTGGTTGAGAATCTGCCTGCCAATGCAGGGGACATGGGTTCATGCCCCGGTCCGGGAAGATCCCACATGCTACGGAGCGGCTGGGCCCGTGAGCCATGGCCGCTAAGCCTGCGCATCCAGAGCCTGTGCTCCGCAGCAGGAGAGGCCACAACACTGAGAGGCCTGCGTACCAAAAAAAAAAAAAAAAAAAAAATAACTTCCTTAATGTTAGACAAATGAGGACTTATGACTTGAGCTAAAGTGTCTATTGACAGCATCATATATGGATTCAGAAAGAATATATCTTCAATAACTAACGCAGAAGTGAAACTTTAAAAAACTATGAGCCTAGAGGCAGCGTGCACTCAGGTGGCACCACAGGAGTACACAGAAGTTGTTGCCCAATGAGAGCACTCTGACTCCGCCCACTCCACACACAGCTTAGCGCTAGATCTGGGACAGACAGGTCCTGGGAGAAGACTGACAAAGAGGCAGCCCAGATCTCTGGTGGCAGTGCCACCATCTCAGTTCCTGCAGCCATAACTCCCCAACCCCCAGCCCCAGCCCCCTCCACACCACAGCCTTGCAAGAGCTGGGAGGGACACTCAGGGGAAAGGACACAACCTTGGGCTGCACCTGAGCAGAGCCCCAGGTGCTTGCAAACATGGTTCATTGGTCTTCTGTGAGGGCACCGGCTTCACTTGCCACAGCAACACCCCCCACCCCATTTTGGGGGCAGGGCATGCATTCAGGGGAATGGAGCCTGATCAAGATCAAACCTCAGGGCTTCTACTCTCACACCGGGAGCAAACCCCACCCCTGACAGGGTGGTGACAGCCACGGAGCAGAGAGAAAGTCATGCCTCACACCCTGCACAGGTTTTAGATCCCCTAACAGCAACCACACCTCCTATCAAGGGGACAGTGGCCAGCATACCCTGAGGAAAGATGTGGCTGGTATCCATATCAAAACCAGCCCTCGTACCAAGGGTACTGCACACAAATAGTCTACACAGGGACACTTCCACATACAAACACCCTTGCAAGACCACAATAGATAACTTTCTCCTAAATTCATAGAGGAAGAGAAAGTTAAGTAAAATCAAAAGACAGATGCACTACTCCCAATTAAAAGAGTAAGAGAAATCCCCAGAAAGAACAAATAATGAAACAGAGCTCACGAGTCTCCTAGACCCCAAGTTGAAAGAGGCGGTAATAAAAATGTTAACTGAATTAAAGAAATATTGATAAAAAAAGCAGATCACTGTAACAAGGAACTACAAACTATAAACATGAACCAATCAAAAATAGATAAATTGCTGAGAAAAATAACAATCTAGAAGCAATGAATAGCTGACTAAATGACACAGAACAACAAATAAGTCATCTGGAAGATAGAATAAAGGAAATCACCAAATCAGAACAGCAGACAGAAAGACAAAAAGAATGAAAGCAGCATATGAGATGTATGGGATAATGTAAAACATACCAAGCTATGCATAATAGGGGCATCAGAAGGAGAAGAGAGAGAGAAGGAGGTCAAAAATGTACTCCCTCCTTGCCAGGTCTGTGGGTCTGTCATACTCATACTCTCTTTGTGGACCCCACCCCATGACTGGAAGGGACCGGGCAAGCCCGGTGTGGGGTGCGGACGAGGACACAGTGGGGCAGCTGCCTGCTGGCATCCTCTGCACTGACCCCACCCCCCACCCAGTGTGGGAAGTAAAGATCAAACCAAAAGAGAAGTGAGGCGCTGAAGCAGGAGCTGGCAGAGTGATGGGAAGCACATGAACTGGCGCTGAGGTCCGTGTGGCTGACAGGGTCTTGGTGCTCTGGTTGGGTGTCAGGCCTGAGCCTCTGAGGTAGAACAGCCAAGTTCAGGACATTGGTCCACCAGAGACCTCCCAGTCCTTCAACATATCAATCAATGAGAGTTCTCCCAGAGATCTCCGTCTGAATGCTAAGACCCAGCTCCACTCAAAAACCAGAAAGCTGCAGTGCTGGACACCCCATGACAAACAACTAGTAAGACAGGAACACAACCCCCAAAAATCTGCCGATTTTCGTCAGCAGAGAGGCTGACGAAAATCATAATAAGTTCACAGATACCACAAAAAACACCACCGGATGCAGTCCTGCCCACCAGAAAGACAAGATCCAGCCTCATCCACCAAAACACAGGCACCAGTCCCCTCCACCAGGAAGCCTACACAGCCCACTAAGCAAACCTTACCCACTGGGAGAAGACACCAATAAAAACGGGAACTACGAACCTACAGCCTGTGAAAAGGAGACCCCAAACACAGTAAGTTAAGCAAAATAAGAAGAAAGAGAAATACGCAGCAGATGAAGGAGCAAGGTAAAAACCCACCAGATCAAACAAATGAGGAGAAAATAGTCTACCTGAAAAAGAATTCAGAGTAATAATAGTAAAGATGATCCAAAATCTTGGAAACAGAATGGAGAAAATACAAGAAACGTTTAACAAGGACCTAGAAGAACTAAAGAGGAAACAAACAATGATGAACAACACAATAAATGAAATTTAAAACTCTCTAGACAGAAGCAATAGCAGAATGACTGAGGCAGAAGAACGGATAAGTGATCTGTAAGATAAAATAGTGGAAATAACTACCACAGAGCAGAATAAAGAAAAAAGAAGGAAAAGAATTGAGGACAGTCTCAGTGACCTCTGGGACAACAATAAACGCACCAACATTCAAATAATAGGGGTCCCAGAAAAAGAAGAGGAAAAGAAAGGGACTGAGAAAATATTTGAAGAGATTATAGTTCAAAACTTCCCTAATATGGGAAAGGAAATAGTTAATCAAGTCCAGGAAGCACAGACAGTCCCATACAGGATAAATCCAAGGAGAAACATGCCAAGACACATATTAATCAAACAATCAAAAATTGAATACAAAGAAAAAATACTACAAGTAACAAGGGAAAAGCAACAAATAACATACAAGGGAATCCCCATAAGGTTAACAGCTGATCTTTCAGGAGAAACTGCAGCCAGAAGGGTGTGGTAGGACATATTTAAAGTGATACAAGGGGAAAACCTACAACCAAGATTACTCTACCCAGCAAGGATCTCATTCAGATTTGATGGAGAAATTAAAATCTTTACAGACAAACAAAAGCTAAGAGAATTCAGCACCACCAATCCAGCTTTACAACAAATGCTAAAGGAACTTCTCTAGGCAGGAAACACAAGAGAAGGAAAAGACCTACAATAACAAACCCAAAACAATTAAGAAAATGGTAATAGGAACATACATATTGATAATTACTTTAAATGTAAATGGATTAAATGCTCCAACCAAAAGACATACACTGGCTGAATGGATACAAAAACAAGACCCGTACTACACTGTCTACAAGAGACCCACTTCAGACCTAGGGACACATACAGACTGAAAGTGAGGGGATGGAAAAAGATATTCCATGCAAATGGAATCAAAAGAAAGCTGGAGCAGCGATTCTCATATCAGACAAAATAGACTTTAAAATAAAGACTATTACAAGAGACAAAGAAGGACACTACATAATGATTAAGGGATCAATCCAAGAAGAAGACAGAACAATTGTAAATTTTTATGCAGTCAATATAGGAGCACCTCAATACATAAGGCAAATGCTAACAGCCATAAAAGGGGAAATCGACAGTAATACAATAATAGTACAGAACTTTAACACCCCATTTTCACCAAGGGACAGATCATCCAAAATGAAAATAAATAAGGAAACACAGCTTTAAATGACACATTAAACAAGATGGACTTAATTGATATTTAAAGGACATTCCATCCAAAAACAACAGAATATACCTTCTCTCTAGTGCTCATGGAAGATTCTCCATGATAGATAATATCTTGGGACACAAATCAAGCATTGGTAAATTTAAGAAAATTGAAATCATATCAAGTATGATATGTTTTACGACCATAACACTATAAGAGTAGATATCAATTACAGGAAAAAACTAGAAAAAATACAAACACATGTAGGCTAAACAATACACTACTAAATAACCAGAGATTACTGAAGAAATCAAAGAGGAAATTAAACAATACCTAGAAACAAATGACAATAAAAACAGGATGCCCCAAAACCTACGGGATGCAGCAAAAGCAGTTTTAAGAGGGAAGTTTATAGCAATACAATCCTACATCAAGAAACAAGAAACATCTCAAATAAACAACATAACCTTACACCTAAAGCAGTTACACAAAGAAGAACAAAAAACCGAAAGGTAGCAGAAGGAAAGAAATTATAAAGATCAGATCATAAATAAATGAAAAAGAAATGAAGGAAATGATAGCAAAGATCAATAAAACTAAAAGCTGGTTCTTGGGGAAGATAAGCAAAATAGATAAACCATTAGACTCATCAAGAAAAAAATGGAAAAGACTCAAATCAACAGAATTAGAAATGAAAAAGAAGTAACAACTAAGAGTACAGAAATACAAAGGATCATGAGAGATTACTACAAGCAACTATATGCCAGGGCTTCCCTGGTGGCACAGTGGTTGAGAGTCCGCCTGCCGATGCAGGGGACACGGGTTTGTGCTCTGGTCTGGGAAGATACCACAGGCCACGGAGTGGCTGGGCCTGTGAGCTATGGCCACTGAGCCTGTGCATCCAGAGCCTGTGCTCCGCAACGGGAGACGCCACAACATGAGAGGCCCGCGTACCACAAAAACAAACAAACAAAAAAGAAACTATATGCCAATAAAATGGACAACCTGGGAGAAATGGACAAATGCTTAGAAAAGCACAACCTTTCAAGATGGAACCAGGAAGAAATAGAAAATATAAACAGACCAATCACAAGCACTGAAATTGAGACTGCTATTAAAAATCTTCCAACAAATAAAAGCCCAGGACCAGATGGCTTCACAGGCAAATTCTATCAAACATTTAGAGAAGAGCTAACACCTATCCTTCTGAAACTCTTCCAAAATATAGCAGAGGGAGGAACACTCCCCAACTCATTCTTTGAGGCCACCATCACCCTGATCCCAAAACGAGACAATGATGTCGCAAAAAAGAAAACTACAGGCCAATATCACTGATGAACATAGATGCAAAAATCTTCAACAAAATGTTAGCAAACAGAATCCAACAGCACATTCAAAGGATCATACACCATGATCAAGTGGGGTTTATACCAGGAATGCAAGGATTCTTCAATATACGCAAATCAATCAATGTGATAAACCATATTAACAAATTGAAGAAGAAAAACTATATGATCATCTCAATAGATGTAGAAAAAGCTTTTGACAAAATTCAACACCCATGTATGATAAAATCCCTCCAGAAAGTAGGCATAGAGGGAACTCACCTCAACATAATAAAGGCCATATATGACAAACTCACAGCCAACATCATTCTCAATGGTGAAAAACTGAATCGATTTCCACTAAGATCAGGAACAAGACAAGATTGCCCACTCTCACCACTATTATTCAACATAGTTTTGGAAGTTTTAGCCATAGCAATCAGAGAAGAAAAAGAAATAAAAGGAATCCAAATTGGAAGAGAAGAAGGAAAACTGTCACTGTTTCCAGATGACATGAGAGTATACATGGAGAATCCTAAAGAGGCTACCAGAAAATTACTAGTGCTAATCAATGAATTTGGTAAAGTAGCAGGATACAAAACTAATGCACAGAAACCTCCTGTGTTCCTAAACATTAATGATGAAAAATCTGAAATAGAAATTAAGGAAACACTCCCATTTACCACTGCAACAAAAGGAATAAAATATCTAGGAATAAACCTACCTAAGGAGACAAAAGACCTGTATGAAGAAAACTATAAGACACTGATGAAAGAAATTAAAGATGATACAAACAGATGGATACATAAAAACCATGTTCTTCAATTGGAAGAATCAACATTGTGAAAATGACTATATTATCCAAAGTAATCTACAGATTCAGTGCAATATTTTCACTGGCATTTTTCACAGAGTTAGAACAAAAAAATTCACAATTTGCAAGGAAACACAAAAGACCCCGAATAGCCAAAGCAATCTTGAGAAAGAGACATGGAGCTGGAGGAAGCAGTCTCTCTGGCTTCAGACTATACTACAAAGCTACAGTAATCAAGACAATATGGTACTGGCACAAAAACAGAAATATAGATCAATGGAACAGGATAGAAAGCCCACAGATAAACCCACACACATATGGTCACCTTATCTTTGACAAAGGAGGCAAGAATATACAATGGAGAAAAGAGAGCCTCTTCAATAAGTGGTGCTAGGATAACTGGACAGCTACATGTAAAAGAATGAAATTAGAACACTCCCTAACACCACACACAAAAATAAACTCAAAATGGATTAAAGACCTAAATGTAAGGCCAGACACCATAAAACTCTTAGAGGAAAACTTAGGCAGAACATTCTCTGGCATAAATCACAGCAAGATCCTTTTTGACCCACTTCCTATAGAAAGGAAAATAAATACAAAAATAAATAAATGGGTCTAATGAAACTTTTGCACAGCAAAGGAAACCTTAAACAAGACGAATAGACAGCCTTCAGAATGGGAGAAAATATTTGCAAACGAAGCAACTGACAAAGGATTAATCTCCAAAATTTACAAGCAGCTCATGCAGCCTAATATAAAAAAAACAAACAACCCAATCCAAAAATGGGCAGAAGACCTAAACAGACATTTCTCCATAGAAGACATACAGATGGCCAAGAGGCACATGAAAGAATGGTCAACATCACTAATCATTTGAGAAATGCAAATGAAAACTACAATGAGGTATCACCTCACACCAGTCAGAATGGCCACCATCAAAAAATCTACAAACAATAAATGCTAGAGAGGGTGTGGAGAAAAGGGAACCCTCTTGCACTGTTGGTGGGAATGTAAATTAATACAGCCACTATGGAGAACACTATGGAGGTTCCTTAAGAAACTAAAAATAGAACTACCATACAACTCAGCAGTCCCACTACTGGGTATATACCCTGAGAAAACCATAATTCAAAAAGAGTAATGTACCACAATGTTCACTGCAGCTCTATTTACAATAGCCAGCATATGGTAGCAACCTAAGTGTCCATCAACAGATTACTGGATAAAGAAGATGTGGCACATATATACAGTGGAATATTACTCAGCCATAAAAAGAAATGAAACTGAGTAATTTGTAATGAGGTGGATGGACCTAGAGACTGTCATACAGAGTGAAGTAAGTCAGAAAGAGAAAAAACAAATATCATATGCTAACACATATATATGGAATCTAAAAAAAAGAAAAGAAAAAATGGTTCTGAAGAACCTAGTAGCAGGACAGGAATAAAGACACAGATGTAGAGAATGGACTTGAGGACACCGGGAGGGGGAAGGGAAAGCTGGGACAAAGTGAGAGTGTGGCATTGACAGATATAGACTACTAAATGTAAAATAGATAGCTAGTGGGAAGCAGTAGCATAGCACAGGGAGATCAGCTCGGTGCTTTGTGACCACCTAAAGGGGTGAGATAGGGAGGGTGGGAGGGAGATGCAAGAGGGAGAAGATATGTGGATATATGTATATGTATAGCTGATTCACTTTGTTATAAAGCAGAAACTAACACACCATTGTAAAGCAATTATACCCGAATAAAGGTGTTTAAAACAATGTATTTGAAGAAATTACAGCTGAATATTCTGAAACCTAAAGAGGAAATAGATATCTAGGTACAGGAAGTACAGAGAGTTCCAAACAAGATGAACCCAAACAGATCCACATCCAGACATCATAATTAAAATAGCAAAATTTAAAGATGGAGGATTCTAAAGGCAGTAAGAGAAAAAAAGAGTCAGTTACGAGGGAACCCACATAAGGCTATCAGCTTATTTCTCTACAGAAACTCTGTAGGCCAGAAGGGAGTGGCATGATACATTCTAAGTGCCTAAAGGGAAAACCTTCAACCCAGGATACTCTACCCAGCAAGATTATCATTTAGAATAGAAAAAGAGGTAAAACAATTTCTCAGACAAGCAAAAACTAAAAGAATTCAGCAATACTAAACCTACCATAAAAGAAATATTGAAGGGTCTCCCCTAAATAGAAAAGAAGCAAGAATCTATAGGAAAAGGAAAAATCACAATGGGAAAGGCAAATAAATATGTAGTAAGGATTGAAAATCACTTAGATAAACCAGTACAGAAACGTTTTTTAAAAAGTCAAAAAATTGTCAAAGCAATTATAAGTGTAATAAACAGTAAAACGATAAGCATGAAGATGCAAAAGAGGACATCAAAATCATAAAATGTGGGGGAAGGGAGTATAGAAATGTAGATATTTTAAAATGTGTTTGAACTTTCAGTTCAAATGACTATCAGTTTATAGCAAGTAGATATAGTTATAGGTTAACATACATAAACTCCATGGTAACCACAAATGAAAACACAGAGTCACAAAAACAAACAAAGAAAAAGGAACTCAAGCATACTACCAAAGAAAATCATCAAACCACAAGAGTAGAAACAAAAAGAAGAAATGAATAGAAAATAACTAAAAACGCAACTGGAAAACAAGTATTAAAATGTCAATAAGTACATACATATCAGTAATTACTTTAAATATCAAGAGACTAAATGCTCTGATCAGAAAACAGAGTGGGGGCTTCTCTGGTGGCACAGTGGTTGAGAGTCCACCTGCCAATGCAGGGGACACGGGTTCGTGCCCCGGTCCGGGAAGATCCCGCATGCCATGGAGCAGCTAGGCCCGTGAGCCATGGCCGCTGAAGCTGCACGTCCGGAGCCTGTGCTCTGCAACGGGACAGGCCACAACAGTGAGAGGCCCGCGTACCGCAAAAAAAAAAAACAAAAACAAGAAAAGAAAGTGGAACAAGGCCATAAAGAAATACAAAAAAGGGCATTACATAATATTAAAGGGATCAATACAAGAAGAGGATATTAAACTCGTCAACACATACACACCCAAAATAGGAGCACTTAAATATATAAAACAAATACTAACAGACATAAAGGGAGAAATAGACAGAATAAAATAATAGTAGGAGACTTTAACACCCTGCTGACATCAATGGATAGATCACCTAGACAGAATATCAATAAGGCAACAGAGGTCTTAAATTACACAGTAGATCAGTTGGAACTAATTGATATCTTTAGGATGCTACATCCAAAAAAACTAGAATACTCTCTTTTCAAGTGCACATGGAATATTCTCTAGGATAGACCACATACTAGGTCACAAAACAAGCTTCAACAAATTTAAGAGGATAGAAATTATTTCAAGCATCTTTTCTGATCACAACAGTATAAAACTGGAGATCAACCACAAAAAGAACAAACACAGAGAGACAAGAAACATGCTACTATAAAACCAGTGGGTCAACGATAAAATCAAAGAAGACATCAAATAATAACTCGAGACAGATGAGAATGGAAATGCAACTTTCTAAAATCTGAGATGCAGCAAAAACAGTTCTAAGAGAGAATTTCATTGCAATACAGGCCTCCTCAAGAAACAAGAACACTTTCAAATCAGCAACCTAGTCTACCACCTAAAAGAATTATAAGAAGAATAAACAAACCCAAAGTCAGCAGAAGGAAGGAATTAATAAAGATTAGAGAGGAAATTAATAAAATAGAAATCAAATAAAATAGAAATCAAAATTAATAAAATAGAAAAGATCAATGAAACCAAGAGCTGGTTTTTTGAAAAGATAAACAAAATTGACAAACCCCTAGTCAAGTGCACCAAGAAGAAAAGAGAGAGAACCTAAATAATCAAAATAAGAAATGAAAGAGGAGAAATTACAACCAATACCATAGAAATACAAAAACAATCATAATAGAATATGAATATGAATAGTTAAATGCCAACAAATTGAACAACCAGAAGAAATGGAAAATCTTCTAGAAATACACAGCCTGCCAAGACTGAGTCAAGCAGAAACAGATAATTTGAACAAACTGATCACTAGAAATGAAATAGAATCTATAACTTTTTAAATTTCCCTCGAAACTGAAGTCCAGATTTAGACAACTTCACTGGAAAATTCTACCAAACATACAAAGAACTACTTATACATATCCTTCTCAAACTATTCCAAAAAACTGAAGAGGAAGGAACACTCCCAAATTCACTCTATGAGGCCAACATCACCCTGGTACTAAAACCTGACAGACACTACAAAAAAAGAAAATTAATGGCCAATATCACTGATAAATATAAATGCAAAAATCTTCAACAAAATATTTGCACACTGAGTCCAACAATACATAAAAAAAGATCATACACTGTGATCAAGTTGGATCCATCCCAGGATCACAAGGATGGTTCAACATTCACAAGTCAATCAATGTAATACACCACATTAATAAAAGGAAAGAAAAAAACCACATGATCATCTCAACAGATACAGAGAAAGCACTCATCAAAATTCAACATCCATTCATGATAAAAACTCTCACGGAAGTGGATATACAAAGGACCTATCTCAACATAATAAAGGCCATTTATGACAAACCCACAGCCAACATAATACTCAACACTGAAAAGCTGAAAGCCTTCCCCCTAAATTCAGGAAGGGATGCCCACTCTCACTGATTCTATTCAACACAGTATTGGAAGTTCTATCCACAGCAATCTGTTAATAAAATGTATCCAAATTGGAAAGGAAGAGGTAAAACTGTCACTATTTGCAGATTACATGATACTCTACACAGAGAACATTAAAGTCTCCACATGAAAACTATTAGAACTAATAAATGAATTCAGCAAGGTAGGATTATACAGAAGATTAATATACAGAAATCTGTTGTATTTCTTTACACTAATAATGAAATATCAGAAAGAGAAAGTTAAAAAAACAATCCAGTTTAAAATCACATCAAAAAAAATTCTTGGAGTAAATTTAATCAAGGAAGTTAAAGACCTATATGCTGAAAACTATAAATCACTGATAAAGGAAACTGAAGATGATTCAAAGAAATGGAAAGATACCCTGTGCTCTTGGATTGGAAGAATTAATATTGTTAAAATGGCCATACCCAAAGCAATATACAGATTTAATGCAATCCCTATCAAAATACTCGACATTTTTCACAGAACTAGAACAAATATTCCTAAAATTTATATGGAACCACAGAAGATCAGGAATTGCCAAAGCAATCCTGAGGTAAAAGAGCAAAGCTGGAGGTATAACCCCTCCAGACTTCAGACTATACTACAGAGTTACAGTAATCAAAACACTGTGGCATTGGCACAAAAACAGACATATAGATCAATGGAACAGAATAGAGAGACCAGAAATAAACATAGGCACCTACAGTCAATTAATCTACTACAAAGGAGGCCAGAATATACAATGGAAA
Source organism: Aethalodelphis obliquidens (assembly GCF_003676395.1). Classification (NCBI taxonomy): domain Eukaryota; kingdom Metazoa; phylum Chordata; class Mammalia; order Artiodactyla; family Delphinidae; genus Aethalodelphis; species Aethalodelphis obliquidens. Next base: position 24,586,972 of record NW_020837948.1, read on the forward strand.
AAAGACAGTCTCTTTAACAAGTGATGTTGGGAAAGCTGGACACCTACATATAAAAGAAAAAAAATTAGAACATCCCCTCACACCATATACAAAAATAAACTCAAAGCAGTTTAAAAGACCTAATTTTACAACCTGAAACCATAAAACTCCTAGAAGAGAACATAGGCAAAACATTCTCTGACATAAATCACAGCAATATCTTTTTGGACCCACCTCTTGAGTAATGAATATAAAAGCAAAAATAAACAAATGGGATCTAATCAAACTTAAAAGCTTTTGCACAGCAAAGGCAACCATCAATAAAACTTAAAGACAATTCATGGAATGGGAGAAAATATTTGCAAATGACGTGACTAACAAAGGCTTAATTTCCAAAATATACAAACATACTATACAGCTCAATAACAACAAAAAAACCCAATCGAAAAATGGGCAGAAGGCCTAAATAGACATTTCTCCAAAGAAGACATACAGGTTGCCAATAGGCACATGAAAAGATGCTCATCACTGCTAATTATTAGAGAAATGCAAATCAAAACTACAATTAGATACCACCTCACACCAGTTAGAATGGTCATCATTAAAAAGTCTATAAATAACAAATGCTGGAGAGGGTGTGGAGAAAATGGAACACTCCTACACTGTTGGTGGGAATGTAAATTGGTGCAGCTACCTTGGAAAACAATAAGGAGGTTCCTCAAAAACCTAAAAATAGAGTTGCCATATAATCTAGCAATCACTCCTGGGCATATATCCAGAAAAAAACCTATAATTCAAAAAGGTACATGCACCCCTATGTTCACAGCAGCACTATTCACAATAGCCAAGACATGGAAATAACCTAAATGTGCATCAACAGATGAATAGACAAAGAAGATGTGGTATATATATATACAGTGGAATACTACTCAGCCATAAAAAATGAAATAATACCATCTGCAGCAACATGGATGGACCTAGAGATTATCATACTAAGTGATGTAATTCAGAAAGAGAAAGACAATACCATGTGATATCACTTATATGTAGAATCTAAAATGTGACATAAATGAACTTATCTACAAAACAGAAACAGACTAACAGACATAGAGAACAGACTTGTGCTTGCAAGGGGGGAGGGGGTGGGGGAGAGATGGATTAGAAATTTGGGATTAGCAGATGCAAACTCTTACATATAGGATGGATAAACAACAAGGTCCTACTGTATAGCACAGGGAACTATATTCAATATTCTGCAATGAACCGTGATGGAAAAGAATATGAAAATATATATATATATGTATAACTGAATCACCTTGCTGTATAGCAGAAATTAACATTGTAAATCAACTATACCTCAATAAAATTTAAAGAAAACTTTCTTTTAAACTTTCTAATGTTAAAAAATGCAACATCATACAACTGTTTATATGGAATGTACCTTTAACTGGGAGTCCTCTCTTTTTATTTGCTATTTCCAGTAACCCTAGGAAGAACTCATAATCCATACTCATAACAGACAAGAATTCAAAAAGTTTATTTTCTAGAGACTGTACTAAAGAGCTCTTCAATTATGTTGTCTCATTGGATACTGACACTAGTCCAATGAAAGATATAAAATTACTATCTTCATTTTCCAGATTAGCAAAAAGATTGAAATTCGGGAATGTGTCCAAAGTTACACAGTTGTAATGGAATATTCAAGACAGAGCTGTTGAACACCAAAGCCAGGAAACTTAACCTCAATGCCAGCTGGGTCTGCAACTTGAACCTGCACCAGAATCACCAGAAGAGCCTACTGAAACACAGATTACTGGACCCAGACCTGAGTTTCTGATTTAGTAGCTCTGGGTGGGGCTTAATAATCTAGTTTCCACACATTCCCAGGTGTTGCTGACGCTACTGGTCTAGGGACCATACTTTGAGAACCACGCCTTCTGCTGCAGTGCTCTGTGCCAACAACAACAGTGCTTGCCCCTATAAATGAAACCTATATGCCACGAATCATCATGAGACATCCAAGAAATCCAGTGCCCAATTTTCACCTACTGGATTTTTTTAAAATTGTTACGAAACAGAAGGTAATATGTAACCCCGTAAGCATTATTCCAAATGCCCTAAACTTTTTAAGGCCATGAATGTCTTTCCATCCTCCTCCTCTGACTTTAAAGTATCAGAGGAATTTCTTCCTAGTGTTGCCCTGAAAGAAGCACCATGCCACAGAGGTAACCACTAACTGGTACACACACCATTAGGAAGTAATCAAAACATGACTTTATTTAGTCTCTCACTGTCCCTTGAAATTTTATTCAGTGGGGAAAGTTCTTCTCCAGCCCCTGGATAAAGATTTGGACAAACCCATGACTTGTCTCATCCTTTATATAACAGACAGTTCTAAGGTCACTTTAAGTCACACACACAACCACACTTTAGATATTAGGCGGTGCAGCCCACCACATTCATCAATATTATAATTTAACACCCCATCTTCTCCCCTCTTGCACCTGGACTGGCTGTAGGCTGGAGTCACTGTGAGCAGTTTTGGAAGACAGAGCAGGGCAGCAGAAAGCCCTCCGCCCCAGGGCTCCCAACACCTTGGTTGGAAGGTCCTAGGAAAGGTCTCGCTTGAGGTCGTTCTGTCTAAGTGAGACTTGTGCTCTCTGGACCTGCCAGATATTTAAAACAACTCTCTCTCATGCTCACAGGACACCTCCATGGACTCCATGAAAATTCCACCATGGGAACCTCTCTCCTATAGGTCACATCCTCCTAGCTTTTCCACACCCTTGCAACTTCTTCCTCAGCCCCCAGTAACCGGATGGCTCCCTCCTCCGGCTTGTGGCTTTGGTCCCTCTGCCCCTCTAGGCAGGTCTATTGAAAACCCCAAGCTTACTCCCCCTCCCGCATGGCCCCCACCTTGTCCACAGACACACTTCTACATCCTTTGCCCTAACAACTCTGGGACAGCAGGCTGATCCCACGGCAGCAGTGAGCCAACCCTGCTCTCCCTATCTGGATTTCCCAGGCTGGAGTCACACCTGGTCTACAGTGGTTCCTAAATGCAGAGCCCAGCACATCCCCATTTCTTTGAGTGCACCTGTGGAGTCTACCCTCACACAGCTTTGTGCAGAAAGGAGCATTCACAGCAACAGTGCTTTCCAAAGAAACCTCCATAACACCACCACCTCTTCTACTTTCTCAATTTTTGAAGTGGGTGAGGGAGTCCCGAGGCATGGATCCGCTTCGAGACATTTCCTCTGAAAGTCTGCTCCAAGGTGATTGGCAGCACACTTTGGAACTTCACATTTAACCTACCTCAGCATTCAGCGGAATCTCCCTTTCTGACATAGTTACACAAAAGACTGAGCAAAGCCAGCTGGGTCTCTAGTCAGAGGACCAGGGCTTGGTTCCCTGAGGGTGAGGGGTCCTATACAAAGGGGGTGAAGCAGAATGAGTCAAAGATGCAAATGCATTGAAAGGGCCCAAGTCAGAAAGAAAACAAAGACACCACACACTGAGCCAGGCACAAAGGCAGGAATGGCATCATGAACATGGGGAACAGAATCAAAATTCAGAATCTGGACCCAGATTTCTATAAGCTAAGCAAGAGATAAAGAATGGACTCCCAACACCACCTATTCCCCCGCAACAGGAAAGCAGCAATCCCAACCCCAGAAGTTGCTGGCTTTTTAAAGTCTAAGTTTCATGATAGCCAACCTACCTGGAAAGAGTAAGTTTATATCCTCATAACCACTTCTCTCCCACTGTTATTCCAATACTGGCTATTTCTGCTCACTAGCACATACCAAAGGGTGGCACCTGAATGTTCAGTCCCACCAGCAACCAGAACCAATGACAGCCCAGCTCACGGTGTTCTAGTAGCAAATTCCTAATAGCGCTCAAGAAATGGAAATCATCTGCTACTCCCACACCCAGCCAATAACTGTCACTCTGCAATGCCCAGTAGGCCTGACTGAACTTCTGGATCACAGATAGGAGCTCCCCAGGAGAACAGTGTCACACAGGGTGTCTTTTTGATACATAGGACCACTATGATTTTCCTGCTCTTCATGCAAGTCAAAGCAGGTGACTTGTGACAGACTTTGCAAACAGCAAATCCACAGTTCATGGCAAAACATACAGCCTTAGCATTCATTCTTATCTTATAGAACAGGGCCTCACCTGCTTCAGCTCTCCTGATTTCTTCTTTGTTAGTCTATCTATCTATCTACCTACCTATCTATCTGCCTACCTACCTATCAATTCATCCATCCACCCACCCACCCACCCACCCATCTACCTACCTATGTATCTACCTATCTTCCTATATATCTATATTCCTGTTTACCTATCTTTCTTTCTGTATTAGTTTGCTAGGGATGCTGTAAAAATGTACCACAAACTAAGTGGCTTAGAACAACAGAAATTTATTTTCTCACAGCTCTAGAGGCTAGATGCATGAAATCAAGGTGTCAGCAGGGCTGGTGCCCCCTGAGGGCTGTGAGAGAGAATCTGGCCATGCCTCTCTCCTAGCTTCTGGTGGCTTGCTGACAATCTTTGGCATCTTTGCCTAGAGATGCATCACTCTGATCTCTGATTTCATCTTCACATGACATTCTCCCTGTACGTATCTGTCTCTGCGTCCAAATTTTTCCTTTTCATAAGGACATAGGTCCACGTTAATGACTTCACCTTAACTTGATCATCTGTAAAGATCCTATTTCCAAATAAGGTCACATTCACAGGTATTGGGGGTTAAGACTTCAGCATCTTTTGGTGGGGTGGCGGGGGTGTGGGACAGAACAGTTCAATCCATAAGACTATCTTCTCCAGCTTTTCTCATAAAGTCCCATACTAGCAGGTTGAAGAGAAACCATAGCCCCTTGGCTCCACTCATTCCCACATTCAAGTGGCAAATGAAGTCAGTAATAATAGTGAATGTTACTGTAATATAGAGTTTTGGGAAATTATGTAGAAATTTACATTAGCAATAGGACTGTGGGTGATTCATGTCTGAATTACATGATATTCATATTTAAATATCTAGCTTTTAGAAAATTACTGCATCAATACATACTTAAGGTTAACCAGTAAATCTACAAAAAAATTTTAATTGGTATAAAAAGATAAGCTAATAATTATTTACAGTTAAAAAAACAGAATAACAGTAATAGAAAGCAGTGAACCACTCAAGACAACACTGGTGACTGATGGGTGCCTTGATTTTAAAAAGAGCCCTTCCTGAAAAAAACAAGAAATCCAACTATTTGCATTTGTACATGTGCAATAAGACCTTTGCAACTGTGCTAAGAATTATGGGATCCAATTTTCTTAAAGCATACTGAAAGAGTGTCCCAAGTCAACTCCAGGAATGCCAGAGCTTTTGCAGACATCAAACCACTGTGTTTTAGCAGACATCAAGGTAGGTGACCAGCCATATCAGAGTCATATGAATAACACCCTCTGGAAATATGCATGGACCATACATGCGTATAGAATGTAGAATGATGCCATATAGAATAGCCCTGAGAAACATGCCAATTTAAATTATAAAAATAAAATATTAGTAATCAAAAATAAGACTTAGTTTCTAGTAACTAGCCTCTACTTGTTTTTAAAAATGAAAGGCTATGGAATTAATATAATTCACCTGGAAGAAATAAAGACATACTTGTTTATTTAAATTAGTTCACAGGCACTGTATTGTGGACCACTGACTGAGCCCATTGTTTAGTCCATGAGATCAGACCATCTTCTTTCCAAAGAACTGCCACCACCTTCATCCACATGACTACTGCAGGAGAAGCCATTTCATACAATATAACTCCTGGCCACCTCTGATAGGTCCAAGTCTGTGTATTTGAACCAAGTTGAACTAATGAGTCATTTTCTAGAAGATATATGAGAAAAAAAATGGAAGAAAATATAAAAATTGCAACATTTGTTGCATGCTTACTCTATTTCAATACCTGTTCTAAGCATTTTCTATATAATAATTCATTTAATCCCATGCTGCAGGAGCTGTTAATACCCCCATTTTACATATAAGAGAACTAAGGGGCACACAGGTTAAGTGACTTGCCCAAAGTTAAACAGCTAGCAAATGGCAAAGCCAGAACTCAAACCAGACAGTTTAGTTCAATAAGCCATTCCTTTGTCCACTATGATATACTACTTCTTTGATTTTGAGAGAGAGAGAGAAGAGGAGAGAGCTCTCCAGTGGCTGATGCCCTCCACGTTAACAAGGAAGCAGATAAGAGACAGAAAATAATAATGCAGAAAGCAAAGAAGCAAAGTTGATCACATTCAAGTTCCTGTTTCCAGTCATTCTACAGACAAAAAAAAAAATTTTGTCTTAGGATTCCAAGAGATTCTTCAGTTTTTGTATGATATAACTTGCAGCCAAACAAGTCTAACTAATAGAAGTACTAGAATTTTTTCTCTATCCTCTAGTCCTTTACTTCTTTGAAAAAGAGGTAAATTTCCACAGATTTCTGCTTGCAATAATATGTGATCTAGGATGCTGCTACTAAGAGGGTGGTCCATGGAGCAGAAGCAATAGCATCATCTGAGAGCTTGTGAGAAATGCAGAATCTCAGGCCCCACCCCAGATCTACTGAAATAGAATTGGCCTTTTAACATGATTCACAGGTGATGTGTATGTATATTAAATTTAAGAAACCCTGGTCTGAATAACATTAAAAACCCTTCCATGCAAAGCATCTAGAGGAGCTGGACAACAACATTCCACTTACATGCATGACAAAGGACCCTAAAGTAAGAGAAAAGCCCAAAATGAAGAGGAAAACTAAAACACTGAAATTCAGTAGAAAGCTGAAATGGTAAATGGGAGCTGAAGCTTCATTGATATCAGGAAATAGAGAATAAAGGGGTGGTTCTAGAAGGATTAGCATATTAACAGCCAAATAGTGATAAACTTTGGCCTGGGCAAGTCAGGGTGATGGAACAGACTCCACAAAAACCTGGGATCTTCAAAGGGATTCACCCTCAAGAAAGAGTGGATTAGGAAGGGATCATTTTAACCTTCAAAACAAAAGGACAAACATATTTGTTGAGGTAACGTATAGAATGTTAGGAAATGAGTACCATAATGAATAGACAGAGCAGCAGATTCAAAATCTGAAGAGAAAATCAGTTAAGAGGTAGATAGATGTGAAGAAAGGATAAAAAGAGAGAAGCAAACCGTGAAAGTGTGGTTTAAGGGAGCAGAAGAGAGAATGAAAAGGTCCAACATGTGTCTTTAAAGAGATGGGAGGAGGGAATGGAGGAAATGGGAGAGAGGTAATATTGAAAAAGATAATGGCTGTGAATTTCTCACAACTGATAAAAGAGGAAACCTTAGTTTCAGGAACCCCACTGGGTCCCAAGTAGAATTAATACAGCTAAATCTACATCAGCCCTCATGGTACAACTACAAGAAATCAAGGAAAAAAAGTGAAAAGGCCAGAGTAAAATGATCAATTATTTATAAAGGGATACTAATTATTAGACTGACAACAGACTACTCAATAGTAAAAAACAGAAGAAAACAATTCAGTAACATTTTCCAAGTGCTGAGAAAAAAGAGGCATCATTCCAAAATTCTAAATGCAGCCTAACTATCATTAGAAAAAGAGAGTAATATAAAGACATTTTCAGACAAACAAAACTGAAAGAGGAAAGCTCTCCATGTTCTTCCTTATTGACAATATAATAAAACTGTATCTCACAACTTACTGAAACCAATAAAATTCTATTCCTTAAACCTGTAGCCTAAAAAAAAGGGTGTCTATGATTCTCTCCACCCATGCACAGTATCCCCATCTATTAGAAGGCAAGAAGGCACCAGAAAATACCTTTTCGTGACAAAATGATGATTCCTGCATTGAGCAGTGTCTCTGGTGGACAGCATCCCTTCGTGGAGATTTGTGCAAAATGGACAGGACCTTAGGTGCTGAGTCAGGAAATCTGCTTCCAAGTTCTAGCCCTACTGCTAACTGGCTGTGTGACTTTGAACAATTTACTCTGGTTCCCTGTGTATAAAAAGAGGCAAGTGAGCTGGTTCATTTCTACAACTCCAGTCTCCATCCCTTTGCAGTTCCCTCTTCACCTTCCTGATTGTTGTGATCCGGCATCCACCCAAGGGCCAATTATTTCACAGTTATTATATAGAATGCAATCGAGATGGTCTCACCCTTTCATGGCAAAGATCTCAAAATTAAAATCTCAGCCCAACAAATATAGAATGGCAGGCCAGAAAATGTTTAGTTCATCTTCTCCTAAGAAAAACTCCTAAAAGTTCAAAATTCCAAAGTCAATTCTTTCCTCACCCTCCGCTCCACACCCACACCAAAAAGTCACAACTCTTCTGAGGTTTGCCACATTTAGCTGATGGGACTCACCAAGACTCCTATAGATTTCTATCCTCCTGGCACTGCCTCCAGCAGTCTCAGTTCTTCCTTCTAAATACCTTAGCACTTACTTTGTGATATAAGTTACCACTCTCCTACTTCCAACAGAGAATGAAAAGATGATTTATCATTTTGCCTTTAACGGTCACAAGAAATATTGAATTCTTCTGGCCCAAAAGAACATTTCCCACAGGGGATCATCTTAAATCTTAATTACAAGTTTATGCATTATTCAGGCTATGCTAGAAACTTAGCTTTGGGTTAGCATTACACCACTAGTCTTCATTCACTCCTCCTTGGTTTTTCCCCTTGCTTCCAAATGATGGTCATTCCAGTCCTGTTGCTTCTTTAATTACACTTCAGTTACAATCACCTTTCCCCTAGAGTGCCCACATTTCTCTGGCAGAATGCCCATGACCTCTCCAACAAAAGGGCTTGACTCTCCACTGGGCTCCTTGCTGGCAAGCATTAGGGATGCAAACAGGCTATTTATCACCCCCAGAAATCCAGCAGAGGTGATCTCTCATAGGAAAGGTTCATCGGGTTAATACATAGACAGTTCTCTTCTCACAGTGCATAAGTGAATACATGCACGCACGCACACACACACACATATTCCCATACATACACTTGCCCAAAGATTAAAATAAGGGAGACAATTTTTCACCATTTGCTCAAAGATGCTATTTCTTGGCTTTACTAAAAGCCTAAGATTTGAATGAGTAGCTATTACTTGTCAAGTACTTTCTGTGTGAGGTAATCTCACTACATACCTGTGCCCTTTAGCACTGCTCCCTGTATTGCTTCATTGCCTTCCCTCTGTCCTTCCAAGGTGTTCTGGGCACTTCATCCTCTATGTGCTGTGAAGTCTTTTTCATCTTTCTATATAGGCCAGGGTGTGATGAACAAACTCCCCACCCCCTTGCTCTCTCTCTCAGAAGGAGTCCTAAAATTAAAAGAATTCAATTTGAAAGTGATGCCACTCCCCGCAAGTCACAAAAAGGTCAACCCAAAAGCTGTTGTGATTTCTGTTCTGTTTTGTTTTGTGTGATGCTAGGCCTTCCACAGGACAGAAAAGAGCCGCACACTCCTCAGCACAATCATGGGAATCCCCTTGCTCCTAACGTGCTAAGCCATGAACGTGCTAAAAGAAATATTCTTTCCTTTTTAGGGTCTTTTTTCTTTTTGGAGGTATGATTTACATACTGGAAAGTGTACATTCTTAACTGTACAGTTAGGTAAATTTTTACTTGTGTATGCAAACTATGTAACCAACACCCAGATCAAGATAGAGGACATTTCTGTCACTCCAGAAAATGCCCTTGTGCCTCTTCCCAGTGCAGTGCTCTGCTCAAGCACAACCACTACTCTGACTTCCATCATCATCATTTGTGTTTGCCTATCTTTAACTTCACATATGCAGAATCACACAGTATATACATGTTTGTGTCTCGTTTTACTTCTCCAACAGAATGTTTTTGAGATTCATCCATGCTTCTGTGTTTATCAGTCCCTTCTTTCTACTGCTGCATAGTAGTCCGTTTCATGACTATCCCACAATTGGCTTCTGCATTCTTCTACTGTTGGATATTTGTACTCTTTCCAGTTTGGGGGCATCATAACTAAAGCTACAAACAACAATCTTTTACAGCCTTTTGGTGGATACAGACACTCATTTCTCTTGGAAATATATATGCAAGTAGAATTGCTGGATCACAAGGCTGGAGTATGTTTAGGTTTAATAGAGAACAACTACTAGTTTTCCAAAGTGACTGAGCCAATTTACACTCCCATCAGCAGCTCCAGCTGTTCTGCTACCTCACCAATGTTTTGGATATTTTAATTATAGCCATTCTATGAGTTTGTACTATTCTCTCACTGTGGCTTTCGTTTGAGTTATATGCCTTAACCTTATTGATTTACAGATGTTTAACATCTATACATATTGGATATGAGTCCTTTGTCATATATATACATATATATATCTTTACTGATGAATATCTTTCCTTGCCCACTTTCTTAATGATGTCTTTTGATGAACAGAAGTTCTCACTTTCAATGAAGTCCGATTTATCTTTTTCTTTTTTTTATGACTTAATGCCTTTTGGGGTCTTATTTAAGTAATCTTGCCTACTCCATCGTCATTCTTCTTTGTTACATTCTAAAGTCTTTATTGTTTTACCATTCACATTTAGAGTATGAGCCACCTTGAATTCATTTTTATGTATGATGCAAGGTCAGGTTGAAGATTCATTTTTTTCCCAAACAGATACTACTTTCTCCAGCACCATTTATTGAAAAGTGATCTTTTGTCCACTGAACTACAATGGCACTTTTATCAAACCATGTAACCATATATGTACACCTCTATTTCTGTACCCTATTTGTTCCACTGCTCTATTCATCCATCCTTGCACCAAAATGCTATTTCCAGGAGGTGGGATTAGCGTGTGCATCTCTGATGAATGTAAATTTACCTCACTTCACGTCAAACCCTCACTGACTTCACTGTGCAGGATATTAACTGTTGTTTCACCTCGAAACCCTCCCTCTCTACTCAGCTGTGTGATGCTGGGGCTCGGACTCTGTAGACAGTTCTCCTGTCCCAGCAGCTCCCTGTTAGTTTCTGCCAACAGAGATCACTAGAGGGAGAATGTGAGGCTGGAGGAAGAACAAAGAACTTTCTCCTTCCTGTTTACCCATCATTCCTATCGGTCTTGCCCAGCCATTGTTCTTTATAGCAGCAGCAGCAATTGGTTTTAATTACAGATGGTTCCAGTTTGGGCTTTATTTCCACACTCCCAGAGCTGGCCTCAATGCAATCCCTCAGAGATACCACCAGGCAGCTCCCTTTCTTCAAGTTCTGGGTCCCAGCTCCGCAAGCCCCCAGCTGCCAACCTTCAGGGTCCTATTAACCTCACCCTCTCTTCCATTTCCCCTGCCCTAGGGTGACAGTAGCTCCATGCAGCTCCTATCTCTATATTACCTCACTCATCCCTTATTATCCTTCTGTCCTCCAATACCAATTCCCTGTATTTCTTGTTTTTGTTAAAAGTACATGTCATGCTATTTGCCTAACTGGACCCTGACTAATACACTCACTAACAGAGGGGACGAAGTGGAATTGAGTAGGGTGGGAGAACATACTCACTCTCCCTCCTGGAACTGGAGCCCATGACCTCTGGATTCCGTACAACTGCCCAGAGATGAACGCCCATGCTCACCCTATGTTCTCCAGTTAAAGGCAGCACCAGAAAACATCAAGGCATAAAGGTTTCCTTGGAAAAGGGTAGAATTTCCTCAGAGATGTTGAAGTTGTTAAATTGAGAAATGTGTGTGTTACAGGAGAGGGTCACATACGAGAGAAGTGAGGTCAGCGATGGAAAAAACATGCAAGGGACACTGAACATATGAAGGCCAAAAGCCTGGAAATATGCTCCCTTGTGCAATAAAGATAAACATTTAGACCAACTAACACTTCAACTGCTGACCCTCCTACCATGCAATACCATTTTGGGTATATCTAACCCTTCAGTAAAGTGCTTCATACACATACACTTTGGTCTGGCAGAGACCCACGTAGTGGTGGGACTGGAGGAGAGATGGGTCTACTCTGCCCCACTTTCCCTCTTCTGGAAAATCTTATGAGTGGCCATTCAGTAAATATCCTCTTGCTTCCTTCTGAGAAAACTGAGACTGAATAATTGAAACAATAAATTATTTTTAAGTGAAAATGATGGAAAAGAGAAATAAAAGAATGATTTTTAAAAGTATTACTGTGACATTTTCAAACTACCTAGCAATCAATTACCTACATGTTTAGAATTTTACTGATTATGAAAAATAGTCAAGACTTCGCATGAGTTGCTGCTTGGCAAAGCTGCTGTAGTAACTACTGCATATATTTTTTTCAATAAACGTCTGCTGTGTACCCAGAACTCAGAATATGAAAAGAGATCAAAACAATGAGAGACTAGAAGATACAAAATATAGGTATGTATTTATATGTACATATATTTTTTTTCTAGACAGGGGCAACAGAACAGATGAGGCAGAAGGAGTTTCAGAAAAAAATGATCCTGAGAAGAAGTCTGGAGTCTGCAAATCAAGATGACTAAATTAATGGAAAGCAACTCCTAAAACACAAAAGAATGAACTAGTAAAGCCATTAGAAATAAAAAGACATTCAGAAAGGTGCCTAGTTATATATATAATCTACTAAACTCACTTTCTTGTGTAGGAAAAGCAACTTATTAGAAGAGAATTTTTTTTAAATTACAGATTTCTGATTTAGATGCTCCCTCCCCAATCATACATACACACTAAAATCTCCTTTAAATGGCAGTAAATCCATACTAACAAAGATAAGCCAGAGCAATAGTGAAAGTAAGAACCGTTTTTATCAGAAATGTTGATGGCTTTCTGGAAAACAGAAAGCAGAACAGATCATAATGAGAGAGAAACCAGAGCAAACCAAAATGCAAAATAAGCACAGGATAAGGTTTCAGCAGAAGTAGGGGTTATTCCTTCCAGGAAAGCTCTAGGCTCAGAATTGGCAGGAACTGAAGCCAGATGGGCTGTGGAGCAACATTAAAGGTAATTAAGTAAAGGACTGCCTTTGATGGCTGGATCAGGCTGTCCATTCTCTGCTCGGGGGATACAGAACAGCTGTCTGCAGCACCTGCCCTCAGCCAGAATGCTAAGAGCTACTTCCTAAATCTAAACAAAGGGAAAGCTGTGCTCGGCTAGTCAATTTCTAGTTAGAGCCTGATCCAGATCTTCCAGGAGTGAAACACACACCCCACCTGTACAGTCATCTTCACTTGGCGATCATAGGGGACCTTCCACACACACCAAAGGGAAGTCCACCTAGGAAGGAGCACCTACCCGCTACCACAAAACCTGGTGTGTAAACTCAAGCAAGGGATCAGTGTGTGGGGTGAGCATACAAATACCAATTGCCTATTCTAATCAGCATAAAAATAAATGTAAAACTGAAAATAACCAGTCATTTAAAGAAAGGCAGTAGCTTGAGAGAGATACAACCAACTGAACAAAACTACTGAAGAAAAATTTTCCTAAAGGCCTTAAAAAAAGATCTGCATAAACGGAGAGGTAAAACATGATAACGGAAGGTAAGGGAATATCGCAACCTTTTAATTCTCCCCCAATATATAAAATCCAAGTAAAAAGCCAACAAGATTTCTCATGGAACACACAAAAAAATGGATTCCAAAATGCTTAGAAGAGTAAATGTGCAAGAATATCCTTAACAATTTTGGAAAAGACAAAAGAGAAATTTCCTACCAAATACCAAATTTTACTCTACAGATTTAGTAATTAAAACAGTATGGGATTTGAAATGGATAAATAAATGGAAGAGAGTAGGTGCTTGGGAATTAAGTGTATAATAAAGGCAACATTTTAAATAGAAAGAAAAGGACAAACTATTAAATAAATGCTATGAAAAAATGGAGTAACCATTTGAGGAAAAAATAAGTTCATTTTTATATAACAACTTGTAGCATAAATTCCAGAGGGATCAAAGATTTAAATATAAACAATAAAAACATAAAAGTACCAGAAGAAAATGAGTAAATATTTTAATCATCTCAGGTTGTGAATAGTCTTTCCTGGCATGGCAAGGAAGTGATTAAAGACTGACATCAATTTGACTACGTAAAAGGTAAAATTATTTATGCAAAAATAAATTCGATAAGAATAAAAGACAATGAGCTGAGGGAAAATTCAACAAATGAGGGTATTAATACTCACATGAAGTATTCCTACAAATCAAAAATAAACAGATTAATAACCTAATATGAAAAGGGGTGGAGAACACAATGATACATCACATGAAAAGATTCAAAAGTTTGATCAACATACATTAAGCAAAGAAATGCAAATTAAAGCAGTAAGATTAACTAAAATTGGAAAGATTGATAATTTATTTCAGATAGTATAAGGGAAAAACCACTGTAATACCTGGCTAATGACAGTGTTTATCAGAATCACCTCTTTTGATGGTATTTGGCAATATTAAAGTGAAAATCGTGTGTATAATTCCAGAACTAGGATTTATCCCATAAAAATACTTACAAAAGAGTGAAAGACTATTGATTTCAATGTATTTGTAATAGTGGAAAATTGAAAACAAACTAAAAACTCATCAGTAGGTTATTAATGCAGCTTTTAAAAAAAGAGTAGTTGGGGCTTCCCTGGTGGTCCAGTGGTTAAGACTCCATGCTTCCAACGCAGGGGGTGCGGGTCTGCTCCCTGGTCAGGGAACAAAGATGCCACATGCTGTGTGGCCAAAAAAATGAAAATTAAAAAGTTTAAAAAGAGTAGCATGGTCCTACATCAGTGAGTCTCAACTGGGGGCAATTTTGCCCCTCCCTCCAAGGGCCATTTATCTGGAGACACTTTTGGTTGTCACAGTTGCAGAGGGGACGGGCTACAGACACCTTGTAGGTAGAAGCCAGAGATGCTGATAAACATCCTATAGGATTTCCCTGGTGGCACAGTGGTTAAGAATCCGCCTGCCAATGCAGGGGACACGGGTTCAAGCCCTGGTCCAGGAAGATCCCACATGCCGCAGAGCAACCAAGCCTGTGCGCCACAACTACTGAGCCTGTGCTCTAGAGCCCGCAAGCCACAACTACTGAGCCTGCACTCTACAGCCTGCAAACCACATCTACTGAGCCCATGGGTCACAACTACTGAAGCCCACACGCCTAGAGCCCACGCTCTGCAACAAGAGAAGCCACTGCAATGAGAAGCCCACGCACTGCAACAAAGAGTAGCCCCCGCTCACTATACCTAGAGAAAGCCCGTGCGAAGCAACAAAGATGCAATGCAGCCAAATTAAAATATATTAATTAATTAATTAAATTTTTAAAAAATCCTATAATCACAGGACAGGCTCCTGCAACAAAGAATTATCAAGCCCCAAATGTCAATAGTGCCACGTTTAAGAAATCATGCTCTACATGGACTTTAAAGACAGATTCCCTTGATATATTAAGCGGGGGCAGAGGGGGGAGCCAAGTTGCAAAACAGTATGATGTATACTATAGTACAAATATTTGTAAATATTTTATAAATCAGAGGTAATAATAATTAATTCATTGAGTATTAAGTTTAAAAGAAAATCTCATAGAATATTTAACCCAACTGGCAAAAGTAATATACTCCATTTCTAAGCCTGGCTTACTATATGCCTCTTAAATCCCCTCTTCTCTGTCTCTGGCCAGATGCAGAGTGTAAATTTGAAATTTTTCAATGAACTGAATAATTTTCTAGAAGAAAACAGAAATTACCAAAATTGCTGAAAGAAGATATACCAGTAACAATGTAAAAATATTAAAAGGATGTTCCAAAATTGTCTCCACAAAGAAACACTAGACCCAGTTTTATAGGTAAGCTCTTTATTCCTTCAAAGAGCAGATAATACTCTTGTCATATAAATTATTCCAGAACATAAAAAAGGTGAAAAACTCCCCAGTGAATCATACAAAAGTAGCAAATTCCTGATACAAAATCTGCCAAAATAGAATAAGAAAATTATGTCTGTCTCTCATATAAATACGGATTCAATCATTTAAAATAAAGTTGGTGTTCACTGCAGCATCCAATATCCAAGATGTGGAAACAACTGAACTGTCCATCAGTGGATAAATGGATAAAGAAAATGTGGCATATATATGCAATGGAATATTATGCAGCCATGAGAAAGAAGAAAATCCTGCCATTTGCAACAACATGGATGGATCTTGAAGGAATTACGCTAAGTGAAATAAGTCAGAGAAAGACAAATATCTTATGATCTCACTTATATAGAGACTTTAAACAAACAAAAAACAAAATGGAATTCACAGACATGGAGAACAAACTGGTGGTTGCCAGAGGTGGGGTTGGGATGTGCACAAAATGGGTGAAGGGGGTCAAAAGGTACAAACTTCCTGTTATAAAATAAGTAAGTCATGAGGCTATAACGTACAGCATGGTGACTATAGTTAATAATATTGTACTGTATATTTGAAAGTCACTAAAAGAGTAGCTCTTAAAGGTTCTCATCACAAGAAAAAATATTTGTAAGTATGTGCGGTGATGGATGTTAGCTAGACTTACCATGGTCATCATTTTGCAAATCATCTGAAACTAATATAATGTTATACATCAATTATACCTCAATAAAAAATAAAATAAAGTTGTCATACTTATAATTCAGTAATTCACAAAATTCAGTAAGTCCAAATAAAAATATATCAAGTCAAATCTAGGAAAATGTTTTTTAAAAACTGGCCAAATCAATTTATTGAAAAAATGTTACACTGTTTAACACGAGATGTATTTTTGGTATCATTTTTATTGAGTTATAATTAAGATACAATATTATATTAGTTTCAAATGTACAACATAGTAATTCAATAGTTATAAATTATGAAATGATCACCACAATAAGACCAGTTACCATCTATTACTATACAAAGTTGTTACAATATTATTAACTATATTACCTATATGGGA
Source organism: Aethalodelphis obliquidens (assembly GCF_003676395.1). Lineage (NCBI taxonomy): Eukaryota > Metazoa > Chordata > Mammalia > Artiodactyla > Delphinidae > Aethalodelphis > Aethalodelphis obliquidens. The sequence continues at coordinate 24,603,891 of NW_020837948.1, forward strand.
ATTTTACATTACTTATGTACATTTGAATCTATGTATACCACTTCTAATTACTTCTAAAATGAGATGTGTTCATGTAAGTGATCACATACTGCAACTTGAAAAAAAGCTCTAAGTCTTTTGAAACAAGTACAGAAAAGATATTTAATAAAACTCAGCATTCAGTGTTGGTTTTATAATATGTACATTAAAAACTGTTAGTAAACTAGACCCAGAAGGATATTTCAAGCCCCTAGCAGAGTGCCTACAATGTTGGAAGCATTCAATAAATAATTATCAAATGATTGCATAAACAATGATTCCTTCATTTGATATAGAATATTTACCTTAAAGCAAGAGCAATTTTTTCTTCACTTTATGGTGAAAACTCAGAGGCATCTCCTTATCAGGGATTAGGGAAAAATTGCTCACTCCACTGTTATTTACCTCTGAAATAAGTTTAAAAATGAAAGGTATAAACACCAATTTTAAAAAGAGAAGACAAAATTGTTATTATTGACAAATGATCTGATTGTCTCTCTGGAAATTCTGTATCCTCTCCTTATCTCTTCTTCCATCTTCCTCCTCTCTATCCTGTCCCTTCTTCCCCAAATACACATACACAGTAAATCAGGCAGGATAGAAAGAAAACCATTCCAGCCCATCAATATTTAAAAGCCAAATCTTTAACACTGTATTCATTTGCAGTCTTTTATCCTGGGCGTTCCATTAGTGTCCCCAAAATTGTTACTGTTCTTCTGGGACAGAAAAATGCCTTCCTATCTCAGTTCTGTCATTCTTTTTTCGGTACTGAACAGGTCTGACACTGGAATTATTTCTGTTGCTTTAAACTAGTGACTTGAAAAGCATAGTCTACGACCTGCTAGGAAGAGATGAGGGTCTTCCTTCTGAACTGAAAACTAAACCAAAAATGCAAGTCCTTTCCTTGTCACTACAGGAGAATAATTTATAATTACAAATACTTTCATTTTACACTCCACAAATCCTACCAAAGAACAAACCCTTTAATAACTCCATTATGCATGAATTTTTATACCATTTTGTTCATCACCAATTCTCTGTTATCAATGAGTCCAATTTCCGCTGGAAGGTTGTAACAGTTTTTTAAAAAAGTTTGAGAACTGATACTTTAAGAAATTCATCTTTTATGTCTCATAGTAACCAAGAATAGAATCTGAAGCACTATGGCAGTTGAAGTGACCCAATAATAATTTTAAAAGCAGATGCCACTGAAAATATTGAAAAGGGTTAAGAATACAATTTCCAGTCTGCCATAAAGCAAGTGATTTAAGACTCCATCATTTAAAAGATTTTAATGTATTTTGTTATTAGACTGAGTTCACAGACATTTTATTAGTTTTCCAAATGTTTTATGTTCACTATACAAAGAAGCAAAAATATTTGGTAGCTTAATAAGCATTTTAAAGCTTCAATCTATCTTAAATGTAGCTTTCTTTTGCAAAACTATAAAGCTGACCAATGGCATCAGGAATTCAATTAGACTATTTCACAGGTAATGGTTTCTTACTTAGTGGTGCAATCACCCATCAAACGGAGTTTTTTCAGAGTTTATTGAGCCATTTTTAATTGTTTTTCCTGAAAGTCAAACTGAAGGCTGTTATAAGAAGGAATGATATACCTCCCCGGGCACGTTTAAGTGATTTAGAGCAATATACAACACTTTCAGCTAAAGAACTCTTCTTAGATTTCTCACTCATTTAAAATCTGGGTTTACAGTTCTAAATGTTCTGCAATTAAATATATGTATACATACCTATACATATATATGTATATTCATATATAAATACATGAATATTCTGGTAGATAGTCTTATAGTGACAATAGTATTTCATGTTCGTACAAGCAATTTCTTTTAGAAAGCTAAAAATGTTCCCTACTTGTAATGATTACATTTATTATGATGTCTCAACAAAATTAATTGAATTTAGTCATTAAGAATGTCAACTACAATCATACACCACGATCAAGTGGGATTCATCCCAAGTTCACAAGGATAGCTCAACATATGCAAATCAGTCAATGTGACACATCACATCAACAAAAGACAAAACCACATGATCATCTCAATAGATGCAGAAAAAGCATTTGACAAAACTCAACACCCATCCACGATAAAAACTGTTACCAAAGTAGGTATAGAGGGAACATATCTCAACATAATAAAAGCTATTTATGACAAACCCACAGGCAATACAATACTCAACGGTGAAAAGCTGAAAGCCTTCCTGCTAAAATCTGGAACAAGGCAAGGATACCCACTCTCACCATTTCTACATAATATTGGAAGTCTTAGTCACAGCAATCAGACAATAAAAATAAAACATATCCAAATTGGAAGGGAAGAGGTAAAACTGTCATTATATACAGATGACATGATACTATATATAGAAAACCCTAAAGACTCCACACAAAAACTACTAGAACTGATATACGAATTAAGCAAGGTAGCAGGATATAAGATTAACATATATTTAGGTTGCTTCCATGCCCTGGCTATTGTAAATAGTGCTGCAATGAACACTGGGGTGCATGTGTCTTTTTGAATTATGGTTTTCTCTGGGTATAGGCTGACGTATATACACCATCGATACTATGTTTAAAATAGATAACTAATGAGAACCTGCTGTATAGCACAGGGAACTATACTCAGTGCTCTGTGGTGACCTAAACGGGAGGGAAATCTAAAAAAGAGGAGATAGCTGATTCACTTTGCTGTACAGCAGAAACTAATGCAACATTGTAAAGCAACTATACCCCAGTAAAATAAATAAATAAATAAAAAGTCTACAAATAACAAATTGTTGGAGAGGGTGTGGAGAAAAAGGAACCCTTCTACACTATTTGTAGGAATGTAAGCTGGTGCAGCCACTATGGAAAACAGTATGGAATTTCCTCAAAAAACTAAAAATAGAATTACCATATGATCCAGCAATCCCACTCCTGGGCATATATCCAGACAAAAAAAGATATATGCACCCCTATGTTCATAGCAGCACTACTCACAATAACCAAGACATGGAAACAACCTAAATATCCATCAACAGATGAATGGATAAAGAAGATGTGGTATATACATATACAATGGAATGTTAGTCATAAAAAAGAATGAAATAATGCCATTTGTAGCAACATGGATGCAACTAGAGATTATCATACTAAGTGAAGTAAGCCAGAAAGAGAAAGACAAATACCATATGATATCACTTATATGTGGGAACTAAAATATGACACAAATGAACCTATCTACAAAACAGAAACTGACTCACGGACATAGAGAACAGACTTGGGGGTTGCCAAGAGGGAGGAGGCATGGGGGAGGGATGGAGTGGGAGTTTGGGGGTAGCAGATGTGAACCATTTTATAAAGAATGGATAAACAACAAAGTCCTACTATATAGCACAGGGAATTATATTCAATATCCCACAATAAACCACAATGGAAAAGAATGTAAAAAGAATGTATATATGTGTGTGTGTGTGTGTGTGTGTGTGTATACACATATGTGTATATGTATGTATAACTGAATCGCTTTGCTGTACAGCAGAAATTAACACAACATTGTAAATCAACTATACTTCAGTAAAATATATATATATTAAAAAATGAATGTCAACTATACAGACTGCATCAATACTTGGAAATACATTTACAAAATGTAATGAGTGTAAAACGCAATGTATAGCATAGTACAGACATACTTACCAAAACTCAACCATGTAAACTTCAAATGGAAGGAATTCTGTTGGGATGTGATGGGATGATCTCAGGCCTGAATGTCTAGAAACGAACATCTGAATTTCAACCTGTGCAACTACAGGTAAGATACCTAATCCCCCCAAGCCTCTTTGAGAGAGTTGGTTTCCTCAGCCATGCCATCCTTCAGGTTCCCACGTCTACGAGTGACAAGTGGTGGAATCGACAGACGAGGGCCGCTGCATACGCACACACGGAAGGCCTGAACTATAGCCTCACTCTTGGATGCTTCAGCACCCAAAGAACCACCATGGTGCTGCCATCTGTCTTTCTACCTCTTCTGGTCCCTACGTGTAGCTGCAGCCTCATTTCTTAAGGCTTTCAAAACACACAAAAAACACATTTTATTACTCAAGGCCCCTGTTGAGCATCCTACAGCCTATCTTCTCCAGAATACATAGTCTGAATTCCTTCAAACACTTCTTCTACCTAAAGTGATCATACAGTCTGTTTTTCCCAAGACAGTCCTAGTTTAACATTGTTTTTCCAGAATAATAATTATACCTTGTCAAAGTATAAAGTTTTAAAAGTTAAAATATGTATTCAAACAAATATAGAATGAATGTGTGGCAAATATTTTATTTAAATTATTAATCAATTAGGGAACAAATAACATGGTAGAGGACTTGGAACAGAGATGTTAGAATAAGTTTGCTAGTTAAGATATAAAACTGGTTAACACTCTAAGAGGCATTGAATAATAAATTTTGGGATTATCTTTTCTATTAGACAGAAATCTACCAAGTAGGTTTTGTCTTTTCCAGTTGTAATTTCCATTACTAATCAAACAGTGAGATGCTATACCCTTCTAGAGAATCAAATAATCTTGGGCAGGCCTGATAAATTATGCCCCAGTAGGACGCTGAAAGGATACATAATCATTCTCTTGCTTTATTTCCAAGTTTTAGATAATTTTCTAATAGCCCCCTTTCACTCTCAAACGTACCCTAGTTTGGACAATAAATTACATGGCAACTAAAGTTATAGCATATCACTGACATATTTTTTACCTTCCTGGCTACCCTTCTATTGACATTTTTTTTAATACATCTTTGTTGGAGTATAATTGCTTCACAATGCTGCATTAGTTTCTGTTGTACAACAAAGTGAATCAGCCACATGCATACATATAACCCCATATCCCCTCCCTCTTAAGCCTCCCTCCCACCCTCCCTATCCCACCCCTCCAGGTGGTCACAAAGCACCGAGCTGATCTCCCTGTGCTATGCTTCTCCTTCCCACTAGCTATCTATTTTACATTTGGTAGTGTGTATATGTCGATGCTACTCTCACTTTGCCTCAGCTTCCCCCTCCCCACCCGCATGTCCTCAAGTCCATGTTTATCTTCTAGGATGTAGCATCCAGAGCCCCCCCAAAAAAATTTTTTTTTCCACATGTGCCTTGAGCAGTGCAAGCTACAGAGGAATTATGACCTCTCATATCTCAACACCATCTTGACACTACACATGGATAAACAGAGATCACATTAGTGGGCATCTGGTATTTGTTAGCTTACGTTAAGCAACTGAAACCCTCCAAGTCTCCCTCATCTAGTCTACTCCTTTTGCAAATGTGATATTTTTCAAAATGCTGAATTTACTCTTCCTGGCACATAACATTGTTCTTCTCTTTTGTATATTTTCTTCCAGTTGTGTATCTCCTTCTTTTACATCTTAATTAATATTGGAACTCTTCAGACTTCTAACATGCATTACTAGTGCTTAGTGAATATTGCTTATATGTTTTAAAAAATAAATTGATGAGCCTATCTCTCTGGAATATAAATTATGGATCCCAAATTGGTAAGCTCTAGAGCCAGAGCAATTATCACATCCCACCTAACCCCAGACAAAGTATACCACACCCACCTAAAGAACAGCCTCATCAGGAACTGGCTCAGCGCCTACCACCTGGCACCTGCCCTTGTCCCGCCAGGCCATGAGTCCAGCTGCCCACCACCCCCCTGGCTGCTGCTTCCAACACACACACTTCTGTGGCTTTTGCCTCCTAATGGTCACCCCAGCTCTGGTGCTTGATTAATTGTGTCCAATTCCTGGCCTTTGGTTCACTTCTCAACTCTTGATTAGTCAGCCCTTCCAGCAGACCCATGAATAACAAGTCCTTCTTGCATCAGACCTCAGGATACTACTTTCTGAGTCCTGCCCTTTCATGCCTGCAGACAAGTTTGGTGTGGCCCTAGCTGTGCTCCACTCTTAACAACCCAAGAATATGCGCGGCAAGAAGAACATCGCCAGAAACTGCCTCACTTAAAATTCAAGGTCATGAAGACTCCCACTCCCACCTTCTGTCACTTTCCATTTTGAGAGCTTCACCATCAGATGACCAAGCAACTTCACCCCATCCTCATCCTCAACCTACAGAAAATAGAGTAGTCCCCCCACTCTCCTGCGTTTCACTTTCCATGGTTTCAGTTACCCACGGTCAACTATGATTCGAAAATATTCAATGGAAAATTCCAGAAATAAACAATTGATAAGTTTTAAATGGCCATTCTGAGCAGCAAGATGAAATCTCTCACTCTCCTACTCCAACCCGCCTCATAGTGAATCACGCCTATTATCCACACTGTACGTGCTACCTGCCCGTTAGTGTAGGGGAAAAAAGTATACCTAGGCTTCAGTACTATCCATGATTTCAGGTATCCACTGGGGGTCTTGAATCATATCCCCCACAGATAAGGGGGGACTACTGTAGGCTGTACCCTTTAGCTTATCCTCTAAGCCAGAAGCTGTCAAACTAAAGCCCACAGGCCAAATCCAGCCACTGCTTGATTTTGTAAATAAAGATTTATTGGAACACAGCCATATCCATTTTTTTGTGTATTGTCTGCGGCTATTTTCGTGTTGCAATGTCAGAGATAAGTAGTTGAGAAACATGTGTAGAGCCCACAAAGCCTAAATATTTACTATGTGATCCTTTACAGAAAACCTTTTCTGACCCTGTTCCCACTCCTTCAAAGGCCATCTTGAATGTCACCTCCTTGTATGTTCTTCAGTATACCACCCCCTGCTAGGTGGAATTAATGGCTTTGTCACTAATATGTCCCCAGCCCTTTATGGATCCTCTATAAAAGCAATAAACATTTTGTATGATAACTGTTGATTACAGGTCTCTCTCCCTAATGGAAGCACTTATCTTCAGGTGTAGGACCATATCATCCCTAAATGTCCAAGACCTGCCTAGTACAGCATCTGACCTACAATGTTTAATCATAATCTGTGACTTATTTTGTATTACTAAACAACTGTGTCCAAGGCACTGTAATAAGCATTTACAGTCATTCTTTTTCACAACCTTCACAATAACCATCATAAGAAAACTGAGGCCCTGAGAGGTTAAGAAGATGGCCAAAAGGACAGAGTTCATAAGGGGTAGACAAATGGTAGAACTCTGATTTCTCTGAATCTGGTGGCTGAGTTCCTGACTCCTAGCTTATATAATTAATGTTTATTTAATAAACCTTCTGGTAAAAAAAAAAAAAAAAAACCTTCTGGTAAAGTCACTATTAGCTCCTTATTCTAAATAGTTGGAAACTCAATCAAAAGTAAGAGCTAGAGGCTTTGTGCTTACATTACTCATGTTTACTAAAGTGAGATTCTAGAACTCTTTGGGAAGCTGCAATATTTGTGGGAGTGCCCTGCGAATGAGGCTGCCTGCCATTAGATTTGCCCTGTTCTGTGGTCAAGGCAGCATCCTTGTCCCTTGTAACTGTGTAAGCTGTAACACAGCCGGGGAGTCCAGGAAGGTATAAGGAAAATGTACATGGGTGGATCACCTCTTCAGGTCACAGAAAGGATCTGCAGTCATGGAAATAAGCTGAGTCAATAGTCCTTTTGAAATAATATATCAGAAAGGAAAAAGGGGTACACATCCCATACTTTCAGAATCACAGGGGGGCAATGACCACCCAAGCATTGTACACAGGAACATAGTGTTTACCACAGATTAAAGGTTCTAGATGCAATGAACTTGTTAACTTGTAGACTTCTATTCAGTATAACAGACAACCCCCAAAGATTTATGACCTGTTATACATTAAAGAGTTTTTATAACTAACTGAGCAATCTTATCATAATACTTCTTTATCACGTCACCTATAAATGTCCTAGATTCTTAAATGTTCTTTCAACTAGTATTAACATCTAACTGGTTCCTTCACTAATTAATGAGTTAAATAAAATTAATGACACATGTTCATTTCATTATTGCCTGGAAATCATTATTTTACCTCTTTAAAAATTGTACTTTTCAAATATGTGAAAGAGTTCACATTCGCATGAAGAGGTTCAAGTGATAAAACACAAAGATCTCAGGTCACCTTTAAAAAAAAAAAAATCTGTCTATTATTTAACTTTCCCTGGTGGAAAATCTATGTCTTTTTTTAATCTTCTAAACTGAGGAATGCTTAACTGCCCTCTAGACATCTTTTAAAAGGTACAGTTATCATTGATCTAAGATAATTCAACACCAGGAAATTACACTGGGAGCATTCTCAGTCTGATGGAAATTACTCGTGGACTAGATAAAGCTAAATAAAAATAAGATTTCACAGGTGTTCATACCACATTGTGCTGTATTACAGGTAAATGCAAAGGTTGTATTTTCTCCCTCTATTTATAGCTGACATGAAGTATTTTCAACTAAATTTAGTAAATTTTGCCTTTGAGAAAACAGTGTTAACTCCAGCAATTACTCCAGAGCCTAGACATATAACTGCAATACCAAAGGTCTGGTCCTTCAGAGAACACTGTCCCAGGATGGCTTCACAAGATCTCCTCTCTCATTATATAAGATTACTCAGCAATGGCTAGCTGGCCAACTTTTATACAGAGGCTGAGATTTTCAATGGGGCCAACCTGCAAGATGGGGACTAAGCAAGGCCTGCTGAAACAAGGGCAAGTTGTTCCTGGGCACTCAAAATGCAAATAACATCACATCTCTTTATTGTAAATGTGTAGATACAACTCAGTTGTGTCCCCTTCAGCTCCAACCCACCACGAAAGGCTGGAAGGCAAATATGCTAGTTAATTTTCAAGCCTCTCTCCATGCACTTTGTACCTTTCAACATCCCAGGGTTTATGGCATGTTGGGTCACAGGGAAGGGCCTGTTACTCAGCCTGTGTGGTCACCAGTGACCCGCTGCTGGCCCAAGCCAGGATCCATTTACATTTGGGGGCTCGAGGCCCAGTTTGGCCTTGGGGACCTTTGCCTCCACTCTCAGTGGGCTCCCCATGCAGCCATCATTCCTCCCACCTCGGTGGCACTAAGCACTCAAAGATTCCCACCTGTCTCCATTCCACCTGGCAGAATCCTCACAACTCTCCTGGATGGACGCTTCTCCCTTCCACCCTTGAAGTGCTAAGTCTTCAATCCCCTTCCCATCCAATCAATCCGTGTTAATCTTCTAAGTGGGCAAAAAGCCCTCAAGAACAAGCACACACGTAGCCCACCTGGCCTCTCAGGGTGAGAGTAATCTACTTTCACCTTGGAACACACAGATGGTAAACTACAAGATGTGGTGGGGTGTTGAAGGGATGGGGGCCTAGCCTGGGATGGGGAGGTGGGCTTGGGTTGACGTCTGACGAAGAGGCTGCAGAATCTCTCACTGCTCTACAGTGTAAGGCTACACTCAGCAAAATAAGTCATTTCCCAATAAGTTTTTCAAATCCACCTCCTCTACATAATAGCCATATGTCTCTGGGCAAGTTACTTAACCTCAATTTCCTCATCGGAAAACACGGTTAACAATGGTATGTATCTTATATGGTTGGATAAGAATTACATAGTGATCATTCAATAAATCTTGATATTATTAATATCTAGGGTTATGATTAATATTTTCTGCCACAGTAAATTCTCAATAAACTGCCACCTTACATTGGGTGTACCACTGTATGCCATTAGAATGGAATTACAGGCATGACTGAAGCTGAGACACCTTGAGACAACGTCTCTAACTCCTGAAAAGAACAACTAAATCTCAAAAAGTCCTTAAAGGGAAAATCTATGCAATGGAATTGTGTCTGAGAATGAATGTTGTCTCAAAGCCTCATGGAGAAGTGTGGCTAGAGCTGGGCAACTTGGCAACATGAGGGGCACACAGATCTGGAAATTCTCTTATGCTGTTCTTCCCTCTGAGCCCACAGCATGTCATATGTCTAAGCAGGAAGCTTATCTCCTGCTAGGAAATTCTGCACTTAACCTTGGTTTGCACAGTGCACCCATGGAAAACATTTAAGCCCTGCTGGGGGCCAGAGTAATATGAGTGTTCAAATGGATACCTACAGTGCCGTGATGTTAGATTATAAGCAACGTATGTTTAAAGCACTTGGCTGAAAAAGAACACGAAAGAAAATCTAATATGGCAGCATCATAGGAAGCAAGGGAATAAGTAATAAGAGAGGCCAGAGACTTGGGATGGAGCCAGGTAGTCAGGACCTGCAGGTCATAAGGAGTTTGGACCTTATTCTAGGGAAGTGAGATATGATCATGTTTTCATTTTAAACAGATTACTCCGGCCACAGTGAAGACAATTGATTTTAGTGCGGTAAAATTAAATATAGGGGATTCAACAGAAAACTACTGCAGAAGAACAGGTGACAAATGATGCTGACTTAGAGTAGAACGGTGACAGTGAGAAAGGAAAGAAATGGATGGGTTCCAAAGATATTTAGGAGGTGCTGATAATGATAGTTCGAGGAGGTTAAGAAAGAGGGAAAAGCAAAGCCAACTGCCACGTCTCTGGCATGAACAGCTGAGTGGGAGGTGCCAACCATTTACTATTAGAGAGAGTAGTGGAGGAGAAGCATTTGGGAGAATATCCTATTTGAACTGATGAAACCTGAATATTAAATATGATACATCCAAGTAGGAATCTCAAGCAGGCAAACCAATATTCAGAAGAAAGCTTGGTCAAACGTTTTGGAAGTTCTCAATATAAAAATAGCAATTGAAGCCATGGAAACAGGTGACATCGCCTGGGAAGAGAATACGGAGTAAGAAGAGTAACAAGACAGAAGCTTGAAGGAATAGAGGAAAAGGATAAAGCAAAGAAGACTGTGAAAGAGAATCAAGCCAGGAGTTCTCACCCTATCAGCCTGTGCTACAGAGACCAAAAGGAATCTTATTCTGTATCTACAGGGATGTAATGATGGGGACGTTAGGCCAGGGAGAGGAGGGGAGGAGAGGATGCCATATGGAGAAGGTGGGGGCATGTGTGAGAGTAGGACACGGCTCCCTCCACATACTCACTCCCTACTCCATCCTGCCCCAGTCCCCTCAACTAGCTAGGCTGACAAAGGGGATTGTGCTGGCTGCTCTTCTCTCCATGTGGCTGCACTCAGCCTAGATCTGTCTGGCTGACCCACATTCCTCTGGGTCCAGGTGACCAATAAGGGAACAGAAGTGAGAAGGGAAAGGCCTGCAGCCTCCAGGAGAGAAGGTGGTGAAGGCTGTAACTCCCTTCCAGGCCTTCTTACTAACCACTCATCAGAATACCATCATCCGATTCTTAGAATCTACAATTTAATAAGATCCCTGGCTGATTGGTATGTACATTGAAGTTTGAGACATAGTGATGTACAGTAAGGGTCAGTAAACTTTGTAGAAAATGAGGGTAAATATTTTAGGCTTTACAGGCTGCATGGTCTCTGAGAAGACTACCCAACTTCTTCGCTGTTGTACAGCAAAGCAGACCTAGATGATCCACAACACATGAGGTGTCTGTGTTCCAATAAAAGTTTATTTATGACACTGAAATTTGAGTTCTATATAATTTTTACATGTCACATGCACAATAAAGAAGACTTTTATTCTAGGAGGCTTCTAGAAAATTTGTAGGTAAGAGTATTAGATGACTCCATAAAACCTAGAGAGTAAAGGAGACATACAATTTTAAAAATAAGGTCCTTTGTGAATGCCAGATTATGTTTATTCTATATCTAAATGAAACTTCAGCGTTCAACTTTACATAGCCATCACCCAGAGTCCTATGCAGATGTAACCTGGCCTCACACGTAAAAACTGAAGAGCTAGAGCTATTGTGAGTATTTTGAATAAAGATTTCTTATCTGCAGAAAAAAAACTGCCCTACTGTTCGATGGTGACTCGGACATCCACAAGTTCTTATAGGCATTTAAACCCAATATTTCCTTCTTAGGATTAATTTTATGAGTTCTTTGCTTGTTGGTTTACCATTCTTTCTCTACACCTAAATCTTTACAAATGGGTAGGAGGTTCATGTGAAATGCTTGTTTTATCTGTTAAGTCGGGCTGTACTCCCAGATGAAAGATTTCTAAAGATGACCCATTCTTTACTGAGAGAAATAAAATCACCAGAATTTCCCTCTCATCAAATTGAGTGAGATATTTTTCTTAATATTTAAATTGCTCTGCCTCAAAACGGTTTCCTATTTTTTCCATTCTTAAGTCATTAGTGTTCTTGGCATCTCACAGTACATCATCCCACTCAATGCACTCCTCTTGGATTTCTTTTAATCATATCTTGCCAAAAGAATTGAAAAGTGGAAAACTGAAACTTTCCATTTCATTTTAAAAGTCATTTGATATTAAGATCAAATAAAATTCCACCTACTGGCTAAAGTCCCTTCCAAATGCTGTTTCATCCACTCTTTTCCAAATGTTTATGGTACATGTATCTAAGTCATACAAAAAGTTCTAACATTTTAAAACATATATTCTCTATATTACAAGGCAGTAAAATTTAATCATCTTTTAAGAATCTAAAATTATTCAAAGCAAGAGCCAGTCAAAATCTGCAGCCATGTCCCACATTTTTTCATAACCCCCTTTTTAAAAGAAATTAACTGTTTAGTATTGAAACATTAAAATTTTAAACATGAGAATATGTATGAACTTTAGAAGATTTCTTTATTCACTCAGCTCTTAAGAAGAAGAGATGAAGTGTCTTCATGGCTTCAGTTTCTTTTTGGGTATATAGAATCCTAATGATATCTTCTCCCAAAAAGTATGAGGAGTTGCTACCTTTCTGTGGTATAGGAGAGCCAAGAAGAAAGTCAGAAATAATAAAGACTAATTAAAGAGGGATCCTGTTTCTCTTCCCTTTAGACTTACAAAGCAGAAAAAAAAAAAAATGACTCCCACCTTGAAAGCAAGAAAAAGTTGGATAATTAATAAAATCATGATTTGCCTTGAGCTCATCAGAGAGCCGAGACAGCAAGGCAGACAGGTGAACTGATTTTCACAGGACAGACTTCTCTGAGGAGAGGCCAGCTGCACAAACTGCTTCACCTGTGGCAAAGTACAGCATGAAGAGGTGACCACCTTAAAATAGGATAGTGAGGAAACAGGTAAAATTTAAGGAATTCTTCATTCTTTAAAGTGTAGGCTAGAGTGATGTTGAGATCCCTGGTTAATCCTGACACAGGAAGTCCCGTCTGTCAAAGCTCTTCCCACCCCATCCCAGCCCCACCCCCCAGCCCTCTGGCACACAAAGTCCCACCCACTTTCCCTTCTTGAAGAAGACCCTTCTGAAAGTGAGAGCCAAGAAGCGTATGTCTCTGGGGATTGGGGCAGGGAATGCTCCCACCTCAGAGCCCAGACAAAGGTTCATGACCTCTGGGCTGGGATAGAAGCCAACAAGGCTTGCCCTTCCCTGGGGCCCAGGCAAAGGTAAATTCTGAGGGCAGAGGCAGGAAGCCCCCTTCAAGCCCACCAGTAACCACGTGCTGGCACAGAGATACCAATCTACCACTGCGGTTGGGGCGCAGTGGTACAGGGCAACCACCCGTCTGATCTCGAGCAAAGGATCACTGCTGCTGAGGGAAGCTTAAAAGCTATAGCTGCTGCCACTGGGGACGGGCCAGGAAATCCCCCAGGGTCCAGGCTTCTGTTGGCACAAAGTCAGCTACCACTGGGAGAAGACCAGGGAGCTCACTCCTGCCACCAGCTCACCACAGATACTAGGCAGAGCCTGAGGTACCATATAGGGGATAAGAATGATGAAAAAGCCCCACTCCTGAGATCTCTGTACCCAGGTTCTAAGTGAGGTTGAACCAAGAGAAGTGAGAACAACCCCTCACCATTTTTAACCTCCCACCAAATAACCAATAATGGCAGCACACAGTGTGGGAGGTGTAAGAGCGTAGAAAGAACCCCTTTTGTGACACAGGCATTCATAAGGGTGAATTGGGAGCACTGAGGAAAACCCACTCACCTAAGAATTGCAACCTCAGGTCAGTAAAGCAGATGATTTTTCCAGTTCCCAATCAAGTTCATCACTTTTAGCAGACAAAGTCACAAGTTTTAACTCCCACCTCCCACCCCAAATCAAATCTACCCGCTCTGGCAGCAAAGCTACTGGTTGTCCCAGCTAGCCCCACATTCTTGCTGCTTCAGCTGTTGAGGTGAGGGGGTGTGAGATAGAAATGGAAGGCTGCCTGATTTAGCAAATAACAATAATAATAACACAGGCTATCCAGTTAAATTTAAAATCCAAATAAATAATGAGTAATTTTTTTAGTATAAGTATGCCCCATGCAATATTTTAGACATACTTACTAAAATAATTACTTGTTCTTTATCTGAAATTCAAATTTGGGCAACGTGTATTTTATCTAGCAACGCTAGGGTTATTGTGAGAGGGAACCTCACGCAGGAAGGCCACATAAGCCTGCTGTTCTTATGTTAAATTCTCTCATTTTCAAGGATAAACTCTTCTCAATTTGTTGTCTGCTTTTGGTCAATTTCTAGTGCCCTTAAATGGATATCTTGGGCAACTTTTTCCAGTTCTGTACTTGTTTTGACAGAAAGGAATCACCATGATCTTCATCCTGCCATAACTGGAAACTGATCTCCCTTAGTTTATAAGTAATTAATATTTTTAGAAAATTTTAGTTGGTCTCAGCTACGCAGAGAATAAAGCAACAAAAATGTTAGTTCTCTCATATTTGGACCCAGGTTTAAGGGTAGCATTCTCAGATCATTAAGAAGGGTCCATAGAGAAAGCTCCAAAGAGAAAGTTAACTGTGGAGATGGTCAGGTTTCTTGTTCAGTTAATTCCACTTTCCCACAGTGAGGTGGTCCTTCTGGGTGCTTTGCCAGTGGTGAACATCACAAATTTGTGGTAGTGAAGAGAGTCTCTTCACCAACATGAAGAGTCTTGGGAAGGTCTGAACTCAATAAAAGTGCAGTACTAGGCACTAAAGTAGGAAACAGGCCAGCCCAAAGATGGTTCAGGGTGCAAGGACTGGTGGGAACAATGACTGGCTTTGAGCTTCATTCCTTCCACTTTGGTTTATCACTGAACAAGCAAACAAATGATGCAACAGTACATACAAGGTCAAGAATTTATGATACTGTGTACGGATGCAACTCCCCTGCAGCTCTCTTGTTCCCCAAGAAGGTGCGTCTGAGTTTTAGCGTTTTCAGCAGCCTGCATGGGTCAAGGGATCCTTGCCTGGGATCCAGAAGGGCCAAGAACTGCAGATTCTCCTTCTTTGTCTCATTTTAGACCTGGGAGCTTGCACTGGAGGTTGGCAGGACACGTCGGCACCAACACTCAAGGGTATACCTTATTACAACGTGTCAAGTGAGCTACTATGCAGGTTCAGGTTCAAAATGTATCACTGCATGACAGTAACATAACACAGCTATTAGCACTGACAAAGCACTTTGTATAGCATAGCTACTGCCATGTTTTATTCCTTGCTACCATTGGGCTGTCAGATATGTCCATAGAGCAGGCCTGGCAATGACCTTCCACAGTAGAAGACAGATTTTTGAGGTCAAAACCAGGCTTTGCCACTCATAATCTGTGGACCTTTGGTCTCCTTAGCTGTAAAAGGAAATGCAAAGCATGACATATGCCTTGAAGCCTTGTTGAGAAGGTTTCCTTAAAATTAAGCATCAGTTTCATTCCTTAAGCATTTCCCCATTTTGCCTCTATGCACCTCCAATTCTTTCTCCCCACATCACTCAGAGTGGAATACTCTTTCAATATCCCAGATCTGCTCATTTTCCTCTCAGCACATGGATCAGCTCTCTTAGATCCTTAGCACCATGCTTAGCATAGTGTTGGCGATAATAATGCCTAATGTTCAGTGAGCTCTTACTACCCGCCAAGCACTGCTCTACATACTCTACTTGCAATGACTCATTCAATCCTGAAAACAAGCAAATAAAAAATAGTCTGCACTATTATTATCTCCACTTTATGGCTGAAGTAAGTGAGACACAGAGAGAGTCAGTAACTTGTCCAAAGCTGGTAAATGTCAAAGCTGGAATTCAAGCCAAGGAGTCTAGATCTAAGCTCCTGTACTCTGACAATGATGTCCTATTGTCTCATTTTGAATGAAAGGAACATGAAGAATGGCTTTATAAAATAAACAGGTGAAATTCACCATCGCATTCCTCAGATCAAAGCAATACTGTATTTTGTACAAGTGCATTTTTAAATGGAACACTTCATTTAAACTCCCCCCAATGGCAGGAAGATTTAATTTATTCTCCTAGATAATTGTAAGATTAAAGTAGATGCACTAACTTGAAATAAAGCTCCTAGGAATAATAAAATTTAAACAGAAATAAATTACCATTTAGTTTCCCATTAAATGTTACACGGGTTTGCTAGCTAACGTGTCAAGTGTACTGTTTCAGTTATATCCCCCACTTCCTGCATTTCAAATAACAAATCACAGCAAGTGGCACGAATTTGTTATCTATATCAAGGCTTCTATTCTCCAGCCAGCTACTAATAACTTCAGTGTTTACAATGCCTTTCAACATAGAAATTACCTTCTTATATACTATCTCGTTAATCTTCAAAACAACCCTATGAGGTGGGCATTATAATTCTCATTTTAGGATGAATTGAATGGCAAACAGAGAGTTTAAACAATGTTTTCAAAGTCACACAGCTTGTAAGTGGCAGAATACAGATCAACCCTCAAACCAGACTCCAAGCATAATCCCTTTCCTATTGCCCTAAAGCTAGACAAAAAGAGAAACAGCTTTCAACCCTATCAAATTCGGCCCCTGGTGGACCCACTGACTAAAACTGGGAATAATATTTACAGTTAAATTAGAATGTGTTTGTTGCAGGGCCCAGTAGTAAGACCAGGTAAGAATCACAGGATTGGAGATATATGAAACAGAGCCCATATTCAATTCATGAATCACTTGGTTTACCGCATATAATTAGCACACACACAGGTTATCAAAGTAGAAAAAATAGAAAGAGGGTCACGAACCACTCCAAGAAGTGTGGGAAGCAGGCATGTCAGGACGAGCAGGGGTCCCTGGTCCGGCTCTGGGTCTCCCAACAGGCAGGAGCAGGAAGTGGCCCTCTGCTCCAGCAGCATCCGTCTGGAACAGCTCCAGCAGCCTGGAGTCAGTCCTACAGCCAAGGGCCTTCAGGTTACTGGGCTCAGTGGTCTCATTTGAAGGGGTCTGCCAGTAGGGGGTAAATGTTACTCACCAGGGAGTCTGGCCTCTATCAATTGCCCCTCCCTTCCAGTGAAGTTTTCCCAAGGATGTTATTAAACAAGTTCCTTATCTAAAGTAACACTCTTAATCTATCACTCGCAGTCCTAGACTGGATGTTTCAAAACAACTAGTGTAGAAGTCACATTGGCCTCTGCGACTCCATCTTGAATTTAAGTAACACAGCTTAAATCCTATCAGTTTCACACAAGATGAGTAGGAATCACAACACAAAAGAAATCACATCATAACAAAGAAACTTGTCTCTGAAGACATCAAATACTTTATGCTCCATTAATCTTGCATAATGTCTCTACAGCTGACAAAGGCAAGACCAAAATGTGGATAGTAATCCTCCTCTCAGTCCTAATGCCAACAGCCCATCCAGCCCTCAGCTCTCTGATTCCCTAGTCGCTCCATAGCTGGGCAACTTGGCCTGGGCTTTATTTGCCTTCAAGTCACAGAACAAAAAGTAAAAAGTTGAAAGCAACTTCCCTGTTTCCAAGGCTCTGGGGGAACTTGGCTATGTTTAGGAGTCACTTTAACGCTGCAAAAAGAGCAAAGTGGAGGCAAGATCACAGATGAGTAAGTGGATGAAGCGATCAATTGAGTTCTTCCCCTCACAAGTGGAGCAGCTCTGGGCAAATCTCTTGACCTCCTCCATGGCTCAGAGTCTTCATCTATTACAAAAGGGAGAAGGCGTCTAGGTCAGGTGTCCACAAACCAGTGCCTGAGAGTCAGATTCTTTCTAACGCCTGTTTTGTGAATCAGATTGATTGGAACACAGCCACATCCATCCATCACTTATCGTCTGTGGCTGCTTCTGTACTACAAAAGCAGAACGGAGTACTTGTGACAGATACCATCTGGTCTGCAAAGCCTCAAATACTTACTGCCTGGCCCTTTACAGCAGAAGTTTGGCAACCGCTAAGCTAGTTCATGCTCCAGCCTTCTCCCTCCAATCCCAAATCTCTGGTAATGACACAATATGAAACACATATTTGAGTTCTGTAACAGTCCTGAAAAATGAGAAGGGGTATTCTTGGGCACATAAATTTCTGAGGACTCCCTGAAGGACAGAAGGCAAATGGGAGTAGAAGGAAATGGTACATACAAGAAAGGGACAGATGCAGAATGGCCAACATCAAAAAGTCTACAAATTATAAATGCTGGAGAAGGTGTGGAGATAAAAGAACACTCCAACACTGTTGGTGGGAATAAAGATTGGTGCAGCCACTATGGAGAACAGTATGGAGGTTCCTTAAAAAACTAAAAGTAGAGTTGCCATATAATCCAGCAATCCCACTCCTGGGCATATATCCAGGGAAAAGCATAATTCAAAAAGATACATGCACCCGTGTTCATAGCAGCACTATTTACAACAGCCAAGACATGGAAGCAACCTAAGGGTCCATCAACAGATAAATGTATAAAGAAGATGTGGTACACAGATAAAGTGGGATACTACTCAGCCATAAAAAAGAATAAAATAATGCAGCAGCATGGATGGACCTAGAGATAATCATACTAAGTGAAGTAAGCCAGAAAGAAAGACAAATATCCTATGATATGGCTTATAGGTAGAATCTAAAAAAATTGTTACAAATGAACTTATTTACAAAACAGAAATAAACTCACAGACACAGAAAATAAACTTATGGTTACCAAAGGGGAGGGAGGGATAAATTAGGAGTTTGGGATTAAAATATAACTAACAAGTTCCTACTGTACAGCACAGGGAACTATACCCAATATCTTATAATAACCTATAACAGAAGAGAATATAAAAAAAGAATATATATATATATTTTATATGTATAACTGAATCACTTTGCTATACACCTGAAACTAACACAACACTGTAAATCAACTGTATTTTAATCAAAATTTTAAAAAATAAACTAGAGAGACAGTAAAAACATCAGTGGTTGCTACAGGTTAGGGGAGGGAGAATGAATAGAGAAGCACAGGGGATTTTTAGGGCAGTAAAACTATCCTGTATGACACTGTAATGGTGGATACATGACATTTTGCATTTGGAAAAACCAATAGAATATGTACAACACAAACAGTGAACCCTAATGTAAACTATGGGTTTTAGTTGATAACCATTATGTACCAATATCGGTTCATCAACTGTAACAAACGTACCACACTAATACAAGATGTAATAATAGAGGAAAATGTGTGGAGAGAGGAAGGGTGGGGGAGAGGTATATGGAAACTCTTTAATTTCTGCTCAGTTTTTCTGTAAACTAAAAACTATTCTAAAAAATAAAGTCTATTACTTAAAAATAAATAAATAAATAAATAAAAGAAGGGACAGCCGTGGGAGGCGGGAGTGACTCCAAGGAAGGCCCAGCTCACAGGAGCAGGACAGAGGGGACAGACAGAGGGCAGCCAGCAGCGTGGCTGGTTAGGAGCCTACCTCTCACAGACTCCACCATGCTGGGCTGAGGCAGCAAAGGCATCGGCCCCAGATGGAGCAGGAAGAGGGGTACATGAGTCAGGGAAGTAGAACAGCGTCCCAGGGGAAACGGGGGGATTGCATTCCCAGGAGAGTAGCTGCCGGCATAGTCTACCCACCAGTGTCACAAAGAGATGAAGCATTCTCAGGGGAGTCAAGAGGGAATCTTACTTACAAGATGAATTCAGCCAAACATTGACAAACTTTTGAGGAAAATCAGCACAATGACTGAGAGACCCCACGTATAAGCACCACCTAAGGCCTGACTAAACAGTGTTACTAAAGCAAACAGAACAAGACTTTAAAGTAGGAACAACTTAAAATAGATAAAGAACTCTTTGAAATAAATAAGACAGTGACTCTATAAAACATCGGCAAAGGATACAAACAAACAAGGTAATTCACAAAACGGGAAACACAGACAGCGATAAATACATCAGAAGGTTCTAATTCTTACCAGAGGTCAGCAAAATTCAAACTCAAACAACAATCACTGACTATGCCGGTCCCCAGCCTCCCTCTGCCCTGCATCAGATTGGTACACTTTGAGAGAATGACAATAACTATCACTGAGGGAAGAGGGGTAAGTACTCATACCCTATTTGTAGACGTGTAATTTAGATCAGCCTATTTAACATTAAAAATGCCTATTTCCTTTAATCCAGCAATTCTACTTCTTAGTATCTACCAGAGAGAAGTATTATTACATGTAAAGAAAGATGCACAAACATCAATATTCATGAAGTACTGTTTAAATAAGGAAAAGTTAAAGTGGCATAAATTCCCATCAGTAACAAATCATTAACAAACTCACACATACAAGCTAAGAAATAGTCTGCATTCTATGGAACACTGACTCCAATACTAATGGATGTGAGCTCCTGAAGGACAGTGGCTTTTTTTTTTTTTACCTTATTCTCTTGCCCCTAGAACAATGTCTGTCATCTACAGGCACTGAAAAGTTGCAGAAGAGTTAAATCTGCATGAATGTGCCTGCTGTGCCTTGGGAGGCTGACATAGATGGGCTGCATCAACAACTCTCTAGCTCTCCAGATTCCCACTGGATTCAGCCAAAAAGGACCTCTCTCCAAGATCAGAGGGGCTGCATAACAAAATGCCATGGATTGGGTGACTTAAACAACAGACATTTATTATCACACAGTTCTGGAAGCTGGAAAGTCCAAGATCAACGTCCAGCAGGGTTTGGTTTCTAGCGAGAGCTCTTTTCCTGGCTTGCAGATGGCCACCTTCTCACTGTGTGCTAGCATGGCCTTTTCGCAGTGCCTGTGTGTGGAGTGAGAATGAGCAAGCTCTTTCATCTTCTCTTATGAGGGCGCTAATCCCATCATGAGGACCTCACCCTTATGACTTCATCTAACACTGATTACCTCCCAAAGGCTCCATGTCAAAATACCATCACATTGGGGGTTAGTGCTTCAACATATGAATTTGGGGATATACGATGTTTAATCCATAACAGAGAGGGAGGAGGGAGAGGGAAGGATTCTTATTTCCCTGGCTCTCTTCCTATGGAATCCGTGCATAGTGACTGCCTCCCTCCACTGAAGCTCTCTCAGTCCTGCCAAGCAGGCTATTCCATATCTCTCTCTCTCTCTCTCTCTCTCTCTCTCTCTCTCTCTCTCTCTCTCTCTCTCTCTCTCTCTCTCTCTCGCCATCCCCACACCCCATCTCAATCACCCCCTATAACTCCTCTGTCCCAGTCTACAGGTGACAACAATGCTCTCATTATTACTCATCTCAGGGTACTGCACTGTCCCCTATGGTCTCCCTATGAAGTTCAGGTTATCAAACTCTCCTGAAATTACTGAATTTTATTTGAGCCGTTTATTTTCTGTCAGGATCCAGAGTGAAATGATAGATTGACATGGTTAGATGTCTAGAGCATATTACTAAGTGAAGAATGCAAGTTTCAGACCAATGCACAGATAACGACACAGTTAATGTAAGTATATATGTAAGAAAAACTAAATATTTCTATATGTATATGTGTATATAAATATAGGATACACATTAAATTGATAACAGCTATTATGTCTGAGGAGAAAA
Source organism: Aethalodelphis obliquidens (assembly GCF_003676395.1). Classification (NCBI taxonomy): domain Eukaryota; kingdom Metazoa; phylum Chordata; class Mammalia; order Artiodactyla; family Delphinidae; genus Aethalodelphis; species Aethalodelphis obliquidens. Next base: position 24,625,678 of record NW_020837948.1, read on the forward strand.
CAGACTGGGGAGGTGAACAGGGAAAAGGAATCAAGGGGAAATTTCAATTTATCTACATTGTTAAAATTTTTAATGAGTATGCACTTATTTATTACATAATTAAACTATCTTAAAAGAAAAACATACATGAAGGACATAAAATGTTCATACTTATATTTTTTAAAAGTATAACAATACTTATATTGTTATACTTAACAATAACAGGCATAACAATATTTCTTTTAAATGTGTACATCAAAATATCGGTAACAGCTATCATTGGACAGTAATATTACATGTGATCCTTGTTTCTGTTTTTTCCTTTCTGTCTTCAAAGTTTCCTGAACTGAAAATTATATGACTTTTGAAATTACAAAATGCTTTACATCATAAACTGGACAAATTAAATTGACAGGATTGGACTAGAGGACCTTGAATGTTGCTCCCAGTTCTAAGTTCTAAACTCGGATATTTCACTTAAGAAAACACAAAATTATCAAAATAGCATAGAGCTACAAGGAAATCAGAGGTTTGACCAAGTCATGGAAGGTTTGAGGAGAACGAATAATAATGCATGAATATTCACAATAGGAAAACAGAGAGCAAGGCCACTGACAGGCATGGAAGACCCTCAGTCTAGTGTATGAGTGGGGCCGGGAGTATTCCAGGTGGGGGCCTGGATGAATAAAGACCATGGACTCCTCTCTGTTGGTAAGGATTCAGGTACCAGGGCCTGGTGGACGTCATGTGGAAAGGGCACACGTATCAGCAGGGGCAGGAGGGAAAGAAGAATTTAGATGGTGTCCAAAGCCCATGTTTGGCTTGTGCATTGTTCAAAAGCAAATTGGTTTATCCTCCTAAGCCAAAAGCGTGTGCCAAAGCAAATGGGCAATGACAGCAACTGGCGAAAGAAGGACTTTCCTTCGCCTGATGGAGAGTCTATAAGACCATAATTTAAATTTTTTGATTTTATGGAAAAAGGAATTGGGGAATGACAGCTGTGGACATCTGGAGATGCCCCAGCACTTTGAAAAGATGATGTTGGCCCTCCCGTGCAAAAGGGAGTGAGCAGAGAGGGTGGCAGCAGTCCACTGAGAACTGATATAGGCCTGTGGCAGTAAGAATGGGGAAAAAATGGATCAATGGCAATTAAACCAGGAAGATTGATGTGCTTGCATGAAGATGGCAGAAGCAGAATGATCATAATATGTAAGAGTACAGGTTTCCCTCAAACAACGCAGGAGCTTAATTTCACTCACTTCTGTTCTGTTTGGGTTTAAATTCCTGTCTGGCTATTCACTAATCGTGTAACCTTGGGGCAAGTTCCTTAACCTGTCATTCTTCAGTTCACATATATAGTGTCTGGTACATGGAAGATTCTCAATAAATATTAGCAACCTTCCCCCACCTCTCATTTTTCTTTTTCCCTCTTCTATTTACAGATTTATGCACATACCAGATATATTTTTAGTGCTGCTTCCAACGCGCTGTAATAAATTATGTTATAGGAAGTAATTTGTTTACAAAGCAGATTCATGGATATGAATGCTAAAGAGGAATTCCCTTCCCAAGTATAAAATTATATCACCTCTCTCATTTATTAGCAGGTAACCTACTAATACGTAAATTTGAAGATTTACTTAAATACAGGATGAATCTTTAACAATGCATACCTATCCTAAAACCCTACAGAAGACCAGTGGGCAATTTTTGTGGAAAAAGGAAGCAGGAATGGTGGTTAGAGGAAAGTCAGTAATGGAATGAATGGAAATAGAATGGAAACATTAAGAGTTATAATGCAACAATCCACCACTCTATGGCATTCCAATTCTAACTCCACACAGCAAGTGTCTGAGGTTGGGTTCCCTATAGGGAGACCCTGAGATGCAGATTCATGTGAAACTGATTTATTTGGAAGTATTCTGAAATAAACAATAGGGATATGGGGAAAGGACAGGGAAGGGAGCTATCAAGGGTGAGATTTCAAGCCAAGTCTGAGAGGATGTAGCTTCCGTTCAATCCCACAGGGGAACTCTGGAGCTAGTGCAGCCCGCTGTCCCATCAAGGGCAAGGGAGATTGAGATTTATTACCTCACACCTGTCCATCACTGGTTAAGGGCTGGCTCTGGGAACTAAATTCCCAGGCACTCCCTGCTCTCTTTGCACAGAGGCAAAGCTATGTTCAGCAGCCTGAGGGCAGCCCTTGCAGAGAGAAATCACAAAGGAAACAGTACACAGGGAAATGGAATCGATTCTGAGGAGATGTGGGCAGAGCACTGACAGTACCTATGCAGGTGTTTGTACGTTTATTGATCTCTACCCTTACACCCATCCTGGGATCTATCCCCAGGACGTTTCCAGTGAATTCATTTTAAGAGAAATAGAACATATACACTGGCATTTCTCAATAGCATAGATTTTGTTTCCACATGTAAACACAAATTAATATAATCAAATAAATAGATGCAGTTGCAAAATGGAAGCTAATCTTCAGTCTGGGTGTTAAAAAGAAATTCTACATTATTCTTTGTTACTGCCACATTTGCAAATCTTCAAAAGGGAACCTATTCAGAAGTTGTTTTAGAACGGTTCTTACTCTGTTCAGTAATATCAATCCCTTGAGAAGATTTATTAGGCTATTATGATGTTAGACCTCTTTTATAAAAGAAATATGTACTGAACATCTGAAGCAGCGTAATACTCAAATAGAAGGATCTCCACCAAATGGTGGTCACAGTGTGTGTCCAGTTGTCCATCTGCCTCCTACCCTCCTTGACTCCCGTTTCCACTAACCAACTTGGAAATTGTTATCTGCAGTAGCAAAGAAAAGATAATCAAATTTGGCTCTACTCAAAATCATCTACTGCTAATTATAGTACAGAATTAATAGGTTCTTGAGACAACATACGTCTCAGGAAGTTCAGGCTACTCCCCTGCATGACTCGCTTTCAACTCTTCAAGGAATTTGCAACTTTGGTGTCTTTCAACTGCTGTAGCACAGGAAGTGCAGAGAAGTTGTCCATCCAAAGATGGCTTCCCTATAATCCACAGCATTATACCCTTCCACTTTACGTATATTCTCCTACAGTAAAGCAAACAGAATCAGCTATTTAAATTACACAATCTGCTTTGTTACAACTCAGGAAACTCTCAGCTATAAACTACAATTGGACGGATCTGTCATTCCTTATTGGTTCACTCTTTACTGCAAGGCAAGAATTGTATCTCTGCCTTTTGGATCCAGAGGAAGCTGAATCTTTTTCATACGGGTTTCCTACTAGGTTTTGGATGTTTTAGCTTTATCATTCCCTTTCTGTCCTCAGAGTGTCCTAAATGCCACATTTTTTCACAACTCAGTACCCCATTTCTCACTAGGGAGTCCTCTACTTCTACCAGTGCCTGGCTCTGCCTTTGTACTTTCCCATCTATAAAATAGGCATAAGAATTCCTGGGACATAATGCCTTTGTCACTCTGTTGTGAGAATTTTAAGCATGGAAAGTGCTTTGAACTTGTTGAGGAAAATGTATAGACATACATCAGAGATATTTCGGGTTGGGTTCCAGATCACTGCAATAAAGTGGGTACCGCAATAGAGCAAGCCATACAAATTTTTCGGTTTCCCAGTGCATACAGAAGTTATCTTTACCTTATACTATAGTCTAGGTGTGCGATAGCACTATGTCTAAAAAGAACAATGTACATAGCTTAATTTTAAAAGTACGTTGTTGCTAAAAAATGCTAACCATCGTTCGAGCCTTCAGTGAGTTGAAATCTTTTTGTTAATGGAGCATCTTGCCTCGATGTTGCTGGCTGCTGACGATCAGGGTGGTGGCGGCTGAAGGTTGGGGTGACTGACAATTTCTTAGAATGAGTCAACAATGAAGGTTGCTGCGTCAGTGGCCTCTTCCTTTCACAAGCGATTTCTCTGTAGCACGCAATGCTGTTTGAGAGCACTTTACCCACAGAACTTCTTTCAAACTTGGCGTCAATCCTCTCAAACCCTGCCATTGCTTTACCCACTAAGTTGATGTCATATTCTAAATCCTTTGTTGTCACTGCAACAATCTTCACAGCATCTTCACCAGGAGTAGATTCCATCTGGAGAAACCACTTTCTTTGCTTATCCAGAAGAAGTGACCCTTCATCCATTAAAATTTTATAATGAGACTGCAGCATTTCAGTCACATCTTCAGGCTCTGCTTCTAATTCTAGTTCTCCTGCTACTTCCACCTCATCAGCAGATATTTCCTCCACTGAAGTCTTGAACCCCTCAAAGTTGTCCATGAGGGTTAGAATCAACTTCTTCCAAACTTCTGTTAATGTTGATATTTGATCTCTTCTCGTGAATTAAAAATGATCCTAATGGCATCTAGAATGGTGAATCCTTTCCAGAAGCTTTTCAATTTACTTTGCCCAGATCCATTAGAGGAATCACTATTTATGACAGCTATAGCCTTACAAAATGTACTTCTTAAAGACTTGAAAGTCCAAATGACTCCTTGATTTGTGAGCTAGAGAATGAATGAAGGTTGTGCTAGCAAGCATGTAAACAACATTAATCTCACTGTACATCTCCATCACAGTTCTTGGGTGACCAGGTGCATTGTTAATGAGCAGTAATACTTTGAAAGGAATCTTTTTTTTCTGAGCAGTAGATCTCAACAATGGGCTTAAAAGAGTCAGTAAGTGCTGTCATTCTGGCTTTGTTGTTCCATTTACAGAGCACAAGCAGAAAAGATCTGCATAATTCTTAAAGGCCCTAGGACTTCCAAAATGATCAGTGAGTACTGGCACTGACTTCAAGTCACCAGCTGCAAGGGAGTCAGACTGTCCTTTGAAGCACTGAAGTCAGGCATTGGCTTTCTTCTCTCTAGCTATCAAAGTCCTAGATAGCATCTTCTTCTAACAGAAAACTGTTTCTTCTACATTGAAAATCTCTTGTCCAGTGTAGCCACCCTCACTACCTTAGCTAGCTTTTCTGGATAACTTGCTGCAACTTCTACATCAGCACTTGCTGCTTCACCTTGCACGTTTATGTTATGGAGATGGCTTCTTTCCTTAAACCTCATGGAACCAACCTCTGCCAGCTTCAAACCTTTCTTCTGCAGCTGCCTCACCTCTGTCAGCCTTCACAGAATTGAAGAGAGTTAACAGCCTTGCTCTGGATTAGGCTTTGGCTTGAGGGAATGTTATGGTTGGTTTGACCTTCTATCCAGACCACTAAAACTTTCACCATATGGGCAATAAGGCTGTTTTGCTTTCTTATCATTTGTGTGTTCACTGGAATAGCAATTTTCATTTCCTTTCAAGAACTAGTTTCCTTTGCATTCACAACTTGGCTAACTGTTTGGTGCAAGAGACCTAGCTTTGAGCCTGGATTTCAACATGCCTTCCTCATTAGGCTTAATCATTTCTAGCTCTTGATTTAAATTGAGAGATGTGCAACTCTTCCTTTCACTTGAACACTTAGAGGCCATTGTAGTGTTATTAACTTGTCTAATTCCAATATTGTTGTGACTCAGGAATAGGGAGTCCCAAGGAGAAGGAGAGAGGTGGGGAATGGCTGGTTGGTGGAGCAGTCAAAACACACTCAACATTTATTAAGTTCACCATCTTATACGGACATGGTTCGTGGTGCCCCAAAACAATTAGAGAGTAACATCAAAGATCACTGATCACAGATCACCATAACAAATATAATAATAATGAAAAAGTTTGAAATACTTTGAGAATTACCAAAATGTGACAGAGACACAAAGTGAGCAAACCAAACGTTGTTGGGAAAAAAGGCGCCAATAAATTTGTTTGATGCAGGGTTGCCACAAGACTTCAATTTGTAAAAAACACAATATGTGTGAAGTACAATTTAAAAAAATGAGGTGCAATAATACAAGGTATGCCTGAAATTTCAAAGCTACATCATTGTGTTGCCTGCAAGCAAGCAACTCATAAAACAAACGCTTTTAAGAATAAGTGTTTATATTGAACAACATATCTTTGTTGGAAAGGATTCCTTTTCCATTACTGTCATATAGTTGGATTGTATTATATTAACTAAATGTTATATTATTACAATATATATATATGGCGATAACTAAATTAATTTTTAAAGAGGTCAAAGGTACACTGAAAGGATAAAATATAAGCTTAAGGTATATTTTACTCCTCAGCATTTATCAAATAATTCAACCCCATTCAACAAATATCTATTGACACTTACTATACTCCAAGGCACCATGGGGTTATGAAAATGAAAACCAGAGCTAAACATGGCTTGTGTTTTTTTTTTTGTTCAACTATTCAACTGTTGTTTCTTCAACTCCCCTAAGTGGCAGGCTCCATTCTAAGCATCTGGAAGATTTGTGAACAAAGTTCCTGGGCCCCTTGGCTCTGATATTCCAGTAGGAGACAATAAATACAACAAATAATTAAATTTAGAAGTTAGTAAGTAGTTTTTTCTTAAACACCTATTTTCTTAGTTTCCTATGTACTACGCTTAACTTTTCTCTGTGCCCCATCGTATCTGCCAAACGCCTACAATTATTATTTTTCAAATGCTCAAACACTTCAGATAATTTGATTTTAAAAGAGATCTCTCCACCAGCAGAGAACTGGACATTTATTCAGGTGCTATCAAATATCAATATATCAAAACTTCCCATCTCCTCTCTGGCTACATCTGTCCTGAGAATCAGCCCATCCTGAGAAGGAAACTGGGAGCCCCATTCTCAGTACGCAGTCTTTTCTTTAAACCTATTGTATTCAACAATGAGCTTCACCTCTGCCTTCCACTGTGTATGCCGTGGGCTGGAATGCCAGCTCAGAGGCAGTACTCTGTGACAATGGGTGTCATCCTTGAGGATGTAGACACACCAAATCAGAGACCTTTACTCCTCACTAAAAAGACTACATGGATCCAGGTCCAAAGCATAAAAGTAGAAATAGCCCCACTGGTCATCATTCCCAATGTCTCGCTGGGACATTTTGTGCTTCCTGATCTCACAGCTCTGTGCAGGGTTAAAGTCCCAGTCCAAAAATGCGAGAGAACACTCTTGTCAGGGAACACAATAAAGGGCTCATTGAACCACAAGCCAAGATTGTAACCTGGATACTTTGAAATCCTGTGTCCAGGGACCAAGAGACAAAAAGAATGGCCACCATCACGGCAGGGGTAACTGACCCTGATTAGCAGGTGGAGGTGGAGACCAGGAGGAATTCAAGTGATCCACCTGGACATCTCTGGGCACTCCTTTGTCTAATTCTGACTTTAAACGGACAAGTGCAACAGCACTAACTGGAGAAGGGTAGAATTATCAGGGGCTCAAACCCCGCAGGAATGAGAGCTTGAGTCACACCACCAGGTAAGGCACCAAACCCAGCAGAAATGCTAACTGAAAGCAAAGGAATTTAGAATGGATAGCGTAGGAGGGAAACCGCGAGCACCAGACGCAGCCCCAGAATCAACTGCAGCAGTGAGGGCTGTAGATCATCCCTAACTTCCCTCTTTTAAGTTTCCCTTCATGAACAGAGGCCACTGAAACCTGGAAGAAGCTGCTCCCTGAACACGTGGATCAGAGGGCACAGGTGTGGACTGTGGCAGCAGTGGAAGTGTGCCACTCCAGTTTCCCTTCAAGAAAAACACTGGCTGTTCAGCTGCGAGGAGGGCATTCAGGTGACAGTGTCCACCTGTTAGTACCTTCAAGCTCTGCCTCAGCTTTTGAGTCAAGGCCACACTCTTCCCAGCTGCCCTCAGCCAGTGACTAAGCATTTCTGCCCCATGAGGGACTCTAGTGTGTTCCCCATTGAGTCTGTCAGATCTACATTGTGGTCTGTCTTGCTCTCCCCAAAGCTGCTTCCTCTCTTCTTTTTTCACAAATGTCAAATTGCATCACAGTCTGAAAGCTTTCCCTGCCCAGTTCTTGCCCCCTTAATCGTTTAAAGGTATTACAGCCACTTGCAGTACCCTCTTGCAGTCCTGCTGCAACTCGGCATCTGTTTCCTGGAGAACTCAAGTGGCCCTTCATTCCAGCAGCTTATGAGTGATGTGGGATGAGGTATGATCAATGGATTCCATGGCCACATGCCTCCCGCCCACATTTTTTCCTGTAAAGTATGTCCCTGGTCCTATGTGATGTTATGCAGAATCCCATGTTGGTGAGTCAAACATTGGGGGTGAGCCCTTGGTTAGTGGTTCTGACTGGGCCCTGCGGTAGAAAGGACAAACACAGTCAGAATATGTATCTCTCTCAGCCAAGATGAAGTATTGCTCTTTCCAGGGTAGAAGGGGTTCAATTTAGCCAATTAGCCACCAAGGGCCTGATCGTTCACCTCGAGGGATACTACCATAACAGGAGTTCAGCATCAGACTTGTTGACAGGTCAACCATTCAGCAGCAGCTAGATAAGCCCAAATGGAGAGACCCCATGCCAATGGGTCCATCATGGCCTTCACATCTCCCACCATAATTACTTCATTCAAAAGCCCATTGTAGGAGCACAGGGCTGGCCGAGAACAGAGGTTGGCTAACATCAACTGGCTGAGTCGTTCTGCCCATTCGGTTGGTTATTGACTCTTCCCCAGTAGACACTTTCTGTTGTCTATTATTATGTGATACAAAGATACTCACACTTCATCATTACTCCCATATGTCTATCTATATGCCTCTACACAAAATTCCTTGTCTCACACCTTTTGATCTTACTCATTCCAGACCCCGGACCAATCAACTACGTCATTTGCCACTGCTCATGAATCCATACATAACCTTACCTTAGGCTACTTCTCCTTCCACACAGTGGGTGATCAAGTGCACTGCCCAACGCTCTGCCCATAGGGAGTACTTCCCCACACCAGTATTTCAAAACCACCCCTGAATGAGGATGAGGTACAGTATCAGTAAATTTTCACTCTCATCAGTATACCAGGTCTACCCATCCACGAACCAAGTTCAGGTTTTCCCACCTTGAGCAGCTCCCATGAAGTCACAGGTGTGAGCTAGGAAGGAGCATTACTGCAACTCCTCCATGGCTGGCCACGCCAGCACTGGCATTTCAACCCAATTTAATGGGGGCTATCATTTTTCCCAAGCTTCCAAGATACATCCCAGCAGAGTAATAGAACTAGCTCCAGGATCTTTGCCAGGGTGTTAAATCCTGCCTCAAAAGAAAGCATCTCATAGATTCAAAAACTCCCTTATTCAGCTTTAAATTCCATCACCTTTAATCCAGCACCTCAGCACACTCTCCTGGTTTCTGGCAGGTCCTACAGCTCCTTTTGCATATAGCACTTCCCCTTCATGACCTCCATGGGTCATGCTGACACTTGACCTTAGTTATGGGTCGGGTGGCTAGGAAGAGAGATGGGGGCAGATTCTGAGAAGGCCAGCATAGTCCTGTAGGCACTTCTATCATATAGGGCTCCTCTACAGTATTCCAGCAAGCAGGAGGAGAGTTCCAAGAGTACAGAGGAATCTGGCAATTCCACATACTCAAGTATATCTACCCAGTTATCTCCAACCTAAATCTCAGAGTCCTACTCCCTGCCTAAGGGGAAGTAACTTTGTCATAGAAGACTTGCCTGAGTTGAGAATTCAGCCTTCTCCAAAGTTCTGTCACTCTTACAATTAAGTCTGGTCTTTAACTCCACCATACATTTAAGTGCTGCCAAGATAGCCCTCTGTCACACTTTCTTTTGAGTTGGTGATTGATTGCCATGAGCATGAAGGGCATTCAGCAACAGGCACCCAGTTCAGTCCTTATAATACTTTTGCTTCTGAACCTCTCAAATGCCAGAGATATTACACAAGCCAGTGTATCTCCTTCCTACCCCAGTTCACCATAAGTAAAAGGCTTAATAACTGCACTGCTGCTACATACCAGGAACTATCAGTACCTCACCTACCAGCAGTGATAGGGACTCATTGCCAGCCACCTGGGAACAGAATCCCTCAGAATCTCTTTCCCAGGACTCTTCTTCTGGTACCAACCATCATAGGTACCAACCATCATAGGTCAGTTTTTCTAGAAGCAGGTCTGAACCAGAGATTTAAATTCGTGGAAAAAGGGGAGTTGAGCAGGGCATCAAAGGTGTCTACCAAATCCCCCATCCACTAAATGTTTCAAACATGAGCACTGCTTTCCCAGATTGATACTTACTGGATTTGAAATATCTTCTTCAAAATGAAGATACTGAAATGGGAGTTTTGCTCATTAGAAACAAAAAAAAAATTATGGCCAACCATAAAAAGAAATATATCATTGGACTTAGAATGAGAAACCTGGACGGTGCTACAAACTCAACAGTTAGCTCTCACAGATCATCAACATGGAATCAAGTCTAAAAACACAGGAATTGAAAATCAAGGAGAAGGTGTGGGAATCCAGGTTTAAGAAGTCCCATTCTCCAATCAGTCTACCAATTCTGTAACAGAATGCAAATGATTAAAATAAATACATTTTAAAATAGTTAGGAATTCAAAATAAAGCACCCCTTCTATTAATTTGATATAAGGCTAAGCCTAAAACATCTCATAATTACTTATATCAGAAAATTAATGTACTCTGCAAATTCTAAAGAGAAAATGTACAAAGGAGTGCTTTACAGACATTTTTAGCTCAAATTTCTGTTTGAATTCATAAAGCTCCCTTCTGGTTTCCAATCTGTCTCAAGAAAAAGTACCTAATTGACTGCAATTTCAGAACTGGTGGAAAACAGAAACAATCTGAAGGCCAATAATAGAGTTGAAATGCTTTTCTTCTTTACCCAAACCTAGGTTTGCATCCAAAGATACCGGCTTTGAGAAATGCATTATTTATTTAGCACTGAGAAGAAGGAAGCCAGGCTCTGTTCAGGAGTTTTCCTGCTTTCTGTTATCAAAATGACATTCTGCTCTACAACCACACTTCCCACATAATAGCCTTGCTATTTCCATTTTAAATGTTTTAGACCTTTTTCTTAGAGGGCAAAAGAGGAGTCACATAGTGGAGCATTCTGAGCCTTTCAATATGGAAATTGTCCAAATAAGGTACAAATTCAGCACAGCTATTTGGGAAAAAAAGACCTTGAGCAAACACTGATATTTCCGCATTTCAGTTTTCTTCTAAAGATCAGAAATTTCCTGCATTAATAAGAGTAAAAGAGTAAAGCTTGCACAACTCCAGCATATTCCCAGGGGCCCCACTATTATCAACATTTTGTCTGGTCATATATTAAAAAAGAACTGTAGCAGCTGAGCTAAAAAGAGAACAAAGATGGACGTGAGGGAAACTTTCGAGGCTCAAAACGCTAAAAACAAACACTAAGTCTTTGATGTTGACGAATGTTTTTCCAGAAAAAGAAATACCTAGAAACAGTTGAACTTAATCTCTAAAGCAAAAAATGCAGTATGGAAACACAGAATATCTTAAATATCAGTATATGTGGGTAGAGTTCATTCAAAAATATATAAGAAAAGCTTTTAAAAAGCCCAAGCCTAGAATCATCAGATTTAGAGCTAAAGGGGCTAGAAAACTATTTTACAGATAAGGAGGTAGTGAACACGTACTTAACTTGGACATTTCTTATAATGCTCACAAGATAGTGATAGTTGTTCACAAATAAATTCCTTTGGATAGTAGATGCCAGCATAAAATTAAAATTTCTTGGAGACAGAAGAATTTTCAACCAAATATAAACCTTGGCCACAATCCATAGGACTTGCTGGCCACCCTGTGAAATTCAGATCTGGGTTAAGTACACTCACCAATTCTTTCACAAGAAATGCCAGTACAAGCAGTCTAGGTGTCCACTACCGGCATTTCAAATTAGTGGAGAAAATAATTGCATATTAAATAAATGGTGCTAGAACACTTGGCTAAATTTTGGGGAGAAAATTAAGTTAAAACCTCTACTTCAGAACAGTTATAAAAACAAAATAGAGACCAATAAAAGAGCCAATCCTTTAATTAGGAATTCTGAATAAATATAGGTAATTCTGTTGATACTTATTACTATATTTGAGTGGATACTTGCATGATGAGACGGCAACACCCATGAAAAGATCTGAGGAAAGAACATCACTATAGAAGGAAAAAACTAGTGCAAAGGCACCAGTACTGGAATGGGCTCAGCAATGCTCAAGGTCAAAGAAATCCAATGCGTCTATAGTGAAGAGACTGAGAAAGAAAGCAGAAGATGAGGTCCCAGAGCTAGAAAAGAACAAGATCATGAGAGACCTTCTAAGCCATGTCAAGGAGACTGGCTTTTATTCTAAGCATAATGGAAGTTTTAGAGTGCTTTCAGGAAGGGTGACATGATCTGATTTAAGCTTTAGAAAGATTCGTCAGGAAGACTAAAGGAGGAATGAAAAGTAGAGCCAGGGACTGTAGAAATAATGCAGAGAGATTACGGGGACTTTCACTAATAGGGAATAAAGTAAGAAAGCAATCCAGGACGAATCCTAGGCTGCAGCCTAGTGTGGATGGTGTGCCATTTACTTGGGGTAGAATTGCGGGGGGGGCAACTTTGGAGAAGAGGAGTCAATAGTTCTATTTTGGGCATATTGCATCCCAGCTGCCTACTAGACATCCCTGTAGTAATGCCCAGTAACCAGCTGAATATCTGAGTGAGGAGCCCAGGGAAGAGACTTGAGCTAGAAATATAAATCTGAGGATTCATCAACATATAGATATTATCTGAAGCTATGGGACCAGGTCAGATCAGGTCGGAAGAGAATATAGATAAAGAAAAGAATAGGACCGAAGACTGAGCCCTGGAGGACTCTTACTTTCAGGGATCTTGTAGAGGAAAGGACAGGAGAGGAGTGAGCAACAAGACTGAGAGAGGGGGCCCAAAAGGTGGGGGAAACCAGGCTTACCATGTCCCTGAAGCCTAAAGAAGAAACCTTTTCAAGGAGGGAGTTATCAACCATGTCAGCTGCTAGTGAGAGGTCGACTGGGACAAAGAGAGAGAACTGACAATTGACTCTGACGTGGTATAAATCACTGGTGACCTTGATAAGTGTCATAAGATCTGCTTCACTGGCATGCGTTGGACAAAAACCCCATTCCAATGAGTTAAGAAGCAAAATGAGAGAAAGATAGCAAGCATAGGCAACTCTTTAGAGTAATTTTGCTATGAAGCAGAGATAAAAATGGGGAAGTAGCTGGATGGGGACAAAAGCCCAAGGGATACTTGTTAATATATGATGATAAGGCATTTTATATGTTGTTGCAAATAATTTTAAATAATCGGATAATTAACATTTGTTCAGCATTTACATCGTGCCAGGGACTGTACCACATACTTTCTTGTATTGCTCTTTTAATTATCAAAGTATCACCGTTTTAGAGATAAAGTTACTGAGACACAGAGAAGTCAATTAATTTGCCCAAAAATACGCCACTAGTAAGTTGCAAAGCTGATTTGAAAACTGGCAATATGAGCTCTTTACTGCTGCAGTAGAAGATGCAAGAAAGAAAGCAAATAATTATAGAAAAGTAGTCCCTGAAAAGGTGAGAGATGGTGGGCTCCAGAGGGATGGGTCTTAGCAACAAAAGTAGATGGTACACAGAGTATATAACAAGTAGTTAGGATTTGTGGTAGGAATTGATAGTTCTCCTCGGATTGCATCTTTCATTCCTATAATTGAAAGCTAATAACTTAAAAGTATTATTAAGACATTCCCTGCCCATAAAGGGAGACAGATAAGTAGTCAAGTAAGTGGTTTGTGTAATGTGCTCAGAATGGAGCCCGGAACATAGTAGGGACCATGAAGAGCTAGAGTCTATTAAGCTCAGTGGTGCTACCTAACGTTCTTGAGAAGAATGTGCAGGCAAGAGTGGGGACTTAAAAGGGAGAGTGGTCAATTCTACTGCGGGGGAAGCAAAAGCAGGAAAGTCTTTAAGGCAAAAGATTATTGAGTTTACACTTGAGATGACTTTTGAAAACTGAGTAGGTGTATTTAAGGCATTACCACCGAGAGAGGGAAAGAGCATTACCACTGAGAGAGGGAAAGCCTGAGCACCAGGGGCTCCAGAAAGATCAAATCAGCTATAAAACGAAAAGGATCCACAAATAATTCTTTGCGGCCGAATCAGAAGTTTCAAAGAAGGTCAGTGCAAGAAAGAGGGTTGGAGAGAGAGACAGGAGGGTCTAGGGATAAAGGGCTTTGTATACTGTACAGAGAGCCTCCTAATCAGATCTGCAATTCAGAAAGATTCCTTTTGCTATAAAATGTGGGGCGAGGGGGGTGCAAAACCCAAGCTAGGAAGACCAGTTATTAACAGCATAGGAAGAAGAGGATAAGAAGTTATGAGGTAGTCATAATGGAAGATAAAAGTAGAGGCAAATTAAACAAAATTATGGAGTATGCAGTATTTAACAGAGGAAAATAAGTGAGAGAATGGTGGACATTAAAGTAAAACATAAAAGAAAAACTAAACTTACCTCAGAAATGAGTAAATATAAACTCCCCTCAAAAGGGCCTCTGCCAAAAACATAAAACAAAAGTGTACGGAGTAGAAGTGAGGAGGGGAGGGGAAGGGGGATGGAGGATATAAGTGAGGAGGGGAGGGGGGAGGAGGAGGGGAGGTTGAAGAGGTAACAGTAGTACCGACAGAAGGAGGAGGGGAGGGGGGAGAGGAAGGGGCATGGAAGAGGGAGAGGAGAAGGCAGGGAAGTGGGAAGAGGAAGAGAAACAAGAAAAAGGAGAAGACAAAATGAAAAAAGACGGGTCAGTTGCAACCAACATTTGAGAAATATAATGAGAAGGAAGCATCCACTTCTTATACTTTTGGTCACAGCAGCAAACCATTTGGAAGGAAATCAGCTGGCCCTTTGGATTATCAGAGGTATGACCAAGGAATAGTTGGACAGGTGCTAAATGAAGATAAAGCCACACCCTCTGTGAAATACGAAACACAATCGCTGGAAGTAGAACCTCATACACAAGCAACTAACTGTTGGACCACCCAGTGGAAGGCCCCAGATGGGAACTGCCAACGTGTAAGACAAGTCTCAGGGCATCGGAGCTCTGTTCACTCTCCAAAGGATTCCAAGCCAGTCCACAGAGAGTAAACCATATCCACAAGGCCAGGCTGTGTTTACCAGGTGCTTTCACTGCATGGAAGAAACCAAAGAAGGGGCAAGAGGAATAGTCGTGCTCCTGAGGCCTTATTGGTTGGCCAGGGGTTGAAGCCGTCTAAGCAGCCTGGGTCAGAAGTAAAACAAGGGATTGGCAGTAGCGTCAGCAGAACTGAAGATGGGGGATAGGTCTACAAGAGTTGTGGAGACAAAATCTACAGGATCTGGTGACCGAATGGGTTTGTTGGACGTGGGAGAGAGAAAAGTCAAAGTTGATACCCTTATTTCTACTGAAATGAGAGCAGATTTGAAGGTGGGGAGAATATGAGTTCAATTTGGAAATACTGAGTCTGAGAGGCTAGTGAGGCATCAATCATATTTGTGGATCAGGAGCTCAGGAGAAAGGTCTGGGCTGGGAAAGTGGTTTCTAGTCATCAGGACATAAGTGGTGTTAAACCATGCAGAGAGCGTGCAGGTCCAGCCATGCAGCAAGAACAGGCAGAGGAAGAAGATCCAGCAAAGGAGACACCACTCCAGGAAGCAGAAGGAGTACTGGACAGGTGTGACTATCAAGGAGACTAAGTAACCAGTAATGTAGGGTCAAAGCTGGTTTAGTGTTTCAGCTTATTTAGTCAATGAGCAGAAATTATTTTACTACATCACTGTTCACTTAACACAGCTGATACAAAGCAGGCGTAAGGAGCATGGCTAACAAGAACACAGGCCTATCTTGCTGTAACAATAGCACGACCTTCACGGGAGAACAACTTTTAGGGACAAATCTTTTCCCTGAACTCTCCCTTCTCTAGCAATTTTCTCCCCTGAACAATTTTAAGTCATTAAGAGACGCAGCTTCTAATTAACCTAGTGATACCTCCTAATTACTGCCTGCACTCAAGTCAAGACTTTGAAAACTCTCTAGATAGCACAGTCATGAGATTGCAAAACTCTGTGGTTAAATACAATATGATCTTTATTAAAAATTGACACCTTCCTTCTCTAAGCTTAAAATATAATAATAAAAAAAGATCCTCCTCATAATGTACTCCTCCAACACCTCATTTCATTGCTTTTGAAGGAAGTGGAGGAAGAAAGGTTAAGGATCCATGGGAAAAGCTAATTAACAAGTTAACCACTGACCACTTGCTCTTGCAAAAACAATTCTGTAGCTGAGTAACTACAAAGAGATGCACCGTATTTCTTTCTATCTTTAATAACTCGAAAAGCCTCATTTAGCTGCTGAAGACCCTAAAGTATGTGCTCTCGCTTCCTATAATTAAGCCAGATTTGTAAGAAATGGGAAATATTTTTACCCCAGTTGACATGATATTTAGACCATATATATTTGTTTCCACAGTTTCAAATGACCTCTAAACAGAGAAGCTCAAAATACTCTTCTCTACCTTATAAATAGTTTTCAAGGTGATCATTTCTGACACAAAAATTTTGTGATTTCTAAGAAATACTAGGCTCCCTAGAACATAGGTTCTCAAACTTCCCCAGTCCCCTCCTGACCATCCCTGAGGGATCTGAGCCAGTTGCATCTGTGAAAAAGCACATGTGGAATCTATCCCCCAAGTGCTCCTTGTGTACAGGTGAGGAGGGGACATCCACTCTTCATTTGCCTCACTGTTTTCTCCCTACTTCTAGGCACCTGTGGGACATAAATTTCTTAGGAAGGATAGAGCGTGTTTAAAACGGCTCCTGAAAGATTTTGAGTTGAGCAATCTTTTTTCCATCACAAAAGAGCTTTCTGAAATTCATCCAGTCACTAGCCCTCCCCTTAGCATTTTTCTTCAGCATCCATCTCTACCCCATGCATACTCTGAACCAAGAGCTTGCTGAAGAAACCAGACATGAAGGCGAACCAAACAAACATACAGTAAATACCTTTGCTTCTTCTTGGCTACGTGATTTTATTCCTAAACAAAAGTCTCACATGACATCAAAACCAGAGACCGCTTTAAAAGCGGATAAGAAATTATAAATCACTACAGGGTAAATACCATTTTTGCAACTTAAGAGCATAAACAATGTAATACATATAAATAAGACAAAAAACACTCCACGATATAAATCCTATTACTGCAGAACAGACAGACACAACCTTGAAAGCATCTTTGGGAGCCGCAGCATAGACGGATCTGACAGCCTGCACACAACATTTACATGCTGTGAAATTGTACATTCAGCTTCCGAGGAATTATGAATAAACTCTAAATAAAACCATTTCTCTGCTGACTTGAGCCCCAAAAGGGGGAGGGGGCGCTTTGAATTGAACTGACAATGTACTCACCTTGGAATGAAAGTTATTCACCCTTTCTTTTTTTTATCTTTATTTTTTACTATTTTTGCTGATTAAAATATAATCCGTAATTGTAAAAATTACAAAGGAGACAAATGTGAAGATATCTATTTTCCTAATAAATACTGAAAATTATCTATTTTATCTCTCAAACTCAGGCACAAATTATATTGACCTTTTTTCTTTCCATACCTTTGCACATTCTAGTTCCTTAGTGGGAATCCCCTCCCTCTCTTCTTTACCTGATGAACTTACTCTCATCCACTGACACTTCTAGACAATACTCAAAACCTCCTTTTTTTTCCACTAGTGTACATTCCTTGGGGGGACTCTAGTTCCCTGGTTTCAATGGAATCCAGGCTCTGAAAGGGAATCAAGGAGAATGTAGGGGTGTCCATTCACGCTAAAAATGAGGTTTGTACATGTGCTTACATATTCATATTTGTGCCCACAGACATATATACACACACACAAGTATATATAAACATACAGAAGTAACCGCAATTATCGCTCATCATCTCCTTTACCTGGAGGACTATGTGATATGGCCACCCCCGCCTGAATACCATTTCAGAACATGTTTTACTTTTTGTGACATCTGTTTCCCATCTACATGACCCCTGATGCTCATCTTAGCCAGAGTTCATCTCTATAGAAATGCTGAGGAAGAAATAATATTTTGTAATACACTGTAATTTGTCCATATTAGAGCCAAGAAATTGCAGTTCCCCACGAGTAATTTATACCTAATCCAAGAAGCAGCCCGAACACTAAAGGACCAAGGGCTAAAGGCATCTCAAAACA
The DNA here is from genome assembly GCF_003676395.1 of Aethalodelphis obliquidens. NCBI lineage: Eukaryota > Metazoa > Chordata > Mammalia > Artiodactyla > Delphinidae > Aethalodelphis > Aethalodelphis obliquidens. Next base: position 24,643,827 of record NW_020837948.1, read on the forward strand.
CCCGGCCATTGGTGTTAGTTACTGTCTGTTAGCAGGCTTTGCTAATTCAACCAAGATTACTTGTACAGATGGTTATTAGAGACTTGGAGAATTCCACTGAACATTAAGCTACTGTGCCCTGCTCATTTCAGTCAACTCTTCTAAACGTTGGGGTTTTTCTGACAGAAAATGTTCTCATTGATCCGTGAACAGTTAATTATCCAAAGTACTAAAGGCAGCTACTCAGACCAAGGCTCATTTTGCTTTGGCCTTCATCCCATCAGAGCTTGGAAAAATGACTGAGCTTTTAAGGGACAAACTTCCCAGGCAGGCAGCATTAAAAGACAGTGGACTGAAGATCTATCTTTCCAGCCCCACTCATTCTCAACAAGCAGAGCTGTAGAAACTTCGCTCTGTGATGTTCCCTAGAGTATTGTCTGCCCTATAGGAAAAATATTAGCGTCACCTTCAACAGCTGGGCCTCATGCTGATCGCCATTCTAAAAGCAGAGTATTATCGTAAGCTTCCTGTCAGGTATCCTCAGAAAGGGATTATACAACTTACACACGATGGAACCACCACTGCACACCACACACACACACACACACACACACACACACACACACACACACACACACACACACACACACACACACACACATCCAGCCACATACAACCCAAAGGCATAAACAGTATCCAAAGAGCTCATTTATAACCATACCTTGGGCTGCAGGCTTACTTAGCCTTTGCTCCATAAAATTTCAAAATCCATTCAGTTTGGCTGCTTTTCCATCAAATGGGAAGAAAACCACTTAACCTAAGACTTTAAGCTTTAAATCCCCATATTCCTTCTCTATAAGAGAGAAGCGAGAACTCTGTCCCTTTTGGTTTTACCATATTGCTAAATTGCCCATTAAAAAAGCTGATTTTTCTTTTGGAAAAGGACAGATTAAGAATAAATTTTTCAAAGAAAATAAAATCAAGCAGTCGGAGAGAATCTCCCTAACAAGTCTTGGGTGTTTTTGAGGGACAGGGAAATTCACAGCAAGGGGGCAGAAGAGCCCAAATCTTTGAAGCCATGTGATTAATCCAATCAGGCTAGGACGGAGGAGCCCCCCCAGCCCCCAACCGGCAACCCAAACCCAGGGGCTGCCTCCAGCCTGAAAGATGCAGTGGGAAGGGATTCCCTTTCTGTGCAGCCTCTTTATTCTCGTCCATTCATTCATCCTCACTTATTTGGTTTCCAAGTCAGTAACCCAGATGTCTACAGGCTGGAATACTTGTCTCTGCCAGGAAGGAAGCTTCCGCTAGGGAATTTACCATAACACCTTTTAAAGTGAATAAATGTTTTGCAAACCCCTCTGGGAAAATTGTATTAAAAGGAAGAACAAGGAAGGGAGTTGGGGGGAGTATTGCAGTTCCTCCCCGTGGCTCTAGGAAATCTGCAGTGTCATGCCTATTTCATCCCAAGCTCACTGCTTGAGGCTCCACTCAGGGAATTGGTTGATTCACCTATAATCAACTCAAATTGGCAACTGCCTGGAATAACAGTAAAAGATAAATACCTGCAGCCTTCCACACCTTTGCTTCAGCTTCTTTGAGGCTTCAGCTCCACGCCCACCCCAGGCCAAGCCCCTGTTACTTTTAGTTCCTTCTATTACCTGAACTAGAAATAATATTCTAGAGTTGTTTCTGTTGTTGCTGCTTTGAGTTTGTGAGTTAAATAAATGATTTGGAGACTATCTGAGAACCACATGCTGAATTCTAAACTAGAAAAAAAATTGTAATAAACACTTCACTCTTGTCAGAAGAAGAAGGCTGCATTATCTCCTTAGGTTTTTAGACTAAATATCAGTGGTTTTTACAGTGATTCTGTTCATCCCCAACTAATCAAAATAGGTTTATTTGCTCATTATCTTTTAAAAATTTAATTATTCCAGAGCCTTACCCATTGTACTGTTCATTTATATTTCAATCAGTGGCCTTAAAATTTCAGTGAAAATCAAATCTTATTTTTTTTTCTAATTTGTCAGGATCTTTGTTGAAAATTTTCACGAAGGATGGGGAAGTTATAGGTGTTACAATATAGAAAGAAAAGTTAATTCCCTGTAAACTTTATTTGTTCAACAAAAAAAGACTGAGAAACTAGAATACATGACACTATGCTAAAATGTGTGTGTGTGTGTGTGTGTGTGTGTCTGAGGTACAAAGATAAACACAACAACAAAGTTCTCAGAGAACTTAAATTCTAAAAAGAAAGATGTTATGTATACATTTTACTGTTACACAAGAAAAATATGCTAAGGGCCTAAAGAAACATAAGCAATGTGCTATGAGAACCATTTGAGTTAGTTATTTCCATCTGTGGTGATAGAAAAAGCCAAGAAGGCTTCAGGGAGAAAACAGCATTTGATGCAGGTCAACGGATGGGTAGAATTTTGATAGAGATGGAAAGAGAAATCAAGATGGAAGAAATGGAGTGACCAATGGCATAGGGGACAAGAAGGTTCTGGTAACATCCAGGAATTGGTCAATGGTCCAGTGTAGTCAATGCACAGGACACAGGACTCTCAATTTTAAATGTGGAATACCAATTAATATATAATGATGCCTTCCACAATTCATTCCCTCATTCATTTCAGCAAATATTTACGAGGTGCCCACTCTTCTTGGCAGGGACTTAAAAGGATATTAAAAAACAATACGGGCTTCCCTGGTGGCGCAGTGGTTGAGAGTCCGCCTGCCGATGCAGGGGACACGGGTTCGTGCCCCGGTCCGGGAGGATCCCACGTGCCGCGGAGCGGCTGGGCCCGTGAGCCATGGCCGCTGAGCCTGCGCGTCCGGAGCCTCTGCTCCGCAACGGGAGAGACCACGACAGTGAGAGGCCCGCGTACCGCAAAGAAAAAAAAAAAAAAAAAAAAAACAATACTACACAAGTGATTCTGCTATAATTTTTGACAAGGCCCTTCCCCAGAGTTGTTGATCAAAAATCACCATTCCTGCCTTGAGATTACAATAATATCATAGTTGATGTTGCTAAAACATTCTATGTTTAATATAATGTTTGTGAAGACGTTCCATCATTCCAAGGGAGCAACAGAACAGCCTGTTGTAAGAAACTGATTCAAAGCACAAATTATCACTGCATAAAGCATTCACACCATTACAACCATCCTGACTACATGCAGTTGTACCTCCTAAAGTATTGTCTAAGGAGTTGGATGTTTAAAGTGTGAAGCTTAGCCATTTAACTTTGAACTAGCCACCACACAGATTCACTTAAAAGCCAGAAATGCCCATTTCATCTGAAGGGAAAATAAATAATGTCCTCAAACAGTAGTGTTCAACTTTGTAGACAAAAGATAGATAAAAATACATGGGGTTAATGTAAGGATAAATGAGGCAATATATGAGAAGTAATCTGTAACCCACAAAGCATAAACAAACATTAGCTGATTTTTACCACAGAAGTTAGTCTTTGCTGCTGAGTCAGTGCCACTAGAACCCTTTCATTGAAAAAGGCCCCAGCATGCACCACAGGGCATGCATCATATTAAGCCAAGTTGGAAGCCTCTCAAAAGTTATTTCTTGGATTTCAGAAGATCATCACCAATAAGTCCAAGTAAATAGTAGCAACTGCAGCAGCAGTGAAACTGAGACAATAGCTTTGAGAAGCTGCGAACATCTGCAGGTTGGTAGGGAGCTTCATCAAGATGCATCCTTGCCTCTAATATTGAGATCATGTCATATGGCCTCTGTTATGAACATTAACCCAAGTTAAGGTATAGCTGCAAATGGTCACTTTCATCCAAGCACCTTGACAACAGGCTTGTCATTTGAGGTATTATCTTTGGTTGTTTAAAGCATTCTCACATTCATATTTTGGCTATATTATCTGAGCCACCAAATAAAGCAAGGACATTAGGTCAGCATAACTCATTACAACATCATAATGGCTGAAACTGAGTTACCTAGTATTTTCCTAAACCATCCTTGCTGGTCAAAAGTTATTAAAGACAGACAGATAATAACCAACAGTTATTAACTGCCTGTTCTGTGCCAAGCACTCTAATTGGTATTTACACATTAATTATCTCATGTCACATCCAAAAGACAGCTGTATACCAAGGGGTATATAATTAAATGTAATACCTTTGTTTAAGTTGTTATCAATGTAAATGTCTGGCTGAGACTAGCCCAACATCTCTTGACCTCTTTCCCCAGCATTTTCCAGGACTTTTAGGGGTTATCTGTTGAGAGACTAGAGCAGAAGTGAGGCTGAAGCAGAGCTGCAGAGATTTCAGACTGCTCCTCTGGGAGACTCAAGAAGGAGGGTCAGCAAAAATGATTACCGAGGGCAAATAGAAAGGATTCATATGACCAACCTGACATCACGGCTTCTTCCAGGATGAGGATAATAAAGGACACAGCATCAGGATTCTCACGCCTTCCTCTCTGCAAGAAGAAAGAGAGAGCTGAAACAATCACAACGAACATGTTACATAGCGTTCAAATTCAAAGGGTGCAGCTCAGTATGGCACATTCTCCAAATCCACATGGGTGTGGAAGGACACGGACGGACATGCGATGGACACAAAGTTTTAATTCACTTTATGAAAGAGCTTGATTTTCCTTGAAAAAATCCACATCAATGGAATTCCATTGGTTGGCATTACTAGAATAAGGAGGGATATCTCCTGGTTTGTAGATATTGACAAATAGGTCTGAGGATTTTAAATTATTATTAACTAATTTCTCTCTTTTATTATTCCTCACAAAAGACTTTCTCTTTCATCTTCAAGCCAACACTAAAATTTCAACTCCCCTATGAAGACCTGCCTCAAAAGTCATAAAGCCAAAAACTATATGATAATATCCCAGAACCCAAAGTATGTAATGCTACTATCATAACAAGGTACTTCCTTATTATTTGAACATTTTAAGTATTTAGCCTAATTAGAGAATAAATTTGAACAAATGAGATCATGCATGTGAAAACATTCTGTAACTGCAGAACATAATGCAAACCTAAGAGATCAGCTCCCTTCCTATCCCCCATGTTCTTCAGATAAGACGGACTGGCGGTAAACAGGGATAAAATCTGTCTGCCCCTCTTGTAAATAACATAATGTCCCAATTGCTGTCACAGTCACTACTACTCTACGCTAAAGCTTTATGGTCGCATTCAACTAGGTACGCAGTCCACTAACACAATTAGACAGAATTACACAAAATCGTCAACATTCAATCATTTCTAACCTACAAGAACAGCCATTTCATGGTTCAACCAAATACAAAGCATTAGTTTTACTTTTAAGATCCTGAAATTACAGACATCACAAATAATTTGTTAGGATTCTGATAAGATTTACATTTATAGAAGATCAATAAGAGCTATACCAGGACTGAGGGTCCTCCATAAGAATTCAGAAGAATTCAGAAGGACATAGGAAAGGGGCAGTTTTTCTGATTGAGACGGACTGAAACCTACATACCAGGAGGGGATGAGCTGTGTTAAGGAAACCCCAGATATAATGCATCTTATACTGTGATTAGGAGACATGCTGCTATCATCCTGTAAAAGGATAGTGCCTCTTCCTCTCTTGTCTCAGAATTTCAGTGAAAGCCCAAAGCTGAAGATAATAGGTGCTAAGAAACCCGACATTCTGAAGTGAACTGCCAGGCATGTTTCTGCAGAACTTATCAGTCATGCAGCTATTACCTGCTACTCCCACCAGCCTGTGTTAATAGATTAGAAATTGTAGAATTCCTACGGGTTACTGAGCTGCTGGCCTAGCAATGGTTCTCCAACCAAGTGGAGGTTGGAAAGGTGAGGAGGCATTCTGGGGAGTGTTATTGGCATTCAATAGGCAGGATCCAAGGATGTTAAAGATCCTGCGGTGTAAGGGAGAGCCCTGCACAGCATAGAATTTTCCCACCCAAAACAGCAATAGTGCTCCCATTAAGAAATACTGGCATCAGGAATTCCCTGGTGGTCCAGTGGTTAGGACTCCGAACTTCCAATACCCGGTTCGATCAGGGAACTAAGATCCCACAAGCCGCGTAGTGCAGCCTGAAAAAAAAAACAATATTGGTATAAATTTTAAAAGGTGAATCTTGCCAGTTGTGTCAACATGGATGGACTTTGAAGGTATTATGCTAAGTGAAATAAGCCCGACAGAGAAAGACAAATACCATATGATTTCACTCACTTGTGGAATAATAATTAATTAATAAACAAAATGAACACACAGATACAGAGAACAGAGTAGTGGTTACCAGATAGGAAGGAGGGTGGAGGGAGGGAGAGAGTAAAGGGGGTCCACTGTACGTTCATGGATGGAAACTAAATTTTTGGTCGTGAGCCCACTGTGGTGTATACAGAGGCCAAAATATAATGTTGTACAGTTGAAACTTATATAATATTATAAACCAATGTTACCTCAATAAAAAACACATACATACATAACATAAATAAATAAGGGGCTTTAAAACATGAAATTAAAAAAAAAAGAAATACTGGCATAAGGTGAAAGTCCTGTGGCTTCTCCACTCCCCTCTGAGGACGAGGCTATTCGCCTACCCCAAATCCAAATGATATGGGATTTAAGAAATTAGCAGTGGCTACAGAAGGGCACCTGACATCCATCCCCCAGGTGGACTCTACCACCTGATCTGCCTCTGTGCCCTTTGGAGCAGAGAATACAAGGAATTAGTTGTGGGAAGAGGCTGGCTGAGGAAAGGGGCAGCCTTGTAGTGGTCTGCCTTCCCACCTATAGATGTACCTGCTCTGGGCCAAATGGACACCATGGAAGTTAGCCAGGCTTAAGCTCTGAGGCCAGAGGGCTGCCCACTGGGCAATAAACGCATTGTCATTTGATGTCAGCCATACAGAGGACATGGCCAGCCAAGGATGAAACACAGCCCTCTCATATAGAAGACATGTGCCCCTTCCTCCATTCTTCCTCCCAAACCTGGGGAAAAGAGGAGCCCCAGGAGAGGGAAGGAAAGTAGGTACAGGAGTCAAGGAGGTGAAGGCACTGTGCAATTTTGGCAGTAGATACAATGCCACCACCATTGGATGCTGCCACCACTGCAGATGGACACCGATAGGGCTGTGACCACCAACAGATTCTAAGCAGCCCTTCATTTTTGTCTCCCCTATTGATTCTGTCCCATTGCTCCTAGCAGAACACCTATGCGGCTGAAGGAAACCAGGATATGCCACCCCAAAATATACCTCTTTGATATAAAAAATATATATTTAAAGCTGAAGGCAGTTGAGCAGCAGCAAATGCAAGACAAGCTCGCTCTGTCCTCCCCCTTTTCTGCCTAAAAGCAGGATATAAATTCTGCTTTTACTGGAGATAAAATCTATCAGCCCAGAGACCCCACCAGAGGAACCTGCAAACAAACCTCATTCGTTAGTTCCCTCTCAGATATTTACCTTCCCACTGTTTGCAGCCCTTCCCACAGTTTTAGCTCTTGGAAGCCTAAAATCACTTTCCTCTGTTCCTCTGTCTTGTCACTTCTCCGCAAATGTACTGTTCTTTGTTGAAGACGCTACGTAAGCCAGAATTCTAAGCCACCATCTGAGTTACTCTTTATAAAAGATACGCGCTGCACACGTCAGTCAACTGTTTGCTTCTTGTTAATCCATCTCTTTTTAAAGAGCCCCAGCTGAAAACCTAAGAGTCCTGCCCCCTGCATATGGCCAAGCCAGGTTATGTGAACCCTGCCCTGGTTCCAGGGGTGGACAGAGGGAAGACAGGCTGCAGTTAACGTTCACTGGGGTTCCCTCTGCTTTGGAAAGATGAATGTCTACCACACTGTTGTTTTTGAGAACCTACTCGGCATCTTTAAAGAGGTTAAATGGCTTGCTCTGGCGCTGTGAGGTGGAGCAGGAATCCAGACTCATGTCTCAGCCGACTCCAAAGCCTGTGGCCCTAATTACAGTGAGAACTACTTCCCCGTGTGAGCAATTACTTGCCTTCTTGCCAGTATGAAATGGGAGGGAGTGAAGGGAGTGACTGTCTCCAAGGTCGCTGTCAACCATGGGCTCCTTAAGAAAGTATTTCATATCAAGTCCCAGGACCCTCACTCTCATTTTAGGTGTTTCTTCCAGCTTTCCTCACCTCCTATTTTCCCTGCGTGCAGCCAGTTCCTAATCAAACCAGATAGTGGTTTGACCCTCCAGGTCAGTGTTTCTCAAAATGTGGTTCTCAGAACAGCTGAGCCTCATCCAGGACCTCATTAGAGATGCCAAATCTCAGACCCCACAGCCAGACCTACTTAAACAGAAACTGGGGGTGGAGGAGCAATCTTTGCTTTAACAAGCCCTCCACATGATCCTGATGGAGGCTTAAATTGGAGAACCACTGCTATAGGTCTCACAGCTGTTCTAGATGCCCCACCTTCTCAATGTAGGTCCTCGCATTGGAGCAGCCATTTGTCTTCCTCTCATTAAACCCCACTGCTCTCTCAGACAGCCACTCACCTGCTTCAGGAAGCACCCCCAGCCTGCACACGGGAAATCTCTACCCTAAAAAGGCGGTATGAATTTGTTCTTACCTATAAAGTCTACATCAAGCCACAAAACCTTCAGAGATTTAAAGCGAACATTCCTCTAAAGAAAATGTGCGCGTGTGTACAATACTGTATTTTGACAATCAAAGGTGGGATAGATGCCATGATATACCTTGAATTATGAGGCCATGGAGAAAAACCATGTGTTTTCTATATAGCACTGAAGACATTAGCAGTGCTCGACAAACATTTTTTAAATGCTCATCTACTTATTAGAATAGTTGAATCCTGACTATATTGTTGGGTAACTGCCTATCATAGGCTTTCCATGGGTACAGAGTTCACTCACATTACAATGAAATCCATGGAAAGGTGAGATGATAAAAAACAGAATGAAATTTTTATAGCTTTCTATAAATGCAGATTCATACCCCTAGGCAAAGCTTCACACAGTTCTTTTTTACCAGAGCAAAATGAGACTCCTCAGTTTCCATGGATTTATGATTCTCATGAGTCTTGAGAAAAACATTCCAGTATTCTTCCCCAGTGAATTTTACTCCCTAATACCTCAGAAAATGACTTTTTTCCTACTTCTAAATAGCTTGCACACATCTTTTGGTAGGTTAATTTCTTTATTAATAACATTTAATTGCTCTTATTACTGAAACTATATATATTCACTGTAAAAATGATCATTTCCTTAAGTCAGTATTTTGTGTTTATCTTTTCTTTTTATAATTCAGTTTTACAATTAGTAGAATTTATCAGGTGATGGAATGATTTTAGAGAGATTAACGCAAGAAAGCAATCTTGGATTCTCTTTCTCTAATGCCAGAATGGCAACCTCTATCCTTATTTTTTTTTAAGATGTTGGTTACCAATATTTAATAAAATGCTCACTGTATTTCAGTGAAACTTTATGGTCAAATTAAATATAGTTATTTAATATGCATTTAATATCTCCCTGCATAATAGAGTCCCATTTTTGTCCAAACTTAAGTCAGTGAAAACAAAACTACCTGCCCCTCCGCCACTTTTCCAAGGACTGAAGTCTGTTTCATGGGTGATCCTCCTGAGACAGTCCAAGAGCAAGGAAAGAGAGAGGGTGCAGAAGATTTAGTGTCTAGTCGTGAGTGATCCAGGGTAGCTACATGATAACTCCTCCCTGCTGTTCACCATTTATATTACTGCAATCTGTCTTTGATACAAGGAGAGCATCACCCCACTCCCTATGTTAGCACTAAATAGACTAGAAATTCAAATTAGATAAGAACAGGGTTAAACTATAAAGTTTCTCATAGGTAATTTTTTATACTTGTGATAAGAAAATGTATGTGATGTATTAGGTCCCATAATCTAGATATAGCTAATCATTCTTCGCTAGACATAACATGTTATTATTGATTCAAAGGTAATAATTCATTAGATCACAAATATAACCACAAAACTTCCAAAAAATAAACATAAAATAATTACGCCTAATACTCACGGAGGGGAATGTATTTTCGAATCTTTATTTTTTAGCAAACGCAGAGCTTCTGCAGCAAAAAGCCTAAAGCAAAACCTACTCCGTCAGATAAGGGGGCTGGCAACTGTAGCCCCTCAGAGGGCTACAGAGAGCAGCTCAGGCTGAAGGGTTTCATTGCTTCATTGCTCTGAGGTCACACCAGGAGCACAGTTGAGTGGCTTTTCAGTAAACTCTAGAGCTCTTGCTGGAGATTACAGGTGAGGAAAAGAGAGTTAGTCTAAAATATAGCTGAGGTGGCAAACAGGACTCGGGACTCTTATGGAAAATAAAGAGTGCTCCATTTCTGCTACCTGATACAGCAGGCAGATCTTAATAATTCCCGCCTTCTAATGTTAATGCCTTTGTGAAATCTCTTCCTCTTGAGTGTAAGACCCATGACTTGCTCCTAACCTATTATATATAGCAAAGGTAATGGGCTGTCACTCCCATGATCATGTTACATGATTCCATCTTAGCAAACAGAGAGATTCTCTTGCTGGCCTCAAAGAAGCAAGCAGCCACATGAGAAACCAGCTGTGAAGAAAGTCACATGGCTGATGGTAACTGCAGGTGGTCTCTAGAACCCAAGAGGGCCTCCAGGCAGGAGCCACTAAGAAGCAGGGGTCTTCAGTCATTCAGACGCACAAAATGAATTCTACCAACAACTTGAATGAGTTTGGAGCGGATTACTCCCAGTCAAGCCTCCAGCTGAGAGTACAGGCTGGCCAACACCCTGACTGCAGCCTTGTGAGGGCCTGAGCGGAGGGCCCAGCTAACCTGTGCACAGCCTCCTCACCCACAGTAACTGTGAGATAACACCTGTGTGTTACTTTAAGCCACTGAGTTTGTGGTAACTTGTTATGCAGTGTAGAAAACTGATACACTGAGTCAACATGGAATCTTTCTACTTTGAATCAACCAAGTTTAGCTGACCTCCTTCCCTCATTTATTCGTAATGATCCCAACCCTCACTGAAGGGGGCCTGGTACTTAATCTCTGTGAGGTTTTCTTCAGAGACGTCTCAAGTTTTAAGTGAACCACCACAGATACTTCTCTTTTTTCTTTTTTTTTTTTTTTGCCACTGAACTGTGTACTTAACTTTTTTTCTATTTTTACATTTTTCACTCAATATTTTTTTATTAGAGTATAATTGCTTTATAATGTTGTATTCGTTTCTGCTGTACAGTGAAGCGAATCAGCTATATGTGTACATATATCCCCTCCCTCTTGGACCTCCCTCCCCCCCATCCCACCCATCTAGGTCATCACCGCATCCCAGGGCATCCCTGTGAGTGTGCTCAGTTCCCTGGGGTGTCCCAGCACACCGGTTAAGAACTGTGGTGTTAACACATACCTAAACCTCCTCCTTTCTCTTACATCAAGCTACTTCGAGCCTCTTCAATAGCTTCTCTGGCTTCCTTTCCAGAATTTCTCCTCCACGATTTCTTTTCTGAGTAGCCCCAGATTGCCTCAATAAGACATAAATATATATACAACCATGCATCCCATAGTAATACAATCATTCAGAGGCCTTTATTCTGGTGAAGAACTCATTTCCTTTGTCCTCTAGGTTCTTTAAAGGACTTAACTCCTTTTGAATATTTTAAACACTAAACTGAACATAACATAATTAACAAATTAAAACACATCTCCTCACAACACCTGTAAACAATGGGAAGCTCAAAGAATAGTCTCTGTTCCCACAAAAATAATTCTGTTTACTGTGGAAGCCAGTAATCTCTTCTGCTAGCATTTTGCTCTTAGACAGTACCTTAAGGCTTAACTGTTCAATTGCTTTTAAAATCATATTAACAGTCTGAATCATTACAAACTGTTTTTTAAAGGGCAACATTTTAGCCCGTTATGGGAATTTCCAAGGACTATGACAAAAACCAATACGTTTATTCTAATGAAAATTAAATAGTCATTAGCTTTCAGAGAAGGATAGACTAGAAAGCACTTTCTCATTGTGAGAATCAATCGTGCACTTCCATTTCTCCAAATCTCCAGTCACCTTCTGACTGCTCATGTGACACAGAGTTAGCTAGCAGCAGGAGGGATGCTGTCATTGCCCATCACCAACACCACACACACAGTGAAACAGAGCCGGCTGCAGCCTGGCATTCCATCCCTCAAAGTGAGAATTAAATCAAATTGAATTTGCTTTATGCAGAGGTAAAATAATACAGTAGGTCTCTGGCCACCCCCTCTCCACCAAAATAAAAAGGTCAGGGTTTCTTATCAATGACTTAAACTAAACCTCTGCTTATCTACATTCTTAGCTAATTACAAAATTAGAGATCCCACCCCTGCCACCACCAACCCTAGGGCCCGTCTTCTACGGTGACATAGCGCCATCTAGTGCTAATATCATCTTAGGGGTATTTAAAAGCACACAAATACGGGGATTCTAAAAAGCAATGGTAAAATAAAATAAAATAAAATCGACAAATATTCACTGAGCACCTACTATGAAGGTATCATGTGCTGTTTTTTCTTCACGACTCTGCAAAAGCTTTCAGAGGCTTGAGTCGCCCTAAGTTTTGTGGAAATGGTTTCTATTGTGGTAGGAGGGAAAAAAGAGATGCTCTGTTGGAAGTTTTGCAGAGGATTCTATCAACATTAACTGTAAGCGTGGAGGTGGCCATCAGGCTGCTCAGCTTGAGCAGATCCATGATTACATTTGCGGCACCTCTTCCCAGAAAAATATGTGCCTACTTAGCATTTATATTGCACTTTCCATCTCCAAACCACTCCACAGAACCTGTCTGATTAATTCCCCCAGCGCCCTGGCAAAGTAGTTATTACTCTATACTATTAGCTTCTTTATGAAAGCTTTTGATGGCCATTTCCACTGCGTGTTAGTGAACTGCATTTGCCAAAGAGAATTTCTCCAAAGACTCAGGTCCAGAATCAAAGAACAATTACCATCTGAAACCTTAATGTTTCCCCTTTTTTTTTCCAGGGGAAAAAAAACACATAATTAAGGAGTGAACATATTGTCCCTTTCCCATTCAAGATAAGACTGTCAGAATAAAGGAAAGCTTTATATCATCAATGTGAGACTTCTCCCTAATCTCCCATCACTACTACCACGCCAGAGACCTCTCCTCTAAAACAATAACATCATTGTGTCCTAAAATAAAGAAAACCCAGGAGACAACAGGAGGACTTTGTAAATTAGTATTCTGTGATAAATTAAAAACCTGACCTTTTTAATCTAAATTCTAAAAATCTGTCACTCTTAATCACATTTCATAAACCGGCTATTCCTTACAACATTTCAATTAGTGGTATAATTTACTGCAAAAAAAAATGGTTAAGAAGTTGTGTTTTAATTAGTAAGTCCACTACCCAGAAGTTCAGGACCTGCAGGCCAAACCTGCCTTGGTTAATGTTCCTTAGCTGGTGACAGGGCCCTACAACTGGGATGATGACCTTCGGGGTTATAAGCTCAGTGCCAACCCTGACTTCTGACCTGGGCCCCAGAGTGGGTTGGAATGGCAGTGACCCCACAGTTCCGCCCACTGCCCGGCACCCAGTCTGCTTCGTATCCATAGGCAGTTGGAGACCCTCCTGTCTCTGACCTGCTCTGACCCTCGCCCGACCGCACTGCTGCAATGAACTCAACCCGACCCCTGGTGCATTCGTCAAGACCAGGTGCAGCTCCAGCAGCGCGAGGTCACAAAGGTGAGCGTCACCTGCACCCTCAGCCCTTATAGACTCCCTGGGGACAGAGGCCACCAGGTGGGTGACTCAGGCAATCCTGGGCTGCCACCAAGATGACGTGGATCCTGCAGCACTGACCATGGGCCAGGCCTGTGGGGCCTCCTCCTGGCTCTGTGGAGGGAGGGCTGCTGCCAGAGGTGCCCGTGTCCATAGGCAGAGCCCGGGGAGGTCAGAGCTTGTCCACCTGGCACAGAGGAGGTAGAGGGATAGGAGGAGGAAAGGGAGAGGATGCAGGAGGAGGAGGAAGTCAAGGTGGTTGGAAGTAGAGGCTGAGGACAGAGGGCTCCAGGAGGAGAGATGGACAGAGGAGGAGGAGGTCAAGGGGAAAGAGGAGGAGGAGAGGCAGGAAGAGGAGAGAAGATGAAGGGAGTTGGAGGAGTGGGAGAGGCCAGAGCTGGGAGCAACATGAGGAGGACATGACAGAGGAGGGGAGGAGGGTGACCAGGGGATGGAGCAGGCAGGGCCGATGGATGGAAGAGGTGGAGGGAGGTGGAGGGAGGTGGAGGGAGATGGAGGAGGGAGGAAGGTGGAGGACCAGGGGATCCAGGCCAGCCCAGAGCAGCTGTATCGGCAGTAGGTTGAGGGTCCACGGAAAGGTTGTACCCAAGTGAGCCCCTGGCTTGGCCATCAGACCCAGAGAACCTCACAGAAGCTGGGTGAGGCCTACCGTGGGGAAATGGCTTCAAACTACAAAGGCTTCGGGTTAGCATATGAAACCTCCTGGCACTGCTAACAAGCAGGGGGAGGGGAGGGGTGAGGGCCGGTCGGGGTTTGGGGACCGGCTGGTCCTGAGGGTCTGGTGTCAGGGCCCGGCACCTGCCAGGCTACACCTGCCTCTGGTCACCTTCCCCTGCCTGGTGACAGGACCCTCCCCTTGGGCACCTGACCTTCGGGGTTACAGGCTCAGTGCTGACCCAGGCCCCGTTGTGGCTTGCAACGGTGGCGACCCCGCAGTTCCCTCCGCTGCTGAGCACCCACTCTGCCTCATGTCTGTAAGTGTTCAGAGGCCCTCGTGGGCTCTGACCTGCTCTGACGTTCGCCTGCCCTGTTCCATCTCTCCTGCCCCATCCCTGGGTGCACTTCCATCGAAGAGGCTCAGCTCCACCAGTGAGAGGTCATATAGGTGAGCATCACCTCGTCTCTTCTGGCCACGTTTGGGACAGAGGCCACCAGGTGTTGACTCCATGCTTCCTGGGATGCGGCAGAGGTGACACTGAGCTCCCAGTATTGAAGGACAGCCAGGCCCGTGCAGCCCCCTCCTGGCTCCGTGGCAGAGAGGGCTGCTGCCAGAGGTGCCCGTGTCCATGTGAGGAGCCCAAGGTCAGAGCTTAGCTACCTGGCGCAGTGGAGGAGGAGAGAGAAATGATGCAGGAGGAGGGGAAGGAGGGGATGGATGGAAGATGCAGAATACAGATGGCTCCAGGGAGAAAGCTGGATGCAGGAGGATGGAGGCAGGAGGGGAGGTGAGACAGGGAAAGGACAAGGAGCAGGAAAGGTAAATGGCAGAGGAGGTGGAGGACAGCATGAAGGAGGAGTGGGGGGAGAAGGAAGCGTGGCTGAGGTGGAAGGAGGAGTAGGTCTGGGAGTGGGGCAGACGTGGAGGGTGGAGGCGAGGGGCTGGCCGAGGACCGTGTAGCAGCTGAGGGAGGAGGAGGGAGGATGGAGAAGTGATGGAAGATGACAGTAGGAGAGGAGGATGCAGGGGATGAGGTGTGTGGGTGGAGGAGGGAGACGAGCAGAACAGAAGAGAGCGGGGGGAGGACGTCAGAGTGTCGGCAACGCCAGAGCCCAGTGCTCACTCCAAGCCCTGTGCTTGTGCTCTGGATCCTAGAGGTGTCCTGTCCATCCGGCCCCAGATCAGAGAGACTGGCCACATGCGGACGTTTGGCCTGTGGGCTGGAGTGGGGACACAGGGCCTCACTCGGTGCAGCGCTTTGCCCCCAGTGCTCTCGATGAGTCACCAGCCCCACACACGCCACCTGTGTGCCCTATGGGTTGGGCCTTCTGTGCCTGTCCAGGAACAAGTGGGTGCCTCTGTGTCAACGGGGGAAATGAGGCCCTTCCCCCTTTGCCTTGTTCAGAACTGTGGACCGAGAGATGGTCTCAGCAGCACAAAGGCTGCCTGATGTCAAATATGTCATCCTTTTCCCAAACCAACACATTCCTGATCAGCCGGTGTGTTGTCTGAGCTGATTCACCAGCTAGAATCAGCTGCGAGTTAAGTTGAATGGAGTAGGTATGAGCATCTTGTCCTAGAGGCCCCTGGTCCCCAATCCCTGCTCTGCCTCCCGAGTGGGGCCATTCTGGGTGGGTGAGTGGTCCTGGGAAGAGCCTAGCGGGCAGGAGCCCGGCGCCACCCTGGCAGTATTTTCATCTACGTGCAGTTTCTCAGCTGCCACCTTCAGGGTCTCCTAGGGCTGAGACGCTGGGGAATCTGGCTTAGAGAGCTCTTTTTCTTAAACTCAACACATCATCAAATTTAGCTGTTAAAGTATACCAGTCAGTGCAACCATCACCACTATTTCCACATCTCACTACCTCGTAAAAACTCTCTTATTCATCAGCACATACCCACCACCCCTTCCCCAGCCCTGGGGACCAATGATCCAGTTTCTGTCTTGGATCTGGTGATACTGGACATTTCAGATCAATGGAATCATACAACATGCGGTCTCTTGGGTCCTATTTCTTTCCCTGAGCATCATTTCCATCCGTGTTGTAGCCCAGATCGTTATTTCCTGCCCGCGGTACAGGAGGGTTCCAATCTCTCCGCATCCTCGTGTTACTGGTAATAGCCATTCCGTGGGCGAGAAAGTGGTGTGTCCTGTGTTCTTGGTTTGCATCTCCCTGATGGCTGGTGAGGTTGGGCAGCTTCTCCTACACCTGATGGCCTTATTCTCTAAAGCTGGGTAGACTTTGGAGAAAGGCCTATTCATGTCTTCTGCCCATTTTCTAATTGGGCTGCTTCTTTTTATTGTTGAGCTAGGAGTTTTTATATATTCTGTATAGTAGGCCCCTTATCAGATAGGTGATTTACAAATATTTTTATTGTGTGGGCTATCTTCTCATTTTCTTGATGGTGTCATTTGAAGCACAGAAGTTTTTCACTTTGATAAAGTCCAGTTTATCAATTTTTTTCTGTTGCTCATACTTTTTTTTTTTTTTTTTTGGCCACGCCACAGGACATTTGGGATCTTAGTTTCCCCACCAGGGGATCGAACCAGTGCCCCCTGCCGTGGAAGCACAGAGTCCTAACCACCAGACCGCCAGGGAATTCCGCTGTGGCTCATACTTCTGATGCCTGAGCAAAACGTGATTCCCGGACGCTGCAGGAGCCCCTCCCCAGCCAGCAGCTGCCCTCTCCTTTCCTCAACGCCCGAGGCCAGGAGCACGCCCCGCTGCGCTGCGGCTCAGCACTTCACCTGGGCCTCCTGGCCCCCTTCTTGTTCCTCATCATCTCCTTGTGACAGAATTTCTCAGGCGGCTGGGAGAGGGGAGTCTGGAAGTGGAAGTGTTAGGAGGTGTGGGTGCAAACCATGACCAGCCAACTGGGATGCCACCCGCCTAGGTGGCAGTTTTCTCCCCCTCTGATCAGACAGACCAGAGAGCTGCCAAAAGGGAGCCAACTTCAACTTGCTGGTTCCCTGAAGTTCTTTAGTGCACTGGAATATATGGACTTTTTTGTCTTGTAGCATCGGACATGCAGAAGCTGGAGACCCTGCTGGCCTTGGAACGAGCTGAAATAACATCAAAATACGAGCAGGTGAGGCCGCGGCAGAGATCGTAGACACTGAGAGCAGGTGCAGCCCAGGAAAGTGAGGCCCGGTGGGGATCATAGACAGATAGAATAGGTAAGGCCCAAGTGGGTATCGTCACCAGTCAGAGCAGGTACATCCCCCAAGCAGGACTCATAGCAGCCCAGTTGAGGATCGTGGCCCCCAGGAGCAGGTATGTCCCAGGAGAAATCAGAGTCAAGCATGAGCAGGGGAGGCCCAGGCCGGATCACAGTCATCAGTAGCAGGTGAGACCCAGGTGGGGAATGACAGCCAGCACAGCCAGCAGGAGCAGGTATGTCCCTGGTGAGATCGTAGCCAAGGAGGAGCAGGTGAGGCCCAGGTGCGGCCCATCGCCAGGTGTGTGTAGGTACAGCCCAGCGGGAAGCATAGGCAGCAGGAGCAGTTATGTGCCAGGCGGGGATCACAGCCAAGGCTGAGCAGGCAGAGCCGGGGAGGATATCCTCACCAGGAGGAGCAGGTATGCCCGGGTCGGGGTCACAGCAAGCAGGACCAGGTGGCCCAGGCAGGATCCTAGCCAGGTGCCAGCAGGGGAGGCCCAGGCAGCTCCCACTCAGGCAGGCGGGTCTGGTGCTGAGCCCCTGGTACACAGGGCAGGGGAGCCATCCCGCCCCTCCTTTCCCCACATCTCTGGCCCTGGTTGCGCCCTCACCATGGGCCCATGTGGGTTTCAAGGACTCCAGGCAAGGGCTCCAGTGGATCCAGGGGAAGACACTGACCTCTCACTGTACAAAGTCACCGACAGGCTAGGATTTTTGCCGTTAGTCATCAGCATGCCCTTCCTTCCCACCTCGGGGCAGGTTTCCATTTGCAGAAAGACCTCTCTGGAGGCGGGACCCATCGCCCCAGCTCAGAGCCTCGACCCCTGGTGGCAACAGTGGGTCAGGGTCTGCACCGGGCTGGAGATGAGAGGGCTCGGGGAGGCGGTAGGGGCAGGGCTGGGCGCCAGTCCAGGCCTGGGCCTCAGCCGCGAGGCCTCCACGCACAGCCCTGGCCTCTGCCTCCGGGGTCAGAGGGAGGCCTCAGCCTGGTCAGCAGGCTCTGCAGAGCGTGGCCACAGCGTAAGGGGCGCCTGGGCCACAGGTCTTTGAGGATCCGATGGGCCCAGCCAAGCGGCCACATGGGACGGTCCCAGAGGGTAGTGCAAGGTGTGGCCTCAGGCGTTGCAGGGATGGGCAGGGGGAGAGGGCAGGCAGGACCCGGCCTCAGAAGCTCACGGGAAGGTGACAGAGACAGGAGAGTTTGCAGCGAACACGACCTGACCCCTCAGCCTGGGAGGACACTCGGGGAAGAAGGCCAGGCCCGGCCACGGTGTGGGGAGAGAGGAGGAGACGCACGTGTACCTGGATGGAGCTAGCCCGGGGCAGGCTGCGGGTGCTGGGCTCCTGAAGGGCAGCATCCTCTCTGCAGGAGGGCGGCCTCGAACAGGGCGAGGCCCTGGGCAGCCACTCACCCGAAACACCTGAGCCAGGACCTCCGCTCTCCGGCAGGCAGGGGCCGCGAGGGCACGCAGCCCACCCCCGAGCCAGCACCCTCCTGGGGTCAGCCCCCACCTCAGGAGTCTCCTGGGCTGAGACCTGGGGGTTGATGGGGGTGAGTGGGGCCTTCCAGGCACCCGGCCCGGTGCAGGGCCTCACACTCTGCTTCTCTTGCCTTCCAGTCAGGAGGTGTTGCCTAGCCTCAGCACTCAGGGCCTCAGTGTCGGTGGCCTCAACACCCACTTGGCAAGGGTAAGAGCCCGTCCGTGCTGTACTGGCAAGAGGAGGTCACGGGCGCAGCTGTGGTTCCCTGCCACCCCTGACCCCAGAGGCGGCGAGGTGTCCTTGGGCTGGGAGGGATCTGTGCCTCTCCTGGCCCTTTTGAGTTCACACCCATCAGGGCCACCCTAAGAAGCCGGCAGCTGGGCCAACACCACCATTTCCCATTTTCCATCAAAAAAAGCCCAGGAGATTGAGCAAGCCAACAAGTGGGTGAAGATGCTGTGGAACTGGAGTAAATACCAGGGCAGTAAGAAGGTAGAAG
Organism: Aethalodelphis obliquidens; assembly: GCF_003676395.1. NCBI lineage: Eukaryota > Metazoa > Chordata > Mammalia > Artiodactyla > Delphinidae > Aethalodelphis > Aethalodelphis obliquidens. The sequence goes on from NW_020837948.1 coordinate 24,663,384, forward strand.
GCTAAGCATCCTGACCCTGAAAGGCGCTGGCCTGGGTGCCCCACAAGGCCTGGGGAGAATCCGACGCCAGAGCCGCAGCCAGCCCAGCCCAGGACCCGCAGGAAGGGAGCAGCTGGGGCCACGGTCCGCTCTTAGTTTTGAGAGGCCAGGCCCAGGTCTAGGCAGACCCGGCTCCTTCCGAGCATCTTCCAGATGCTTCTCGCTCGTCTCCTCCTCGGAGTCCTCCCCACCTGTCTCAGGGCTGGCTTCTCTCCCGTAGATGCAGTGGCGGGTCTACAAAGGAATCCCCCCCACACGTTCGAGGTCAGGTATGGGCTCTCCTGTTGTATGTGGAGAAGGTGAAAGCAGAGACAAAGGGAAATACCACGTACAGCCTGTCCACCTGCTCAGGGGCAGCACTGACAGGCCAGGCCATCAGAAGCTTGGGGGGGAGGGCTGCACCTCGGGGACCCCTTGCCCATCCCGAGTGCTTTCCTGGCACCTCCCAGGCTCACAGCCCCCAGGCCCGCCTGGCAGGAAGGCCCTGCACAACCACCCTGCTGCCCATCCCATCTGGCCCAGTGCAGACACTGGATCAGAGATGGATAGATGCCACCTGGAATCAAAATAAGCCCTCCCAGACAGCTGGGGGGGGAGGGGCAGAGTTACACAGCAAGGGATAGAAACCAGGGGGAAAGAGCAAGGAGACACCCACAGAAACCATGAAAGGAGAAGGCAAAGCCAAACCTGAATCAGGACAAGAAACAGGTCTTTTCCCATCGCCCCAGAGAGGTCCCTGCACCCGGCCTGTTCCCACCACTCAGCCCCGCCTCTCCACCGAGGGGACCCCCAGGTCACATAGCCCAGGGAGGCTGCTCTGTGTGCCCAGACGGTATAGGAGCAGCAGGGGAAATGCAGCAGGAGTGGGTGTGACGGTGGTGGTCACGCTTCTACAAGCAGCCCGAAAACACGTTAACCTAAGAAGCTAAGAATGTGGTGAACACCCACTGATAATTGTGGGACCACCCAGAATCAAGCTCAGTCCCAAAGCTCTTAAAGGGTCCCCCGAAAACCAGGCAGATACATACAGAGATCAAGATAATATGCGGAGGTCAAGAATGTCCCTCTATACCAAAAAAAGCTCTGAAACTGGAAACATGCTTGTCTGTTAGGCCTAAGGGGAGCCCCAAGGATACTTTTCGCCTTCTTCACCAGGGGTCTGAGAGGGGGGTGTCAGGGCTGTGGAGCTCCGCACTCCTCCTGGGCTGTTTCAGCGTCAGGGTGATGGGAGCCCGAGCCCCCCGTTCCCCGGGGCCCTGAGTCTGGCTGGTGCCAGATTCACGCTTGGGAAACGAGGAGCAGGTGACTATCAGAGGCGAAGGCAGTGAGCCCTCGCCCCGCCTAGCCTGTTCCCGCCTGTTTGCTGCGCCACTCCGGCGGGTGTCAGGGAACAGAGGCCCAGCCGCCCTCCCTCCCCCCCGCCACCACCCCGTACCTGGGAGCAGCCTGGGGGGCAAGCTCAGGGCCGGCGGGCCCTGTCATCCTGGAAGGCCCCATGCTGGGGGCGGAGGAGGGGTCCAGCTGGCCTGGACGGTGCCTTCTTAACTGGCAGGGGTCTGGGCCTTGCACATGGGCGTCACTCCTAACCCGCCCCGGCTTCAGAAACAAGCAAAATGAGCTTTCTACGGAAACAGCTCACGTTCCGCGGTCCGCCCAGCGCGCTCTCTCGCGGTACTTGTGGCTGTTGGTACGGGTTCTGCCTGACGCTGGCCCCGCCCACAGGGAACGAAGGAGCAGGCGTGACTGTACGCCCCGGGTATAAGACCGGCAGAGCTGGATGTGACCCGCGCTTTCTGAAATCACATCATGTTCCGGGAGCGCTACGGCATCAAGTGGGTTCCCAGGGCCCCCCGGGGCGAGGGCGAGGCCGTGGACCTGGGGTGGCGGGATGCCTGACCCCTGGCCTGGCTGAGCCTTGAGGGGGCGCTAGTTGGCACGTGAGGAGCAATGGCAGAGGTGTGGGGCACAGGGCAGGGGGCGGGGGGCCGAGGGGAGAGTGGGGGCCGGCCAGACAGGCTCAACTGGCCCCAGAGGGCCCCGTGGGAGAGGAGGGGCGCCAGGCAGCAGAGAGGCTGGACCGGAGCCCAGATGGACTGAATGCGAGTGGGAGGGGTCAAAATGATGCCCCATCTTGATGTTTTTAGCTATATATTTCTGCTCTTTTAGACCGTTTCCATCGTTTATAAAAATAAAGTGTGGTGCTTCCCTGGTGGCGCAGTGGTTGAGAGTCCGCCTGCCGATGCAGGGGACATGGGTTCGTGCTCCGGTCCGGGAAGATCCCACATGCCACGGAGCGGCTGGGCCCGTGAGCCATGGCCGCTGAGCCTGCGCGTCCGGAGCCTGTGCTCCGCAACGGGAGAGGCCACAACAGTGAAAGGCCCGCGTACCACAAAAAAAAAAATTAAAAAAAAAAAATTAAAAAAAAATGTGATAAACCCCCAGATTCCATCACTCAGGTCCAACACTAAGGACCCTGTCCTGTCTCGTCTCCTGCATTCACCACACACTTGACCAGCACAAATGTTTTGCAGGGAACCCAAGACGTCTGGCCTCGCCCCGTCCCTAGGCTTTCAGTATGCATTTTAAAAACAGGGATTCTTGGGACTTCCCTGTTGGTCCAGTGGTTAGGACTCAGCACTGTCACTGCCGAGGGTCCAGGGTTCAATCCCTGGTCGGGGAACTAAGATCCCGCAAGCCGTGTGATGTGGCAAAAAAAAAAAAACAGGGCTTCCCTGGTGGCACAGTGGTTGAGAGTCCGCCTGCCGATGCAGGGGACACGGGTTCGTGTCCTGGTCCGGGAAGATCCCACATGCCACGGAGCGGCTGCGCCCGTGAGCCATGGCCGTTGAGCCTCTGCGTCCGGAACCTGTGCTCCGCAATGGGAGAGGTCACAACAGTGAGAGGCCCGCGTACCGCAAAAAAAAAAACAAAAAAAAACAAGGATTCTTTTCTTACACATGATCTGGACCCCGTTGCTACACCTGAAGCATTTACTCCCCTAATACACAGCCAGGGAGCGGCTCTCCCAATCCCTCACTGCTTTCTGAACAACCTGTTCCAACCCAGGTAACTGTGTGTGGGGTGAAAAGCCTGACTGCCAAGGAGACCATATGGGCAGGCAGGAGAACAGGTTCTGCCAGCAGATTCGGGGCACCCATGATTAGCCAGCAGGTCAAGCTCACTCTGGAAGAAGAGATGCTCATCAGAGCCCCGACCCCAGAGAGAAGAGGGGTCTGGCCACGGCGGTGCTGAGATCAGCAAGGCCAACGTGGGCTGTGCTGCCCAAGTGGTCACCCCGGACCCTTCACTCTCCTCTCACAATGAGATGTCTCTACCAAGGGGGCTCCATGAGCACCGAAGCGGGGTGGCCCCATGTCTGCCTTGGCCAGGAGAGTATGTCTGTGTCTCTGCTGACCTCCAAGGCCAGGCCCAGGGCGAGTCAGACGCCACTGGCCCTCGGCACATCCATCACCCCACGGCCACCAGGCTGCAGGCCTCACGGAGATAGGAGCCCAGGGCGTGAGGGATGAGCCTGGTGGGCCCCGACGTGCCCGCCACCCCTGCCCATCTACAGACCTGGGGACAAAATCTGGGAAGTTGCGTGTAATGGGCCAGATGGTAAATATGTTAGACTTCAGGCCCAGCCATTGTTGTCCAAGAACACAGCCTACTGGATACACAAACGAGTGGATGTGGCCATGTCCCAACTTGGGACTCTATCTTAAACCTCTGGCTTGTTTGCAGGGTGGGGGGACTTGCTTGTGGCATTAGAAAACCAGACAGTCAGGACAGGGTAAGACCATGGACACTGGGGAAGAGGCCAGCCAGGTGAGAGAGAGGACACCTATGAGAGAAAGAACTGACAAGTACAACTGAATCTAAATGTAAAACTTTCATTCTGCAAAAGACACTGTTAAGAGAATGAAAAAGAAAGCTACAGAGTGGGAGAAAAGATTTGCCAATTGTATATCTACTAAAGGACTCACGTGGAATCAGACGCAAAGTGCTGGCGAGGACGTGGAGCATCAGGAACTCTCGTCCAGCACCGGTGGGGATGCATATGGTGCAGCCACTGTGGGAGACAGCTTGGCGGTTTCTTACAAAACCGCACATACTCGCACCATGTGCTCAGCAGTCACGCTCCTTCGTATTTACCCAAAGGAGTTGAAAATTTGCATCCACATAAAACCTGCACGCAATCTTCACTGCTTTGTTCATGATCGTTAAAAACTGGAAACAACCAAGATGAGCTTCAACGAGGGAATGGATAAACCGTGGAATTCCATGAAATGGACTACGATTCAGGGACACAAAGGAACAAGCTATTGCTTCACTCAAGAGCATGGATGAGTCAGACGCATTTTGCTAAGAGAAAGAATCCAGACCCATGTATGATTCCATTCATAGGACGTTCTGGAAAAGGCACAGCCCCAGGAGGACAAGGATCAGCGGCTGCTGGGGCTAATGGTCTGGGAGCTTGAGCTGGAGCGCAGATGCAGCGGCCCCTCCTGTGGATGAAAACCCACGGGGCTGTATGTCCCAGAGACTCAACTATCATGTGTGCAAGCTGCAAAAATAAAGAAAATAACTCGTCAAACTGTATACCTGGGATATTTGCATTTCATTGCATGTAGACTTTACTCCTGAAAAATATTTAACACCGAGGTGCCCTGAAGACTTCACTGCTTTTTTGGCTTATTTCTTAAACACACCTGTTTTGTCGTGAGGGTTTGTCAGACAACATGAAACTAAGATCCTCAGCATGAAACAAGCACCCCTGTGTCCCCTTCCCCAGGCAGCAAGCCCTGTTCCATGTGCTGGCGGCCTACTCCATGTAGACACTGCGAGTGTACCCAAGCTCAGGCCCTGCGCCTTCCAGGGGGTCTTCACGCTGGTCAGTACGCAGGCGCACAGGGTCACAGAGATGATGCAGCGGGCTCCCCAGTCTCAGACTGAGACATAAAGGCTGGGGTGCAGACCTCTGCTTTTCAGGACAGAAACGGCCCCCAACTCCTGTGTTGCGCGAGCCCCGCGCTTGGCAGGGCTGCCAGGTGCTGGCCTCAGCAGAAAGTTTTTGTAACAAGTTAGCTCGAGGCCTAATAAGCATCGCTGTGGTCATGAAACTTGAGTTTTGATCCTGAAGATGCCATATTATTAATCGGAAACTTAGCAGGGATGGACATTCCCAGTAACCTAGATGCCTGTGGGCCCCCACGGAGGTAGCTCCCACCCCACCTGCTCTTTCCAGAACATTCCCTCCAGGAACACCAGCTGAGAGGACCCCATGGGCTGCTCACAGTGGGGTCTTGGGCCAGTCACCTGGCCTTGTGCCCTCCGAGGCCCGCATGGGCCACAGTCAGGCCCCCTGCCTGCTCTCACGGCAGGACCTCCAGACCCCATCACCCTGCATGCCTCGTCTGAGAAAGGGGACTTCAGGACAGCGCCCAGAGCCTCAGGCACGGAGCTCTCCCAGCCCGGAGGGCATCTCAGGTGGCCCCCTCCAAGGCGGTGTGAGCTCAGCCGGGCAGGAGCCGTCTAGGAGATGAGGTGGGAGTGTGATGAGGGGGCAGAGGAGGCCTCCATGTGCATCTGGCTCTTGCAGGAGGTGGGCACTGCCAGGGCATGAAACAGGTTGTGGCCGTCCTGCTGATGTTCCTGAGCGAGGAGGACACCTTCTGGGCGCTGGTCCAGCTGATGACTGACGAGAAGCACGCCATGCATGGTAGGTGCCTGACGTGGACTGCTGGGTGTGCCTCAGGGCCAGGGGTCTCCCCGCAGAGTTCCCCTGGCAGCAGGGCTGGCGGGGACCCCAGCCCAGTCCATCTCCCCATCAGCGAAGGGCCCTGGCTCCCCACGCTGCCCTCTGGGTCCTGGAGCCACGGCCCTCAGTCCCGGCCACATCTAGACAACTCTCCCTTCCCTGCTGGTCCTTCTGCCTCATGCCTGCCATCCCCCAATGCCCTCCGAGCCCATGGCCAGACAAAGCCCCGCAGCACCCCCTCCTGTGCCCCCAGCCTGGATGCCAAGCCCAGGAAACAGTCAGGCACACCCCTGTCCCCCACCCCGTGGGCCGCACGCCCTGTCCCTTACTACCGGGACCCCCATCCCACACTGTGGCTGCTCTGGGGAGGGCGAGTGCCAGGACCAGATGCCCACCTGGCCCTCGGCCCAGGGCACCAGCTGAGCTGGGCTTCCGGGAGCGGGGCCTGTACCCCGGCCGCCCTGGCCTCACAGGCTGTCCTGCCTGGGAAAGGCATGTCCAACCAGGGCTCGGGAGGGCCCCACACGCTGGGGTCACTGCCGGGGACACCTGCGGTACTCGACCCCCCTGGGCATGGCTCTGACTTGTGGGGGTCCGGGGGCTCCTCAGTCTTCTTCATTCCGGGGTTCTCAAAACTGCTGAGATTCTAGGCCCATCACGAGCACGTTCTAGGCAGCACCCTCCCCCAGCAGAAGCAACACCTGGTGAGTGGAAGTGTCGTCCCCCACCACAGAGGCGCTGTCCCACGTCCACTTCGGGGGCCTGGCCCTCCTGCAGGCTTCATTCTCCTTCTCCTGGGGGGCCAGGGGCGAGCTCAGGCCGAGCAGGCCCATGGGCAGCACATCCCCCCAGGCCCTGGGGGCGGCTGCACAGGGCCCTGAAACAGGGAGGTTTCTGGCCCAGCGGGCAGGCCCTGAGCCCCTGTGTCCGCCATTAGGACAAGGAGCAGGTGTCCACGGGGATTTACACCACCAAGTGGTTCCTAAAGTGCTTCATCGACCGGGTAAGGCTGCCCAGGGATGCTGGGTCCCCAAGGAGCTCCCTGCCCCCCACTCCTGACGCCCGGGGAGGGCCCAGCCCCACCCCCCGACATGCCAGGCCTCTCCTGAGGGGCGTCTGAGGGGCAGCCCAGAGCCTTCCTGGTGGGCGCGGAGCACCTCAAAGTCCCATGGACCAGCCATTTCCGCCTTGGCTCCCATCCAGCAGTCTGGGTCAGCCCTGGGTGCAGGCAAACCAGTGTCGTGCTCCGCTGAGGTGTTCCCACCGAGTGTGGGACAGTCTCTGTTGCCCCCAGGTTAGTAGTCATGCTGGCCAGGCCCTTAGGACCCTGAGTGGCCTAGCAGGAGCATCTTCGTCCAGGAGCCACGACCCCACCGGGACGAGCCCACCCAGATGAGGAGCTGTAGGACTTTGTCTGATGCAGCCTGGGGGGTTTGTAGGGACCAGAGGCAGATGCAGGGGGGGGGGGGGGTTCTTAGCCTGTGCTGGGACCCCCACTGCGCCCTGCTCAAGCTGACCCTCCTGTGCCTACTGTCCCCACAGACCCCCTTTTTGCTCACCCTGAAGCTCTGGGACACCTACATCCTATGGGGCAAGTGTGTGCTCACGGCCATGGCATATACAGTCCTCAAGGTACACAAAAGTAAGTGGGCCTGAGCATGGAGCACGCAGGCTGTGGTGGAGGGAGGGCCAGCTGGCACGCAAGCTGGGCAGTGTGCCCTCCGGAGAACGCCCTTTGCTATGGCCCTGCCCATGGCTGTCCCGGGCACAGCTGGACCCCCAGGTGTGGCGCACAGTGGAACACAGCCGCAGCCCACGGGAGGTGCCCCAGGATGCAGGGGGCTGAGCCTTCCCAGTGGGGCCCCCACTGCCCTGACAGCATCCGCAGCCCTAGAACGCTTCCTGAAGCTGCCCCTGGAAGGCCTGCAGGACACACTGTCCCGGGCCTGGGCCCTGGAAGATGACACAGTGCTCAGGCAGCTGCAGGCCTCAATGGCTGAGCTATGCAGGATGAAGTGTGACTTGCTCCCCCCGAGATGGGCTCAGCTGCAGTCTCCTCCCGAGTCACCCTCTGGGGCAGTGAGCAGTGGGGTGAGCTCCAGGCCTTTCTCCTCACCCCCATCCATCTGCTCTTCTGCTCTAACACTCGGCCGATCACACCAGGGCTGGGCATCAGGGCAGCCACCACACCAGAGGCAGCCATCTGACCTCTGGCAGATACCAGAGGTCAAAGGCCTGGAAGGCTGCTCTCAGTGTTGGGCTGGGGCGGCCATGCAGGGCCCCATGGGCCCACTCTGCGCAGGCTGAATGGCCGGGTGGAGAAGCTGACCCAGTCTGTTCATTTCCAGCAAAACCTGAGGAGCTCCCCACGAGGCCCCTGGGCCTCTCCCTACCCCTCCCAGCATCAGGATGCTCCCCGGAGAGGACGGACTGGCCCTCCCTGGCCCACCTGCCCAGCACAAGTAGCCCGGACCCTCACCCAGCCCAGCCGTCCGGAAGGCCAAGGAGCAGCAGCAGCATGAGGGGACCATGGGTGCAGGCCTCCCTCTGGGGGCCTTAGAGGCTCCAAGTCTGGCCTGTCCGCCCCCAGCCCAGGATAGCCCTCAGGATCGGCTGCGGCCACGGTGATGGAATTCCTTCCCGAACCTCCCAGTGAACCATGAGGCCACAGGCAAGTGGCCCGCAGACATCAGCTTTGAGCCGGAAGGCTGGGTCCCTTCCCCTGCAGCGCCTGGCTGGGCCACCCCCAGGGCCGCATGACAGGCCTGGCCCTGCAAGGCCACTGAGGCCCCAGCCACCGGCTCTGCCCAGCCTGCTGAAGACAGCGCCACCAGGCCCAGGATGTTCCTGCTGCCCTGTGGCACCTGCAGCCAGCGCCCCTTCCAGGGCAGTGACCAGCACGGCCACGACGGAGTCAGGGCAGTGCCCCAAGAGCTGCCCCAAGGCCCCGCACGTCCCCACAACCCCCTGACCTCTACATCCACAGGGAAGCTGGACGCTCAGGGGCCTTCAGAAGACAAGGTGACTGTGAGCACAGTGACCCCGAGGCCCCGGGAAGCCAGCGACGCACCCTGCTTCTTCATGCTGGCCTTCCTGGAGGACGGTGCCCCCCTCGCACAGCACAAGTCCCTGACCCAGAAGGGCCTGGCCTGGCCTGCATTTGGGCCCCGGGAGGGCGGGGCGCCATGAGCCTACCCCCAGCCAGGATGATGACTAAAGGGGCTGCCCTGGCCAGTCCAGAATTCTGGCCCAAGGCAAAGCAAGCCTTCTCGGAGCTGTATATGGCCAGCTGGGGTGTAGACGTGCCCCACAAGGCCACTTCGGTGACCTGAGGTGGCTCTGGGAGCAACAGGCCACCTCCACCGAGGGGTGGCAGAGGCAGGTGGACTGACCTTACCCTCAAACACATAAGGAGGCACGGCTGGCCAGATGCCAGAGCCCACGCAGCCACCTGGGCCCCGCGAGGCAGAGTAGAGGACGCTGCTGGGCGGGCTGGACCCAACAGGCTGCCTCCCTTCCTCTGCCAAAGTCAGTTACTTCCTTTCAGGGTACCCCAAACTCAGGAAATACAACCCCATCCAGAGGCCAAATGAGCTCCCCACCTCCCAGCCATTCCTTATGAAGGCCTCCCTCCCAGGGGAAGGGACAGCCTTTGGTCTCAATTTCCCCCCTTGCTGGTTAAATGTTAATAAAGTTTCATGTGTTAACTGCTAGACTGGCGGGTTCTTGCAGCACACAGAGGTCTCCGCAGGATGCCCCCGGGGCCCCAAGAGGCAGAGGAGCTGCCGGCCGGACAAAGCTGAGGTTCCCGCATGCCTTCTGGGGGGCCACACATACCGCAGCCTCTCAGCCTCAGCCAAACACAGGGGACAAGACCATCAGATAATTTACTGCGATTCAGCCCGTGCCCAGCGGGCGGCCGCGAGCAGAATCCCAGTCCCTCCCCCACCCTGCCCTACAAACGGGGATCTGGGCCCTGCTCGTCTCGGGCCCCAGGGCCACTCCGTTGGGAGGCCTGTCCTCAGCAGCTCCCCCATGGCCCACTGACACCTGCGGGGTGCTCTGGGGGCACAGGGGCTGCGGCTCCAGGGTCACTGCTCCAGCCTGGCTCAGGGCAGCTCTCTCCGGGGACCTCCACCTCCCCCAGGAGCTGTGTTGGCCCAGACCCAAGCCCTGGCCTCCCTCGCTGCCCTGCCATCCAGGGAGACTTACAACACGAGGGGCTGCTAGGTCAGGGGGGTCCCAGAGAGTCCCAGATAGTCCCGGAGCTGGAGCCAGAGCGTCTGCCCTGCATCGAGGGAGAGGGGGCAGTGAGCCCTCTGCTCACTCAGCATGGCCAGACCAGGCAGGGCACCCCCGCTGAGCCCCCTGGGCCAGCCTGCTCTCTGGGCCCGGATACCCAGGTAATAGGGGTGGCAGGCAGAATGGTGGCCCAGCCACTCACCTGTGGCACCTCCAGCCCAGAGGTGGGAGGGGGGTCCTGCCTCCAGCTGCACTTAATGACTGCATGAGAGAAGCAGGGAGCCGGCCCCCCAAAGGCAGGGCTGACAGCTGAGAGCATCTCCCAAGCACGGACCTGAATTAGAAGCTGCTGGGTAGGCAAAAAGGCTGAACAGGAGGCGCTGCGGGCTGAGGTTACTAGCACCCCCATGAGAAAAGGGGATGCCACAGTGGCAGGCACAGCAGCGTGCTGGCCCAGGCCGGTGGCAGCCAACAACCAGGTCCAGGCCCCCGCCCACCGGTCATGCTGGTGCACTTGACAAGTATTCACTGAGCACCTATTGCATGCCAGATGCTGCTCCAGGCACAGGGTGACAGGCAGACAGAAAGAACCCCTGCCCTGGCAGGCTCAGGCTATGCTTCAAGGAAAAAGTCCACATAAAGGGAAAATAAAGAGAAACCCACGGGGCCCCAATATCAGAAGAACTTTGGAGACCATAAGACAGGTGAGGAGGTGGGCAGGTAGGGGACCAAGGCTCCAGGAAGCAGAAGCTTATCACAGGAAAAGACCCAAAGGATGTGTGGGAACAAGGGGACAGGCGAGAAAGGAAAAGGGCCTCGGGCCAAGGACCCTAGCAGGGGTATCCCCAATTTGTGATGCTTAAAGAAGGGGTTCCATTGCGGGGACAGTGGGCAGTGACTTCCTAAACCCCAGAGTCACCTGGTGTGTGTGATGGCCCCCGGGAGGCCCGAGCTCTTCGGAGGGGTCCTTGGAGCTCTGGAGGGTGGGACCCCGCCTAGCGCCATGGTCACGGGCGGGTCTCCGCTCCGGGGCACACAGCCTACTTGTGGGGCCCCGGAAGACAGGGCCAAGGACACGGAGCCAGAGGGGCTGACCTAGGCAAGGTAGAGCGGACCAGCCGCTGCCTGCGGTCCCTGCCACTGCGCCCCGCCCACTGCTCCTGAGGACAAGCTAGAGGCCAACTCCTGGACTGGCCTGGAAAGCTGAAGGGATTCAAGCTAATTAAGAATAAATCTTAACAACTGGAAAATGTTCCTTTACAGCCAAGTGCCTTTTGGTTCTGAGAGACCAGCACAAGCACGCCCAGGCTTGAGGCGCTGTACTCCTCCATTTACTGAGCACTTCCAGCGGCGGCCCTGCGGGGTTGCAGGTGAGGTTGGGGAGCTGTGGTCCCTTCCCAGGCCGGCAGGCAGGGTGTGGATTCGGAGCCACGATCCTCCCCACTCAGCCCCACTGCGCACCGCGAGGGCCTACTAGGTACCAGGTGCTTTCTGGTGCTTTCTGATTTTGCTAACAACCCCGAGCAGATGGTGCTCCTGTTTACAGAGAAGGAAACTGAGGTGTGGAGAAGGCACTTCACCTGTTCCAGGTCAGTCCCAAAGCTACTGAGTGTGAAAGCTGAGATTCAAACACTTCTTTATCATTAACTATAGTCACCATGCTGTACATTACATTCCCGTGACTGCTTTTATAACAGGAAGTTTGTACCTTTTGGCCCACTTCACCCATTTTTACCCAACCTCCAATGCCTGGCCCCTGGCAACCACTAATTTGTTCTCTATACCTATGAGCTAGACTTTTTTCCTTTATTTTTTAAGATTCCACATATAAGTGAGATTGTATGCTATTTGTCTTTCTCTGACTTATTTCCTTAGCAAATACCCCCAAGGTCCACCCATGTTGTCACAAATGGCAAGATTTCCTTCTTTTTAAATGGCTGAATTATATTCCATTATATATATGAGTGTATATATATATATATGTATATATATGTATGTGTGTATATATATGTACATGTACATATATATGTATGTGTATATTTATGTATGTGTGTGTATATATATGTATGTGTGTATATATATGTATGTGTATATATATATGTGTGTGTGTGTGTGTGTGTATATATATATATATATATATATGGCACATCTTCTTTATCCATTCTTCTATCAATGAGCACTTAGTTTGCTTCCATATCTTGTTTCTCGTAAATAATGCTGCAATGAACATAAGGGTACATGTATCTTTTCAAATTAGTGTTTTCCTTTTCTTCATGTAAATATCCAGAAGTGAACTGGTAGTAGTAATCCACCCAGTAGTTTTAATTAGACCTTTTTACCAAATTTTCAGTTTTTCAGACTTTGCTCCCTTACTTCCAACTTCCCTGAGATGGCCACTGCATAGATAAAAGGGACTTACTATGCCCTCCTGGCAGCAGCAAGGAGGGGTCCCCAGACCACCATGGCATCCTCTGAATCCAGTGATCCTTGCTGCTGAGTGGCTGGATTGCCTGACCCCAAAGGTGCAACTATAACCATAACAGATCAGTTCAAACTGGCCCTATCATATCAATAACAGAATGTCAAAGTTATCTTGCAGGGGCACTAAGTCTAAACTGTGAGTCCTGTAACTGGAACATGTGCAGAAGAGGATATTTTGACCTGAAATAACACCTGGCACCAAAGTTTTTCCCCACCATGGAATCAAAGGACTGGGACACGGCCAGAACTTGAAAGCCAGAACTTCTTCACAAGAAGGGTCCATTGTTCAGGAAGATCTGGTGTTAAAGCCCTTTTTCAGACCTTACCATAAATGGTCTTGTTTAAAAGCGTTCCGATCAAAATCTGTCCTGCCAGTGCTTCGTCATACCAAACCATCCTTCCCTAACTCATAAAAGTTTGACCAAACCCCAGATCATGGAGACAGATTTGCCCTTGCCTCCTGTCTCCTTGCTGGTGGACCTCACCATAAAGCTCTTTCTCTTCTCAAAGGCCAGTGCCATGGTATTGGCTTCTATGTGCATCAGGCAGCAAGTCCTTGCTTCCTAACACAACTGGCCATGTCTGGCTGTTTGGAGGTGATGTGAGAACATCCATCTCTAGGCCTGCGGTCCCAACTGTTTGTCCCCAGTCTCGATGGCCCCACAGATGGTAACCTCGATGTTCTTACTCTGGGCCTCTACCAGGTCCCATCACAGATGGCACCTCCATATCTCCTCCTTGGGGCAAAAAAGGAATTCCTGCATCCCTTGCTCATGACTCCAAGTCCATAGGAAACCAGAAGGGCTACTACAGGCCTGTTCATTTCCACCACTGCTGCTGGGACACCATCTGCACTTTCCATGTTAGTAGTGGCCAGCTGCAAGATTGCTTTTAAATCTTGCAGTGTCCCATAGCATAACTGAGAAGGTTTATTAGTAGAACTAGTATCTTGGGCTCCCACATACCTGTCTGGATAGTTCTGTAATCCTTGATGCCTGACCTCCTTGGTTTCCCTTCTCCCCTAAGCCTTATAGAGGGGACAGAGGGACCTCAGACTTTCTTCCTCTTTGTCAATACTTCTAGTCCTTTTTCATAACAAACATAAAAGTTCACAATAATTGTTCAGTACACTGGAGTAAACTGGAGGAGATTTGGGGACATCTATATGTGGTCTGCTGAAAAAAAATCATTACATTGTAATTATGATAAATAAAAAGACAAGAATCAAGAAAGTTATTAAATTTTGAATTTGTATAAAATACACAAATATTTTCCAGTCTTTTAGAGTCACCTGACTCTAGAGTTACCTGAACGTGACTCTAAATGCATAAATTTGATGTCAGCTTGTATCCCTAAAATAGGCACAAGTAATTTATGAGAAAGTTTTTCATGATGACCTCTTCAAATTCAGAAAGTTGACACTGATGAGAAGATTTAGTCTCACAAAGGTGTGATAAATTTAAAACCATTTTTTGCATCAAATATTTTGCAACCATTCAAAATTTGGGGATTGTATAAAAGTTCAAAAACTTACAATAATAGAAATAATGACATTTAAAGAATCTACTAGGGCTTCCCTGGTGGTGCAGTGGTTGAGAGTCCGTCTGCCGATGCAGGGGACACGGGTTTGTGCCCCGGTCCGGGAAGATCCCACATGCCGTGGAGCGGCTGGGCCCGTGAGCCATGGCCGCTGAGCCTGCGCGTCTGGAGCCTGTGCTCCACAACAGGAGAGGCCACAACAGTGAGAGGCCCGTGTACCGCAGGAAAAAAAAAAAAAAAGAATCTACTAGCTGTTTCTTTCCTTTCATGGATAAATGTAATATTGAAATCTTGGGTGATTATGGAAAAGCACCTCAAGTGCAATCCAACTTTTTCCCACGTCAAGTATTTAAACTAATGGTAAAGTTAATTTGCAGAAGGCACATGCATTGTTAGAGCAGTCACTCCACCTACAGCTTGGGCACCATAAAAGGGTGCATCTGCTGTACCTGGGCAAAAATATATCATATATGGAAAAACAGCCGTAACTGGGTCTACCAGGAGCCTGCACCAGGCCTCCCAACCTCTGAACTCTGACCACAGGCCCTCAGGTGATACCCACGCTCCCCAGCACCTAGAAGATGAGGTCCCCCACACCCCTGCAATCCCCTGCAGCATCAGAGGCCATGTGTCCACAATGGGCAGCAACACATCTGCCTGATCCACTGGCTGAGGAAGTCCACGCTCAAGTGCAGGGCATCTCCCAAGCCAAGCATAGGGAGAGTGCCTGATTCCATTTTGCTCAAGCCACAGACAAAATTGTTCATGTCTAGACGCCACGAGCCAGGAGCCACAGCTACCAGCCAAGGGGAATGGCTACCTCAGATCATGTCAAGCTTTCCTGAAAACTAAGAGTCAGGAGGTACCTCTAACCCACTGGCAGTACACAGGTCGGGAAGCCCAGTTCTGCCTTATTCTTGATTCCTACTTGGACATCAAGCCTCCAGGCCCAGACAACAAAAGGGACAGGGGAATCCTTTAAACACTTTAGCAGAATCCTATCATCTGAAGCCTCTGGGTTCTTTTCTCAGCCTGATAAAGGAATTCAAAAAGCAGTCCTACTTTTAAGAAAAAGCTTGGCTTCCAAGCTTATTGTCTTGCTGCTAAATCCTATTTTGAATTGAAGTAGGTTTAGCTATGTATAAAGAAAAAATAATAGTAGCTTCAACACAGTGGGTGTATTCTCTCACCTAAGAGATTCCAGGTATAGGACTGTTTGACTGGGGTTAGGCAATCTAGGGCTGGGATCAGGCTCCTCTTAGTTTCCTGCTCTGCCATCCTCAGAATGTGACTTACATGCTCAAGGACACCTTGTGGCTCCTCCAGGTGTCATACATGAATTATAGGCAGCCAAAGGGAGAAAACAGAAAAAAGAACACAAAGGGCACACTGATGTCTCAAAAAATAAAATCTTTTTAAAAATAAGGAAAACAAGCCTCCCCACCACTACCACACACACCCACACCCCCCTACACACACACACACACATACACACACACACACACACACAGAATACCTGACAGAAAGAGAAGTCACAATTTGTGCCCAGTTTTTCAAGGGGTGAAGAGACACAAGAGGGACTGCCACAGGTAACCCAGGGGAACAAAGTATTCAAATCCTTTGGTACTTCTAAGTCAGGATAGGAAACACATAGAAGACTATTTGCAGCACAATTTTCCACACACAGAGGAGGCTCCCTCGGCTGCCTGAGCAGTCAGAAGGGAGGCAAGAGAGTCAGAGACTAGTGAGCATGCCCAGTAACTGCCCCTGCCCTCTCTCAGTTGAAAGAACCCACCATAATTTGAGGGATGTGACAATAGATAAAATCTGAACCTTGCTTCCTAAATGAAGTCCTAGAAATTACCAACATGCTGCAGTGGTGGAGTAGAAATAGTGACCAGACGGAGGGTGCTTCAGACAACTCCACTGAGTTCTCATGGCCCAGTGTGGCTTGGAAGAGCATCAAAAATTTTCCTTCCACCAAACTCTACAGAGGTTCAGTGTAGCAGAGAAAGCCCAAGGATGTGAAGAAGCTTGGAACTGAGTCAGATTGAGGGAACACAGAATAGAATGAAAAGAAATGAGAACAGTCTAAGAGACCTATGGAACAACATCAAGCATACCAACATTCACATTATAGGGATCCCAGAAGGAGGAGAGAGAGAAAAAGTGTTGAAAATGTATTTGATGAAAGTATGGTTAAAAACTTCCCAAACCTGAAGAAGGAAACAGATATTCAGGTACAGAAAGCACAGAGGGTCTCAAACAAGATGAACCCAGAAAGACCCATGTCAAGATATATTATAATTAAAATGGCAAAATACAAAGATAAGAAGAGATTTCTAAAAGCAGCAAGAGTTTAAAAAAAAAAAAAAGACTCATATACAAGGGAACCCCCATAAGGCTATCAGCTGATTTTTCTACAAAAACTTTGCAGGGCAGAAAGGAGTAGCATGATATGTTTACAGTACGGAAAGGGAAAAGCCTGAAACCTAAGACACTCTACCCAGCAAGATTATCATTTAGAATTAAAGGAGAGATACAGAATTGCTCAGGCAAGCAAAATCTAAAAGAGTTCCTCAAAACTAAACTGACCCTAAAAGAAATGTTGAAAGGCCTTCTCTAAGTGGAAAAGAAAAGGCTGTAGGGCTTCCCTGGTGGCGCAGTGGTTGAGAGTCTGCCTGCCGATGCAGGGGACATGGGTTCGTGCCCCGGTCCAGGAAGATCCCACATGCTGCAGAGCAGCTGGGCCCGTGAGCCATGGCCGCTGAGCCTGCGTGTCCAGAGCCTGTGCTCCGCAACGGGAGAGGCCACAACAGTGAGAGGCCCGCGTACCGCAAAAAAAAAAAAAAAGAAAAGAAAAAGAAAAGGCTGTAACAAGAAGAACCTACAGGAAAGGAAAAATCCCACTAGTAAAGGCAAATATATAGTAAAGGCTGTGGATCAACCACTTAAATCAGTGAGTATGAAGATTAAAAGACAAAAAAGTATAAAATCAACTGTAACTACAATAAACAGTAAAAGGATAAATATGAAAATGTAAATTATGATATCAAAAACACAGAATGTCATAGAGGGGAATAAATCATGTAGATCTTTTAGAATGTGTTTAAACTTAAGTGACTATCAGTTTTTTAAAAAGTAGACATAGTTATAGGTCAATATATATGAACCCCAAGGTAACCACAAATCAAAAACCTATAACAGATACACAAAAACTAGAGAGAAAGTAACACAAGCACATCACTAAAGAAAATCATCAAACCACAAGGGAAGAAACTAAAAGAAGAAGGAAAGAACAGAGAAGAACTACAAAAACAACCAGAAAACAAGTAGTAAAATGGCAATAAGTACATACCTAGCAATAATTACTTTAAATGCCAATGGACTAAATGCTCCAATCAAAAGATATGGGGTGATTGATTGGATTTTTTAAAAAAAGACCTGTCTATATGCTGCTTACAAGAGACTAACTTCAAAGCTAAGGACACAAAAAGACTGAAAGTGAGGAGGCAGAAAAAGATATTTCATGCAAATGGAAATGACAAGAAAGCATGGGTAGTGACACTCATATCAGGCAAAGTAGATTTTAAAACAAAGTCTATAGCAAACAATAAAGAAGAACATTTTATAATGATAAGGGGATCAATATAACAGGAGGATATAACATACATTAACATATATACACCCAATATAGGAGCACCTAAATATATAAAACAAGTATTTACAGACATAAAGGGAGAAATTGACAATAACACAATAATAGTAGGAGATTTTAGCACCCCACTTACATCATTGGACCAATCACCCGGTAGAAAATCAATAAGGAAACAGTGGTCTTAAATGATACAATAGACCAGTTGGACTTAATTGATATTTAGAGGACATTCCATCCAACAAAACACACATTCTTTTCAAGTGCACATGGAATGTTCTCCAGGATAGATCACATGCTAGGCCACAAAACAAGTCTCAACAAATTTAAGAGACTAGAAATTATAGGGGGCTTCCCTGGTGGCTCAGTGGTTAAGAATCCACCTGACAATGCAGGGGACATGGGTTTGAGCCCTGGTCCAGGAAGATCCCACATGCCACGGAGCAACTAAGCCCGTGCGCCACAACTACTGAAGTCCACACATCTAGAGCCCGGGCTCCGCAACAAGAGAAGCCACCACAATGAGAAGCCTGTGCACTGTAACAAAGAGTAGCCCCCCATCGCCACAACTAGAGAAAGCCCACATGTAGCAACAAAGACCCAATGCAGCCAAAATTAATTAATTAATTAATAATAAATAAATTTATTTTAAAAAAAGAAATTATATCAAGCATTTTTTCTGACCATATCAGTATGAAACCAGAAATCAATTACAGGAAGAAAAATGGGAAAAACACGACACAAACACGTGGAGAGTAAACAACATGCTACTAAAAGACCCATGGGTCAAAAATAAATCAAAAAGGAAATCAGAAAATAGTTTGAAACAGATAAAAATGGAAACACAACTTTCCAAAACCTATGCAGTGCAGCAAAACCAGATTTACGAGGGAACTTTATAGCCATGTAGGTCTACCTGTACACTAGTACACAGCTGGAGGCAATGTAAATTGGTACAGCCACTATGGCAAATAGTATGGTGGTTCCTCAAAAAACTAAAAATAGAAATACCACATGATCCAGCAGCTCCACTACTGGGTATATATCTGAAGAAAACAAAAACACTAATGCAAAAAGATACATGCACCACAATGTTCATAGCAGCATTACTTACAACAGCCAAGATATGGAAGTAATCTAAGTGTCCATTAACAGATGAATGGATAAAGAAGAAGTGGTTTGTACACACACACACACACACACACACACAATGGAATATTACTCAGCCATAAAAAATGAAATTCTGCCATTTGCAAACATGGATGGGCTTAGAGGATATTATGCTTTGCAAAATAAATCAGACAGAGAAAGACAAATACTCTGTTTTCACTTATAGGAGGAATCTAAAAAAAAAAACAAATGAATGAAAATAATAAAATAGAAAGAGATTCACAGATATAGAAAACAAAAACAAACTAGTGGTTACCAGTGGGGATAGGGTAGAAGGAAGGGACAAGGTTAGGATAGGGAATTAAGAGATACAAACATCTATGTATGAAATAAACAAGCAACAAGGATATATTGTGCAGCACAGGAAAATATAGTCATTCTGTAATAATTTTAAATGGAATATAATCTATAAAAATATTATATCACTATATTGTACACCTAAAATATTTATTATTATAAATTAGTTATACTTCAATCAATCAATCAATAAAAAATGATTTGCAAAAATACTTTAAAATGCTACTCTTCTCACTAAACTGTTTGCTTTGGAAAGTTTAGCTATTTTTCATAAATATGTGTTGTTTATATTTAAATGCAATGAGTTTGTTATTGTTTTAAAAAAATTTCTAACATGGTAAATATCAATTGATATAACCAACATAAACAAAAGCTCTTCGGAAGTTTCAATAATGTTTAAGGTCCTGTAGAGAGTTTTTGAAACCAAAGAGTTTGAGAATCAGTGCACTGGAGAATTGAACCTGAAAGACTCCAGATTTGGGGATATCTTGAACAGCAGAAGGCAAAGATAAGGCATGAAACAAGGAAAGGATTAAGAGTCTACGTACTGATCTATAAAACCTTTCTAACCCTTACTCCCATTGAGCACCCAGGAATCTAGGAACAAGGATTATACCACCTCACCCCAGGCAAAAGATAGGAGAATTCTATTCTGGAGAAACTAACCGACTAAGGTGAAAGTCTAATAAATGACTCCATACTCCCAGTATCATCCTACAGTGAAGTCACCAAACGACAGGCCCTGGCCATGCACACAGCCAAACCAGCTGGTTAATGTCTCATTTAAAGATGAATTGACAGCCCAGGATCACCAACCATTTGGGGGAAACTTCTAATGTGAAAGATAAGACCAAAACAAGCAAACAAGACAAGAGAAAGGCCATGAAGCAAAAGAAAACTTCAAAAGAAAATTATCATTGCCATCCTAAGTAACTGACATTACTTCAGGAAACAATGAAGGAGTACCTAAAGTAACAGAAGACTTGGAAATTAAAAACAAGATAGCCAAAATTAAAAAGATCAGTGGAGGTTTGGAAAACCTAGTTGAGGAAATGTCCTAGAAAACAGAGTAAAAATATAAAAAGACGGGAACTAGGAGAGAAAAGGCAATTAAAGGACTGGTGAAACCAAGTCCAGTCCATTAACTAGTATTAACTTTTGATTTTAAAGCTTTTTTTTTTCTCTTCGTTTTCTTCTTACCCCTCTGACTTCTCTCACACTTGAGCAGTAATAATTAACCAGTACAGGATGCCTTAAGAATGTAACCTGTGATAATATCACTGACGCACAAATCTAAGTTGTTTTCCAGGGCAAGATGACCTTTGCAGATCATGTTAACTCAGACCACCAGGTCACGGACCACCGGACCAGAGACACATAAACCACAGACATCCTGCCTCCTTGTAACTATGACTAAGAACTGTCACAAGATGATTAACCACAAGCTCCCGTTTCTTTCCCCTTTAAAAATCCCTAGCTTGAAGACCAAGCTGGAGTGGATCCCAGACTTGCCTCCCACTTCCTTGCTTGGTGCCCTGCAATAAAATCCTTACTTTGTTGCAAACTCTCACTGTCAGTTGGGCTTTCTGCGCTGCAGGCACATGAACCCTTTGCTTGGTTTCACTGGTTTAGAATGTGCAGCATCTGACTTAAAGGAGTTTCACTAAAAAAGGAGAAGAAAACTAAAACACAAGAGAGGAAATTATTAAAGAAATAATTCAAAAAATTTTCCCAGAGCTAAATGATATGAATTTCCATATAGAATGGGCTCACACAAGTATAAGCCTCCAGAGAGGAAAAATGTCATATTCAAATAATGGGGAATCAAATCTTTGTCATAACTTCACAGGAACACTGGAAGCTCGATGACAAATGACACTTCAAAATATTAAGGAGACTATTATTCAGCCATAAAAAAGAAGGAAATCCTGCCATTTTCAAGAACATGGGTGGACTCTGAGGGCATTATGCTAAGGGAAATAAGTCAGACAGAGAAAGGCAAATCTCACTTGTATGTGGAATCTTTAAAATCAAACAAAAACAAACAAAACTCATGTCCAAAAACCAGTTTTTGAATACTATTTGATGAAGACCAGCAAGACTAAAATACAAGTGTTCTACTTATAAGAATAAATTACAATGAATCAGAACCCCTAATCATTAACAGTTAGCTTTGAGATGGAATCATACATTCAGGAACATCAGCACATATCTATATACATGTATTCTTCACACGAGCCTAAGCCAATCAGGGATTAGCATCTCACCCGATAACTGCAATGAAGCACCAGGAGAGGTTTGCTAATACTTCTGAGACAGAGGCAGTTGCAGCTGTGAGGACATAAATCTTCAGCTACTCCTATCTGCCCCCAAAGGACTGAGTTTGTCTGAGAATGGAGCCCAAGTGGAAGGGACAGAGCTGGCGGATATAAAGAAATTCTGTCCCATTTTCATTATTTAATCCCCTAAGTAAACCACTGAGCATTCCACTGGCACCTCTCAGTCAATCATCTATTTACCAGTTTGGAGGAGGCCAGTTGGACTTTCTGTCCCAAATGAAAAATTCCTAAATGATACAAATATAAAAGATATTTGAGGCAGAGGAGGTTTTTCTTTAGCTAACGATGGTCTGCCAAGCTATAACTCCAGCCCAGCTCCCCACAATGGGGACATTTGAACCTGAATTACAAAGCTGCCCTGTGGCTATGATTCATGTGCAGCAACAAGCTAGCATTCATCAACTGCGTCCCTCACTTTAGCATCTGTTCTCCTACTACAGCACCATTAGGTAATGTATTTGTTTCCTAGAGCTGTCATAACAAATCAACGAAAACTTAGTGTCTTAAAACAATGTAAATTTATCCTCTCATAGTTCTGGACTCCAGAAATCCAAAATCAAAATGTTGGCAGGCCACACTCCATCCAGAGGCTCTAGGGGAACTTCCTTTCCTTGCCTCTCCCAGCTTCTGGTGACCACTGGCATTCCTGGGATTGTTGGCACATCATTGCAATCTCTGCCTCCATGGTCACATGGCCTTCTCCCCTTCTCTCTGTCTAATCTCCCTCTGTCTAGCTCTCATAAGGTTACTTGTCATTGAATTTAGGGGCCACCCAGATAATCCAAGACGATCTCCTCACTCAAGATCCTTAATTTAATTTCACTTGCAAAGACCCTTTTTTCCAAACAAGGTAACATAGGACATGGACATATGTTTTGGGGCGCCATCACTGAGCACACTACAGGTCACTAATGTCTTTAAAACCTGTCACAGATCATGAAGCATCTTCTTGAGGAAATACTCTTTGACATGGTGGTTCCCAGACTCTGCTTACACACTAGAATCACATGGGAAACTCCTAATGCCCTGCTGACACTCCATGCCAACTAAATTGCAATATTGAAGAACGAGAACCAGGCATCAGTAGTTTTTAAAGATGCCCCAGGTCATTCCAGTGAGCAACAAAATTTGGGAACCATTACTTTCATAGCAGTTCTTTGTTTCTATATATTTTCAGTAATCTTCAAGTTCAAAACTCTCCAGTTTACTTTTTCTGTTTGTTTATTAAAACTCTTAAACTTTTCCCTTGTAGTATCTGTTATTAAAATGAAGTCATTTTATAAAAATAAGACAAAAGAATATCTTACCAGATATATGGTTATGTTTTCCCGTTGACTGTGCTCTGAGATCTTAGGACCTGCTCTCACCCCAGAGATCCACAAATTTGCCAGTCTTTGCCTCTGTATACATATCTCTGCCAAAGGCAAAGGCAAATTGCTTTGGATGTAATTCCTTTGAGTAGATCTTGTACCCACTGGAATTACATATCATTTTCAAAGAACTGCTCTAAAATAAATGATTAAACATTTAGAGCTTTTAGGTCTATGAAGTATTAACATCAGAGAAGAAATGAAGAGATCGAGTTTTGAAGGAATCTTGATATGGGTATGGAAAAGAGATGCTCATACTTCTTATATTTTAAGAGAAATTGTTTGTAATATTTTCAAATGAGATCCATGATCTTAGAATCTTAGGGCATGGCATTAGTCCTGAGACATAGTGCTTTCAGGAAGATGCTAAGTTTATCTTTACAAAGAGAAGTTCAACTTGAGCCACATATGTAGTTAAAATAGCTCTTAGATATTGAAGCCATGAGCCATCTTTCCATTTTTCTTATTAACGTTTTATCAAATTTGCCAACATTCCACTGAAATATTTTAGGTAAAAATATTTCCCAGTATATATCTCTCCTCACACTAAATCTTAAAGCTCTCCACAAGGATACAGCCAAAAGTTATTAAATAATCCAAAAGCCCAGAACAGATGAGAACATAGCTTATACTTACTAAAAGAAGGAGTTTATACCTATTTAATATCCATTTCATATTACTGCAAGTGATTTTTTTCCCATAATATAAGTTTGGCCTCTGGAATAAGCTATTTATCAACATGGCTAATTTTAATATGTATTTACTAGATTAATAAGACTCTTTTTACTCTATACACTAATATTTGCTAAAGACTTTAGTAAATCCAAGATACTATACTCTCTGTCTTCCAAGATCTTTTAGCCAGAAGACACAGGAGGATGCAGATTAAAATCTTCCAAGATCTTATAGCCTGAAGACTCAGGAGGACACAGATCAAAATCATCAAGAGCAAATATTTATCAAATGCCTACTTTATGAAATGTGTTTTTCTAAGAATGAGATACCAAGAGGTTTGATGCCATTCCTGGGCTGGAGAGATTTGCTTGGCCTTAGTTGAAGACTAGGACTTCGACAAGGAGAGCTGCTAAGCAAGATAATCAGTTGGAGGAAAGGACCACTGATACGAAAGTACTTGTTGTGGTAGTAGGTATCTGGTCATTGTTTGCCCAGCATCCTTTTTTTCCTTTTCAGGTAATTGCACCCCAACTTTCTTTCGGACATCTATTCTTCTTTCATTCTCAGTCAGCCACAGTTTACAGATCCTGACAGAAGACACAAAACTCCTGGATCAGAGTCAAAACACATGGTTACTCACAGCAATAGCAGTTGCCAGAGTATTTGCATTTTCTTGTGTCAGTTACCTGAGCCCTGGTTCCCAGAAGGCAATGCAAAGAGAGTGAAGGGACATCTGTACACACAGAGGGGTGTGTTTCAAGAACCCAAGCTTTCACAAGGATGGTAAGCATGTCTCCCATTTGTTCCAGAGGGAAACACCATCTCTGTCTTCCAAGGCTGTTTGCTATATAAATGTGAACAAAGAAGAACAAAGAGTGTTGCTCACCACCTGGTTTTGCTAGGGTTAAGTCGTAACCCACTGCTGATCCACAGTGCACTCTAACAGGAAACTGAGACAATAACGGGATGAGGCCCTCTGCTTTGGACAAGCAGTCCCCTTAGATAGTTAGATGTATACCTCAGGCAGAATTTTAATGACCCCAGATTCTTGCATCTTCCCATACACAGAAAAGCACTAAAATCATTCACTTGAGATATCTGTTCTTTGTGATTAGCAGTAATCTTTTGCCAAGATGTATGCTTGACTGTATGTATTCCCTAGCTAAAAATCAGATATAAACTGGTTTCTCCCCTACTTTTTCAGAGCAGTTTCCTCAGAGCTGAGTGATTATCTATTGGGCTATAGTCTTCAGCAAGACCCTGAATAAAACTTAAACTCGCAACTCTTAAACTGTGTGTTTTCCTTTAGGTTGACACAAACATCATTGAAAACAAAACAGTCACTCAGTGCCTCTGCTCACAAGACATGCAGAAACACATGAGACACAAGGAGAATTGTCTGCCAATGGGTACAGTTTTTGTTTTTCAGTCCATTCTTCCCAGGAAGTATACTGAGTATGCAACCACTCAATTAAAAACCGCTAGTCATCTGGCAGTTTGTTTCCTTAATTCCCCAGCGAAAAGTAAGGACGAGAATATCCACCTTGGATGCTGTACTTAACCATGCCTCAGAAATGCATAGAAGCCTTGCTGAGAAATTTTGTCCAAGACAACAATCCCCAAACTTTAACTCTTGGGAGAGGGCTTTGGATGTCACAGTGATAGACAGTACAAAGCAATTTTAAGAAATCATCTGCTTTTTACTCGAG
This sequence comes from Aethalodelphis obliquidens, assembly GCF_003676395.1. NCBI lineage: Eukaryota > Metazoa > Chordata > Mammalia > Artiodactyla > Delphinidae > Aethalodelphis > Aethalodelphis obliquidens. The sequence goes on from NW_020837948.1 coordinate 24,688,661, forward strand.
TGTAAAGAACAGTGTCTTCTGCATTTTGGTGAATAATCTAGTTCATTTGCCAGGTCACTTTCAAACTATCTCATCTTAAAGATTAGTATGCAACATGAAAGTAAAAATAGCATTTTCCTCATTCCTTTTTTTCTGAAAAACTAACAAAGAAAAACATTTGTGTCTGAGAATGGTGGTTTTATTACAAATAAAAGGAATTTCTGCACAGTGTGGGCAAAAACTGAAGGAACCCATCCCCTTTAAGAAATTATGCCAGTGAATTTTTTCAAAGATTTAGAAAAGTTCATGAGTAAGAAATGCAAAATAAGTTATAGGGAACACTTAAATATTAAAGGAAATAATACCTAACCATGAAGTGAGCTCTAATGTGACATTAAAAAATACATACTTAATAAGATAGACAACTAGTGAGAACAGACTGTATAAGCAGGGTGCTCACTCAGCGCTCTGTGGTGGCCTAAATGGGAAGGAAATCCAAGGAAGAGGGGATATATGTCTATGTATAGCTGATTCACTTTGCTGTACAGCAGAAACTAACACAACATTGTAAATCAACTGTACTCCAATAAAAATACATAAATAAATAAAATATACATACTAAGCTAATTCATAACTGGTATATTGTCTTATGATCTTATTCTGATCTCTGAAAGTGGCATTTAATATGATGAAACACAATGGAATTCTTGTTAATGAGCTATCCATATCATAGTCTTTTTTTCTGCTCTTTTCTAACCAGGTGAAATGATGATTCACCATTTCAACTAAAGAATCTGAAGATATAGTTTCTAGCCTTACAGTTAGGTCTTTAATCCATTTTGAGCTTATTTTTGTGTATGGTGTTAGGGAGTGATCTAATCTCATACTTTTACATGTACCTGTCCAGTTTTCCCAGCACCACTTATTGAAGAGGCTGTCCTTTCTCCACTGTACATTCCTGCCTCCTTTATCAAAGATAAGGTGACCATATGTGTGTCGGTTTATCGCCGGGCTTTCTATCCTGTTCCATTGATCTATCTTTCTGTTTTTGTGCCAGTACCATACTGTATTGATTACTGTAGCTTTATAGTATAGTCTGAAGTCAGGGAGCCTGACACCTCCAGCTTCATTTTTCGTTCTCAAGATTGTTTTGGCTATTCGGGGTCTTTTGTGTTTCCATACAAATTGTGAAATTTTTTGTTCTAGTTCTATGAAAAATGCCAGTGATAGGGATTGCATTGAATCTGTAGATTGCTTTGGGTAGTAGAGTCATTTTCACAATGTTGATTCTTCGAATCCAAGAACATGGTATATCTCTCCATCTATTTGTATCATCTTTAATTTCTTTCATCAGTGTCTTATACTTTTCTGCATACAGGTCTTTTGTCTCCTTAGGTAGGTTTATTCCTAGATATTTTATTCTTTTTGTTGCAAGGGTAAATGGGAGTGTTTTCTTGATTTCACTTTCAGATTTTTCATCATTACTGTACAGGAATGCCAGAGATTTCTGTGCATTAATTTTGTATCCTGCTATTTTACCAAATTCATTGATTAGCTCTAGTAGTTTTCTGGTAGCATCTTTAGGATTCTCTATGTATAGTATCATGTCACCTGCAAACAGTGAAAGCTTTACTTCTTCTTTTCCGATTTGGATTCCTTTTATTTCCTTTTCTTCTCTGATTGCTGTGGCTAAAACTTCCAAAACTATGTTGAATAAGAGTGGTGAGAGTGGGCAACCTTGTCTTGTTCCTGATGTTAGTGGAAATGCTTTCAGTTTTTCACCATTGAGGACGATGTTGGCTGTGGGTTTGTCATATATGGCCTTTATTATGTTGAGGAAAGTTCCCTCTATGCCTACTTTCTGCAGGGTTTTTATCATAAATGGGTGTTGAATTTTGTCAAAAGCTTTCCTCTTAGAGGAAAACATAGGCACAACACTCTATGACATAAATCACATAAATATCCTTTTTGACCCACCTCCTAGAGAAATGGAAATAAAAACAAAAATAAACAAATGGGACCTAATGAAACTTCAAAGCTTTTGCACAGCAAAGGAAACCATAAACAAGACAAAAAGAAAACTCTCAGAGTGGGAGAAAATATTTGCAAATGAAGCAACTGACAAAGAATTAATCTCCAAAATTTACAAGCAGCTAAATAACAACCAAAAAAAACAACCCAATCCAAAAATGGGCAGAAGACCTAAATAGACATTTCTCCAAAGAAGATAGACAGACTGCCAACAAACACATGAAAGAATGCTCAACATCATTAATCATTAGAGAAATGCAAATCAAAACTACAATGAGATATCATCTCACACCAGTCAGAATGGCCATCATCAAAAAAATCTAGAAACAATAAATGCTGCAGAGGGTGTGCAGAAAAGGGAACACTCTTGCACTGCTGGTGGGACTGTGAATTGGTATAGCCACTATGGAGAACAGTATGGAGGTTCCTTAAAAAACTACAAATAGAACTACCATATGACCCAACAATCCCACTACTGGGCATATACCCGGAGAAAACCAAAATTCAAAAAGAGTCATGTACCAAAATGTTCATTGCAGCTCTATTTACAATAGCCCAGAGATGGAAACAACCTAAGTGTCCATCATTGGATGAATGGATAAAGAAGATGTGGCACATATATACAATGGAATATTACTCAGCCATGAAAAGAAACGAAACTGAGCTATTTGTAATGAGGTGGATAGACCTAGAGTCTATCATACAGAGTGAAGTAAGTCAGAAAGAGAAAGACAAATACTGTATGCTAACACATATATATGGAATTTAAGAAAAAAAGATGTCATGAAGAACCTAGGGGTAAGATAGGAATAAAGACACAGACCTGCTAGAGAATGGACTTGAGGATATGGGGAGGGGGAAGGGTAAGCTGTGACAAAGCGAGAGAGTGGCATGGACATATATACACTACCAAACGTAAAATAGATAGCTAGTGGGAAGCAGCCGCATAGCACAGGGAGATCAGCTCGGTGCTTTGTGACCACCTAGAGGGGTGGAATAGGGAGGGTGGGAGGGAGGGAGACGCAAGAGGGAGGAGATATGGGAACATATGTATATGTATGACTGATTCACTTTGTTATAAAGCAGAAACAAACACACCATTGTAAAGCAATTATACTCCAATAAAGATGTAAAAATAAAAAAAGAATTTGTAGATTTAGAATAAAGCTGCTGCCAAATATATAGACTCAGGACACTCAAAATGCATCCCTAATAAGACCCCTTTGATTTATTTACTCTCAAGTTTGTTTTCACACAAGGCAATAGATAGTACACATTTTTAATGAAAGTGAATGTTTATGAGCACTTATTAAATATTACACATATTAACCCATGTGTCTGAAAGCCACTCTCTGAAGACATTTGATTCTTCCCATCTTCAGATGAGGCCACTGATGCAACTTGGCCAAGCTCCAGTGCAGGGAATGGTGGAGCCTGGATTCGAGCCCAGAGCCTGTGCTCTCACCTCTACACCCACTGGCCTTAGGAACAGTAGCTAGTTTTCCCTACTTAGTGGATAGCAGTCAGAATCAACCCCCAAGGTATATAGCATTTCCTCAATACATTTCTAGAATTTAAAAATATCACAAGGGTTTTCTCATCTTAATTTGTTGTGGCTGTCATTTTTCATACTATGTAGTTTGTTTTAAGAGTTTTATTGATTTATTAGAACTGTAAATTTCTCACCCTTTGCTCAGATGGGCAGAGGAAATGTACATTTTTAAAATCTTGCCTATAACTCTTCTGATAAGTGCTCACAAGCACCTACCAGCTAGTAGCAGGAGGAAGACATTTACATTTCAGTCCAATCTAGTAATCTGTCTGTCTGAGAACATTCTTTGAAGTAACTCATCGATCCCTCCTGGGATCATACAGGAGATACAGCCAGACTTCCACTGGGGACACCCAGGCTGGGACCAAGGCCAGGCTTTCAGAAATTCTCCCTTCTACCACCCCTGCCCTCAGATGGGGTGCATGCTCATGGCAGTGGACAAAGGGATCTAATGATCTGAGTGGTAACTTCTTGCTTCTCTGACCTCTGCGTCAACCACCCTAGTCAGACTGGTCACTTATCCCTCTGACAGCATTTACAGCACAAATCCGTGCCTGGTGTAATTTGTGGTTTGGTCTCTTTGGCTTGTTCTGGGCCTAGCATTACTCATTGGCTTACTTGGCTTACTTGGAAGTATGTGTGTCTCTTGTATGATCCCAGCCACAGGCTCTGCCTTGCAGCCTTCAGCTACATGGTAACTTCCCCCCACATTCCCCCACTCCAACCTAGAGCAAATTCCTCATCTAAACCCTTAGCAGGGACTTCCCTGGCTGTCAAGTGGTTAGGACCCTGCGCTTCCACTGCAGGGGCATGGGTTCGATCCCTGGTCAGGGTACTAAGATCCTGCATGCCGTGCAGCGTGGCCAAAAAATAAAAAATACTTTTTTAAACTAAAAACATTTTTTTAATTAAAAAAATCCTTAGCCAAATGTTGTGTCATCCCTAAAGACTTGTCTAGGCCATGAACCAAAGGTGAGTGGGAAAACTAAGCTTAGCCCCCTTTTACGCCTAAAACCACTGTCAACGAGTTTAATTTGATGTGGTTTCTCCCACAAATTAGGGTGTAACTTACAAAAATAACCCCCTACCCCCAACACCAAAATGCCAATCAAGGACACAGCTCCCTGACCTTGGCATTCCCTTCAGATTATTTAACATATTTTAGCCCAGAGAGGAGTGGTTGGGATGCCTCTCACCCCCTACCTACTCTGCCTCTCTCTTCCCTCTTTATCCCACAATCCCTCATGACAAGAGGATTTCATTTCATGCTTAGGGCAGTATGCCTCATGGAATAACTGTCATAGATAGATGGGAATTTACTTTTGTTTACCTTTATCAAAGAAACCCTGATACTCTGATTCAAGTTCTCCCTGTTTGGTTCTTGATGTGCTAAGTTTCAGAAACTTGCCTCTTCCTCATAAAGTTTATCATGCAAGCCTATTGCCTTAATGCAAAATCCTGTTTGATATGGCAGAAATTGAATGTTAATTCTTTCTTTCTCTTTATATTCCTACTGTAATAATCCTATAACCTCATCCCCACCCTCAGCCATATGAATCCCTCAGGCTGTGGAAGAAAAACACATGGAAGGAGACGAAAAAGAAAAACACAACATATTTTTAAGAATATTATCCTAGTTGCACTCATATTTAACATCTATAAGTATGTGCATATTTTCATGATTCTTGTATGGAAATATTGCTTTTACTTTTTTTTCTTTAAAATGTTTTCCGATTCAACCTTGGAGACGTCCTTTTATCACATATGCCACTTATGAGCTATTAATTTGATCTTTCTCTTGATTAATAATAGGTATATATAAATCTTTACTACTGATATAAAATTACAAGAAATAATTACATTAATGCCAGAAAGTGCTCTTCATCTTATTTTCATCATTTAGCAACAGTTTGCATTAGGTATCATTTCATTTCCGAGGCATTTTTACAATGGTTACTGTCTATATTTTACAGTGTATTCAGTTGGTGTGCATATCCATGGATGAGAAGTTATCTCCACAGTTTCTCCCAGTATCAGCAACAACAATAGCAAGCCAGAAGTAAATGCCTAAGATCTTAACTCTTGTGAAGACAGAAAAATGAATACAAGGCACCAAAGAGAAGCAGCATGATCAACAGTCACTAACCATCAGGGAAATGCAAACCAAAACTACAATGGGATATCACCTCATGCTGTCAGAATGGCTAGTGTCAAAAAGACAACAAACAACAAATGTTGGCAAGGATGTGGAGAAAAGGGAGCCATAGTACACTGCTGTTGGGAATGCAATTGGTGCAACCATTATGGAAAACAGTATGGAGATTCCTCAAAAAATTAAAAATAGAACTATCTTATGATCCAGCAATTCCACTTCTGGGTATTTATCCAAAGAAAATGAAAACACTAATTCAAAAAGATACACACACCCCTATATTCATTGTGGCATTATTCACAAAAGCCAAGGTATGGAAGAAACCAAAGTGCCCATCAATAGATGAATGGATAAAGAAGATGTGCTCCTGCAACTATAGGTAGAAAATGTAGAAAAATCCTTAAATTGATGTAAGTTCCCTGTCACATGTTAGCCCATAGCCCAAAGAATATCTCTGTAGGGAAGTATTGATAGATGTAGCCTTTCCCCTTCCACTTTCCTGCTGGGCTTTTACTCAGAATTAGCACTTTCCTATGTTTCAGCTTCACTCTCCTAACCACACAGAGGAGTCGCCATAATTGTTCCCTTCCATCACTGCTGCCTCATTCTCTCAGCAAAGTGTGGGGGAGTAAAATAAACAGAGTTCTCAGGACTTCCCTGGTGGTGCAGTGGTTAAGAATCCACCTGCCAATGCAGGGGACACGGGTTTGATCCCTGGTCCGGGAAGATCCCACATGCCGTGGAGCAGCTAAGCCTGTGTGCCACAACTACTGAGCCTGCGCCCTATAGCCCGCGAGCCACAACTACTGAAGCCCGCACGCCTAGAGCCCATGCTCCGCAACAAGAGAAGCCACCGCAATGAGAAGCCTGCACACCACAATGAAGAGTAGCCCCTGCTCGCTGCAACTAGAGAAAGCCTGCGCACAGCAACGAAGACCCAACGCAGCCAAAAATAAATAAATTAAAAAAAAAATAAGGCCACATCTCGATATAATTTAACAAGTGTTTTAAGAAAAAAGATACTGAAGTAAACGGAGCTCTCACTTCCTAACAAAGCCTGGAGGCAGGCCCACGTCAGGGACTGTTGGGCACTTGAACCTAAGCTACCTCCTGAAACACTGAAAACTAAGTCAAGAAGATCAGTTAGGAAAGTCAAACCAAGCAACTCTTTCAAAAGCTGATTGGAAACACACTAATCTGAGAAAGATTTTGTCATCAGAAAAAAAATTTTAACTAGCATTAATTTACAGGTTCTGTGCTTCAGACTACCAGGTTGTGCCCAGTTTTTCTACTCAAACACTTGAGAATATCCTCCTTTCTCTCATGTTGGGACACTCTTCAAGGAAGGAAAGGTTAACCCAAATACGAATACACAATGCTCCAACCACAAATTGTAGATGTGTAGTTTTTCACGGTAAAAACGCTAAGCTCCCAAACAGACATTTGTGCTCTCACATTCATAGCAGCATTATTCACAATAGCCAAAAGTTGGAAGCAAACCAAGCATCCACTGATGGATGGATTAACAAATTATGCTATGTATGTATGTATGTGTGTATATATATATAAAATGAAATATTATTCAACCTTAAAAATGAAGGAAATTGTGACATGCTACAACATGGATGCACCTTAAAGACATGAAATAGGCCATCCACAAAAAGGCAATTATTGGTATGATTCCACTTCTATGAAGTATCCAGAATAGTCAAATTCATAGAGACAGAAAGCAGAACGGTGGTTGCCAGGGACTGAGGAAAAGAAAGAATGGGGAGTCATTATTTAATGGGTACAGAGTTTCAATTTGGGATGAGGAAAAGTTCTGGAGATGCATAGTGGTAATAGTTGCACAGTACTGTGAATGTACCTAGTGCCACTGAACTGTACACTGAAAAACTGTTAAAATGGAAAATTTCATGTGAGATATACATTTTACCACAACATAAACACACGTGCGTGTGTGCATGCATGCGTATGCCCGTGCATGTGCACACACACACACACACACACACACACACAGCTGTGTCCTTGCTCTGAATGCAAAAAGTTCCTCAGCCATGCTCCTATACTTGCTGTGTACTACTTAGGAACTGATTTTCTTTTTAGAAAAATTGAGGCATACTTTCACCAGTTGCAAACCCCCTTCCTGTCTTGAGGTCATGCTTTATGACCATGCGCATTGGCAGCCTGATCTTCATCCTGGATTGGAGGAGGCAGAGGAGGACCCCAGGACCTCAGCTTGTCCAGCTAAAGCATCTCATTCCACTTGTGCTACCCTCCCTGTTTTCCCCAGATGACGGATTCCATTCTTGGTGCCAGCTGAACTTGGTGAACTCCTTGCCCGCTCAGAAAACATCCTGACTGTGAGATGGTATCACGTGGACACGCATAAAAGATTCTGAACAAGTTGAAACTTTACAGTGTGAAGCAGGGAGGGAGGAGAGCCAAGATCTCCCAATGCTTATCCCAGCTCCTGACTGAGGAAGGGAAGTAAAGGGTCCTGATCATGAAGTTAGAGACTCCTCTAGGTCTCCCTTCAACACCTGTCCTTGCACCAGACCACATGAATGCCTTCAGGCTTGGACTCTGACCTGTCCTGGAAGTATTATATCACCTCTGGGCTCAAATGCCTTTCCACATGAGTTGGAGTAAGGGTTAAAAACTGAGGCAGTAAGTCCTCTTACCTGCAGCCTTGAGAAAGGGCTTTCTATCTGGAATTAGAACAGAAATATATGTTGAGGTCCAGTCATCCAGAAAGCCCCACATACCTGATCTTCATTCTGGCCCCTCTGTCAACATATCATCTGAATGAAGGACTCAGAGTTAAGTCTCAGAGACGCACTTCTCCACTGTCATAAAATATTACTACCTGCATCCTCATATCTGATTATTCTTTCTTAAGGGTTTTATGCACTCCTCCACTGTCATAAAATATTATTGCATGCGTCCTCATATCTGGTTATTCTTTCTTAAGGGTTTTTATAAGCAGCTTGTAAATTTCAAAAGAAGTTATGGGATGCAAATTTCTTAGCTAAATCAATGTAACAAATGAACTTCTTGACAAGGGTAGGTCAGTCGTGGTGTCTTTGTAGAGTTTGTACGTTTCAAATATGTCTTCATTGTTCGAGTGCTCACAGTGACAAGGTCTCAGACCTGAGACCTGTTGTAGGAGATTCAAGGAAAGAGGTAAAAACAACACAATCTGAACTGGAATAGGAAAGCATATGAGATTGATTCAGCTCAGTCTTGAATTAAACCTCTGAATTAAAGCTCTGAATTTCCTCTAAGCATTTGGCAGCAATTTCACCCACAAATGGCTTGCAGTATCACTTAATTTCCTATTGGAACTTTGGGGGAAATAATGATGCTAACAATAAAGTGAAATAATACATGTGCAAGAACCTAACTCAGTGCCTAGTAACATGTCAGTGCTTGGATGAATTTGAAAAACAATAATAACTTCTTTTATTAAACCAGCTGTAAAACATTTTTCTATACTTTATAGCAGTGTTGAATGCGGATGATCATTTGTCTGTTGGTTGCTTCATCTGCTTCAAAGTGTTCAGCCTGTAAGAGTGGATCAGTCTCAAATAGATATGACTCCTGGATGTGGGAGGGAAGGCATGCGCAGGGCTCCTACACCCGACCAGCAGAAAGTAAACTTAGAGGATTCGATTCAACTCTGTTTCCTCAACTCCAAAAATGGTAATGCTTCAGAAATGGGACAAGTCTAAGTCTGGGCAACAGGATGAAAAACATAATATGAATCCACTCTCCCTCCTCCCCAGTCCGATCCAAAATAGAATTAAAAATGCTAAAAAGTACTGTAGACCCCATGGAATCACAACCAACTTGTATTACTGACTTAGGGAGAGAGTTTCGGCCTCCTTTCACATCATTTGCACTCTGAGTGCCATCCCAAGTGAAAGAAAATTGACAGAGCAAGGCACCTTTATTGATAAAGGCTTGTTTTTTCAGAAGATTAAGCCTTAAATGACAGAGCTTGGTTTATGAGTCCTAAATGGAAAAAGATTCACAAACAGGTGTTGAATTCCTCCCTATTCACAACTTGCTCAGCTTTATGACATGCTTCTTGTGTTCCCTGAACTGCTTGAAAGTTTTTATTTTTAATTTAGTCTTTTTGCTTTGAAACAGGCTTCATTTACTGTGTGCTTTTGGCATTATTTATTTTTCTAAATTTTACTTTCTAAGACACTGTGGTCCTAAGATTCTACTCTACCCTGGAGCCCATTTTTATGTTTTAAAACTGATTAGGTGGTTTATTTCATTTGTTTGCTTCTGTTTCCTGATTTTATGTTTAGTAGAAATAAAGCATCATGTTAGGGTATGTCTGATGAGATAAGCTGGTGTCCTCTTATTATTCACATTCTTACTTCAGAAGCCTCTAGAACTACTCTAGAGAATGTGCAAGCAGAGAAGAGAGAAACTGCAATGAAGTCATCACTTGTGCAGGATCTGCAGAGACAGAGATGTCTGAATATGTTCAGAACTTCTCTCCTGATCACCAGAAGCACACTTATTTTCTAGGGTAAGACATCTTTCTTTATCCCATAACTGTGTTCTCACCTTCTTGAGAAGGTAAGAAGTTTGCATCCCATAACTTCTTTTGAAATTTACAAGCTGTTTATAAAACCCTTAAGAAAGAACCATTTTAAGAAGAGACTGGAGCCTCGAGGAATGGCTCTGAGTTTGTGTTGGAGCATACCTTCAACACTCAAGAAGTTACAACTCTGCCTTAGCCTTCACTTTCTGCTTGCACATGGCCTCAAAGGCAGCCAGAGGGGAGAAAATGAGGCCCTCTCAGGCCTTTCCTGGATATGCTCACAGTCCCACACATGCACATGGCATTCTAGATTACCAGAAATAAATTAGAGTTTTTCAAAACCCCCTAAACATATTTTATTTCCCAGATTTTCCTCTAAAGTTTCTGGCCAGGCTTGTTTGACCCAACTGGCATTGTAGCTTCAGGCAGCTGAGATGTTAAAGACTTGCTGCTTATTGTTTTTGACAAATGCCTTGGGGACAGAGCATTTCCCAACAGATCAAGTTCCTGAGTCAGGTCAAGTCATAACAATGCCGGTCATCTCACTAATTGTATTTTGTTTGAAATATACATAAGTATGCTATTTATGTTAAAATGTAACTAGCAATTTTTCAATGAAGTAATACAATTATTTTTTAATCTTTTTTCAATTTTAATATCAATTGCATTAAATATTGATAGACATAATCCACAAAAACAGTATCTCTTTAGAGTCCTCAATGATTTTTAAGAATGCAAAGGAGTTCTGAGATCAAAAAGTTTTAGAACAAACAGTTTAGCTAAAAATAAAATTCTAAGTCTAAAGCATTTTTCCTTTAACATTTTGAAGACACTACTTCATTATGTTCTTGCATTCCATGTCATTGAAGAGAAGTTCAGCATTAAATTTACTCTTACCCTTGTACTGTTATGACTTATCTGTTCTTTCTTTCTAGAAGCTTTTAGAATTTTCTCTGGTTCTTATTTGTTCTTAAAGTTTATGATAGTATGTCTAGGTATAGGTATCTTCTTATCTATCCTTTTTTATACTCAGTGAATTCTTTCCACTTTCTCTCATTCTGGAAAATTCTCAGTCATTATTTCTTAAAATATTTACTTCTCTGCTTATTTTTTTCTCTCCTTTGGGGCCTCCTATTTTTATACAGATGTTAACACAGTTTCTTCTACTATTCATATCTCTCGGCTTTCTGTTTATATTTCTTACCTTTTTATCTTTTCCTAACCAGTGTGAGCTCCTCAAAGTAATCATATTGAGTTTTAATTCATTCTTTGTTATTTTTGAGTTCCCATTTTATTCAGTTATTTTATTTGTTTATTATGAAACATAGCAAACAGAAAAAGTGCATAAAACATAAACACCTAGCTTAACAAATTATTATAGAGTGAATACTCATCCAATCACCACCAAGGCTGACTCATGTGCAGTTACACAGAGACCCATACTAAGGTCCCCATGGTTGATCTAATGTCACTGTCTTAAGATTTTTAATAATCTTTAAAACAAGGGGCTCCACGTTTTCATTTTGCAATGGCTCTGCAAATTATGTAGCGCATCCTGATCACCACCCACGTCAAGAAACAAAAAGATTGCCACACTTCAGAAGCCCCCAACTTGTCCCTTCCCAATTACAATCCCTTCTCTCCCCACAAAGATAATATCTATCCTGACTGTTATGGTAACCACTTCATTGCTTTTCTTATAGTTTCATCACCTACATATGATCCTGAATACTGTAGTTTAGTTTTCCCTGCCTTATGAATGTCTCACGTTGTTGCTCATCAATAAGATGGAGTATACAGAAGCTACTAAAATTTAATTATGAAAGTCACAGGGAATGGAAATAGGGAATTCCTTGTTCCTGACAAGATGGCTAATTATCATAGGCTCTTACTTCCTCCTCCAACTCAACTCTGAAGATAACACATAGAAAAGAGCAGTGAATGAAGCCAAGGCATTAATGTAAAAAGAAGGGGGGAAAAGGCTACAATGTCCCAGGTGGTATGCTGCAATAGTGCACCTAGTAGATAGGGTTCCTACACAAACACTGAAAAAACGATCACACAAGGTATACGTCTGATAAATGTTCAAAGAAAAATACCTCGTGCAATAAAAGCACATAGTGAGGATTTGACCAAGCCTGAAAATCTGAGAAGGCTCCAGGAGTAACTTTTGCTCTGAAATCTGAAGATGTGGACTGAGGTGAGCCCTGCTGTGGGAAGGAGCACATCTCAGATGAAGGATTTTAAGACAGTGTGCAGCAAGTGAAGAGCAGGTGTCAGAAAAACCTGGACAGGCAAGCAAGGGCCAGATCAAACAGACTTTTATGCCAACAGCAAAGATTTGAAATAGGTCAGGGATGTAATCCAACTTGGTTTTAAAGGGTCACTTGAGTTGCAGAAAGTGGATTGGAATGGAAAAATGGAAATGAAGAGACCAATTAGATGGCTACTGAAGTACTCCAGGTAAAATGTGAGAATGGCTTGTCCAGGGCAGTGACAATGAAGATGGAGAGAAACAGATGGATTTGAAAGATATTAAGAAGTAAAATGGTCAGTTGTGGCTGTAGAAGGTGAGGCAGAGGGATGTATCCAGATTAAGAATAACCACTAGCTCCTGGCACATGCATCCGAATGAACTGGGGTGCCATTTGCTGAGTTAGTAAATCAAAAGTGAGGAACACCTGGAGGGGGTTGTGGAGTGGGGGAAGGGGGCATCCAAATAGCGAACTTGGTAGTTTTAGACATGGTGATTTGTTTCCTTGGAGACATCTAGTGAAAATAGTGAGTAGGAGGCAGTGTGGACCTTAAGCCTTTCATATGGCCTCTGATCACACTTGGAAGTTTACCAAAGAAAAAAAGAAAGAAAAAGGCACCCAAACAATATTCTTTTCATGTACCTATCTTACTCCTTTCTCCATTTTCCAAGGAAATTAATGAAGCCGGAGGTATGATTCTTACTAGGACAGCCTCATTCTCAAGCCATGACTCTATCTGAAGAGCACTACAACCTATAATCTCTGATAAACAAAGATTCCTGATCCCTGGACATTAAATAATAATAATTATTATAATAAAATATTTAATGCAAAACAACTTGAGGAAGCTCTTTAAAAAGCATTGTATACATTCTGAACTCTTATTACTGGGTGCCTACAATTGTACTGAACATTGGGTAACTTATTGAGAATGATTCCTTACTAAAGGAGAGGGATTATGTAGAAGAATATGACTTTGTACAGCAACAATTTTTCAGAGACAATATAAGCACCACTTTTCCTTAAAAGGCTGTAGATGTATTCTGTATGAATTTAATACTTAAGCACTAATCATTAACAATAATTCAGGAGTTCCCATAATATCATTATTCTAATAAAGCAAGATAACTTCCATAGCATCAGTGATCAGTGTTTAAATGAACAAGACTTATTTTATCATCACAAATGGTGGGAGGTAATCAATCTAATATGCCAGTATGTTAGCCAAGGTCCAATCACCCTTCAAACTTTTCTTTTGTTCTAATTGTGTGTCCCTTATAGACGCATGTGTTTCTGACTTGATGCTTCTGATTCTCCTTTCATGATACATTAAACTTCCTTAGCACCAATTATTAATTTATTAATTATCACCAAGTAAAAATTTGTTAAAAATGCCCAGAGGATATGTACTGTAGGTTCACAGCTGTAGATCCAGCAGAGCTTATGAACTCATTTTCAGTGAATTAGGAGACTTCTATATGCCCAGAGGCCATTATTTGAACCAAAAATAAAATTTCTAATTATTTCCATCCATAAAATGTCCAGCAGAATGCTATGCTATGCTAATTTTAAGAATATAGAGTAATGTAACAGGTGTCATGGGTGGGCTACCACCTAGGAGAGACAAAATCCTTCAGTGAAGGAAGCTTTCTTTTTGGCATTATCATATTTCATTACTTATGAGCTCTTACCACTGAATTAGCAACAATAGTATATTACTAGGATGCCCTCTCTGTCCCAGACTCTGAACCAGTTGTTTTCCATGAAATACTGTTTAATCCTTACAACAAGCTTATGAGGTATATATTATCTGCATTTTACAAAGGCAAAACCTGAACACATTGGGAAACTTGCCCCAAGTCACACAGATAAGTAAAGGCAGAGCCATAAATTAATATCTTGCCTTTGGACTACAGAATCTCTATAGGAAACGATGGTAAGGAACAACTGGTAACCTGTGTACACCAGAAATCCTAGAAGCAGAAAAAGAAAACACCCAATAACAAAGATTTTCAATATGATTTTCACCTCCAGTCAACTCTTGATCATCTCAGGATACAGAAAACAGAAATTACCTAAACGATGGGAGTTATAGGAAAAGCTTCAAATTTGCTTCACCAGTTCCTTTTCTTACTTAGTGTAAAAACATGTTTAGGTTGCAGAGAACTAATGCCACAAAGATCTAATATTAATTATAGGGAAACAATAATCAAACAGAATTAAACTATGTGTGTTAGAAAATGACTTCAGAAATTTTTCATTTTTCCTCTTTCTCCATGTCCAAACCAGGAATCAGACATTTCCTCAAGATATAATAGCACTGACTAATACCACATTTTCACCATTAATTTATTTCTTGATCATTTTATTGTCAAATCTACTTGCTTTAGAATACCTCTGCCACAACTTCCATTTTCCCTTTTTGGAATTTTGGGGTTTTATTTTTCTGCCTTTCCATAGAAACCTAGGCTTAATATAAAACAATATAAAACTCATTAACTCTCTATTGTATAAACATTGTTTCTGTAAGGTAATCTCTTAGGATCCTGGTCATTCTGAAAATTATCCTAGTCTGGGAGCAGATCTTAAACAATAAAGATTGTGTAGGTACATGGTCCCTTTTAACATCATCTCCCTTGTTTTTGGGAATAGAAACATGCTGCAGTCAAGGTCCTCCCTACTTCTCCTTGATCCACCCATAGGATTAATCCTTACTGCATCAAGTTAAAGGTCACTAGTGGGGCTCTTTTTAATCCACTAATTTACATTTTGAAATCTGCCAATTTCCCAATATCAGAGGATATAGGAGTCAGCTCTGAGCATCCTTTTTCAATTTAGTTCAAATGATGTTATATCTAGAAGATATTCCTTCACCTGTGATGTGGAATTTAGCTGTTTCCTAGTTTCCTCTATATTTGATTCTTTTTGTTCATTTTGTGGCTTCAGGGAGAGGAATAAGGCAAACCTACTTTTATTTTACTATCCTTCCAGAAACTTATCTAATTTGAATATTTAAATACCTTATCAAATATTCATCAAAATATTGATTAAATAATGCATATTTAAATTGTAGAGGGATATTCTATGGAATTAAAAAAAAATCAAACATCTAAAGCCTCTTCTGATATTCATTGTTAATAGTACTTACCCAAGCTTTGTTCAAAATGTGAACCTTTGACACAGATATGAGAAATCACATCACTCACTCTCTTACTAACCACTGGTTAATAGGAGTCTTGGTCTTCTCTACGTTACACTAGGACCCTATAAGAACACGGAGATAACAGGGGGGTAACTACTTAACCTGCACATACTATACATATCGACTGGCATGGTGAGTAGGTAGGTAAATTTGTTTGAACTATGAGCAGGAACCACAAATGATGGTTTGCACATGATTTAGGAAGAAATAACTTAAAGAGCAGCAGCAATACTTTTTTTTTTTTGTGGTACGCGGGCCTCTCACTGTTGTGGCCTCTCCCATTGCGGAGCACAGGCTCCGGATGCGCAGGCTCAGCGGCAATGGCTCATGGGCCCAGCCGCTCCGCGGCATGTGGGATCTTCCCGGACCAGGGCACGAACCCATGTCCCCTGCATCGGCAGGTGGACTCTCAACCACCGTGCCACCAGGGAAGCCCAACAATACTTTTTAAGAGTATGAATTCCATGGTTAGGCACTACTTATTAACAGTGCCTGGACCACAATATGAACTAGGCCCAAGACCACTTGGTCTGGGTCACCAGACTACCCCATAACTCTTGTCACAATGGACTACTCATTCCTTTATATGTTGCACAAAAGTGCCTTTCCCCACAAAAGTCTCTCTACCTGAACATTTCTGATTCTGCCTGCCAGTTTTACCCATTGCAATGTCCAATGTAAATGCTTTCTCTTCCATGAAGCCTTTATCATTGTTTTCTCCAGCCAAAATTAACCTTTCCCTACTTTGCATTTCTATTTTTCCATCTGCCCTTTGTCCTCATTCATTAATTATTATTCAGCATCTACTAAATGCCAAGCACTATTCTAAGGATTACGGATACAGTACTTTAAAGGGTACAATTATTGCTCTATTAGCTCGTATTCAAGTGGATGATACAAAGTAACAAACAAAAATAATTGAATTTCAAGTACAGTTTGGTGCTATAAAGAAAAATTAAACTAGTTAAAGAGTTAGGTGAATAGAATGACCTTATGGAAAGGGTTGGGGAAGACCCCTCTGACTAAGTGAGGGGTGAGCAGAGACCCACGTAGTGAGGGAGTGATCATGGTAAAATGAGGGAAGAGCCTCCCAAGCAAAGAGAACAGGTGCAAAGGCCCCACGGCAGGAATTAAATACTTAGCATACTTAAGGAACAGCAGGAAGGCTAGCACGGCCTAGAATGTTGGGGAGGGGGACAGTGGAAGGAGATGAAGTTTAGAAAGATAGAGGCCAGGTCAAGTACAGCCTTGTCGGCAATAATAAGTACTTTAGTAACAAGGACTGCATCTCCAACTGCACCAGACATCTCATCATCCTTTTCTTTGGTGAACTCTCACCCTCCCCCATAGAGTTCTGTTAAATCTCCGTCACAACACCTTGCCAGTTCCCCTGCTACAAAGTACATGACCCAGGTCAGGTCCAGCACTATCCCCTCCCATCCAGTCCCCAGAGAGTAGATGGTCACGTGACTCAAGCAAGGTCAAAGTTTTAACAACTGCATTGCTACCTTGTGCCAGGGGCTATCTGCATTCCATTTACCACCAGTGATGACAGTCCTTATTGTCAACCAAATGGTGCATAATCCAGATCCAACATCTTCTGCCAGCATCTACATTTTTGGATCACTCCTGGCACCAAATGTCACAGGTTGGACCCAACTCTGAGAAGGATTATGGCATGCAGGAGTGTTCTTGTGATAAATACCTGAAGAGAGGAAGCAAAGAAGCAGAGTTGGGCAGAGGGAGAAGATGAGCCACAATGCAATCTCAGTGGAGGTCTCAGCCCTCTCTACAGAAAGTCTTGAAGCTGGAATGACCCTTCAGAGTTGTCTCAAGTTGGGACAAGAGGCCTAAACATTTATACCCCAAACGTCAATCAGTCACTGGAGATGGGCCACCCTGGAAAGCAGGCATGGCTTGGGCAAGGCAGTTCTCTTCAACTGAGGCAGTACCCACAAGGGGCTGACATCTGAGGGCTTTCTGCCAGCAGCCCAGGCAGAGAGGGGACCTGTTTCCTTCCTCAACAGGTATCTGGGTAACGTACCAGAGTGCCTACATAGAAACTATGACTAGCAGTAAATAATGGATTTTTATGATAGTGTTTTAAAACACACATACAGATACATACACAGTAAAAAATGTCAATGTTCAACTATTATGTTAATGCCTAAAAAGTTTCAGCTATAAAGCCCTCAGTTCAACCTAGAGGGTTGTGATGAGGATAATACATAATGAGAAACTGAAGTGCCTCATTTTGTCAGGGAGGGGAAACTTTACCCTTATCCCTGTTGGTTCTTTTGGCTGGTCTAATAATTAAACTGACACAAGGCAGATTAACAGGAGGAAAAAAAAAAAACAAATTTAATTTTATATTTAGGGTGGTCCCATAGATATAGGATCCATAAAAGTGACAAAAGCAGGCAGCTTTTACACCTTTTAGACAAAGAAACAGTAAATTCATGAAGAAATGACAAGACAAAGGGGTTTGGGCTTGGAGTAGTAAATTAGTAAAGAAGTAACAAGGTTTGTTTATACAGCCTTCTTGGCCCTGAATTCCCTGTCTCTAGTGATCAGGATGTCTCTCTCCCTCCTGGTACAGTGATGGTACCTTTCACATGGGAGATTTATTTCCTGCTTTCAGGGGGACAAATGGAAATCAAAGTGTCCTTCTTGTACCAGCTGTGTCTTAAATAACTTTAATTCAAAATGATTAATATGCCAAAGGGCATATTTTGAGGCAGCATGGCCTAAGCCTCATCAATGCCATACCTGGCACTCAGTAAATGTTTTCAAACTAAATCTAATAAAACTTGACCATTAATGCTCCAATTTGAAAATTCACATATAAATCCATCATCACAGATGTTAATAAGGAATCTCATACTACTGAAATTCAATAAAGTTTCATTGAACAGGTCAGGGTTTTGACTGAAAACAGATGGAAAGATTGAAGAGATTTTTATGAAGTGCCTATTTACAAAGGACTCAAGGTTAAGGAAAAACAACAAGGGGGAATGAAGTACCCAATGACTGGCAAGAACAGGAGGCTACTACCACCCCTAGACCAGATGGAGCAAAGGAAGGAACAAGAAGTCGCTGGAAACCAGAAGGTCCCAGCTGTAGGATAGAGCTATCTGACAGGAGCTGTGGCTTTTAGTAGAAGATCAAGGACACAGAGAACCTGCCCAATGACCTAGCAGACGGATGTAGGGAAATAAATTCTCAGCTCTCTATCTTCTCACCTTCCCATTTCTCACTGTTGCCTTCCATTGGCCAAGCCCAACAAGAAGTCAGAGGACATAAAAGCCAGTATCCTGGGCACAAAGGAGAGTGATCTGTAGAGTCAAGGTCTAGCCATCATAGCAACCTTCACAATTGCTCACTATAATTTAAGACACAACATTGAGTTTTAGATATAGTTAGGTATGTTTATCAGTGCAAATGAAAAGATTATTCTTTTAAAGGACACTTTATTGACTCAATATTATTAGCTTCAGTGGAAAGAGGTGTGAACAGTGAGCACTTTAGTTCCTGTCTTGGCTGGAGTGTGGCTGAGGATATTACCAAAGTCAGAAAGGACTGGAGGAAAAAGAGAACAAGGAAGTAGAGGGGAAAATAGCACATCTTTTGGAGATTTAGGCACTTCAAGAATTTGGGGGGGAAAAGGGGAATTCCCTGGCTGTCCAGTGGTTAGGACTTGGTGCTTTCACTGCCCTGAGCCCATGTTCCATCCCTGGCCAGGGAATTATTTAGATCCTGCAAGCCACGCAGTCTTGGCAAAAAAAAGAATTTTGGGGAAAGAAATATGGAAGGGTTATACTCTAGAGAGGTGGGTCCTGAGCACACGCCACGGCTCTTCTTCATGCCTTTGTTTAGTGGTCTGTACACAAGGGATGCTGCAGAGAATCTGTATAGCCACTTTGCCCAAGTGGTCTCCCCATTTGACTTGGGTTTTGTCTCTCTTCATGTCTGAGGACTCCAAACACCAGTATTTACAATATGTTCCTTATGTGTCATCAATCCTCCGTATCCACACATTTATAGTGTTACCTTTGGCTGTGGAGAGAACATAAAGTACATAACTATAAGGTACGTGAAGGGGGTAGGGAAGGTTAGTTACAAGGAAGGCTCTGGGCAAGCTCCCTCCTTAACCAAAGCCTCTCAGCATTACTAGGACACCTTCTGCCTCAGGGGAGAAGGACCGGCTTTTAAGTCATGATTGTAACTGAAATATAGACATGTCTCAGAGCCAAAGAATCCAAGTCCACAACCAGTATCACCCTGGTCCCTCAGCAGCCAGAGGCATATCCTTAAAGTATGTTACGACTGAAGAAGAGCCCCAGCTCCAAGTGTTCCTCCCCATCAGGGCATCCTTTTGACTTTTCCAAAGTCCTGTTTTCCGTCAAAGCTCTCCCTTAACCTTTGGGCATTAGGTTCTTCATCTGTTAAAAAAAAAAAATCATGCACTTTGTGATTTCTTAAATTCCTTCCAACCCTAAAATGTTCTTGAGAACGTGCCATTTAAATCACTGCACTTTTTCATTCATGTCTATAAAGCTTACGATTGAAGTTTGAAAGCACCATGCAATACCACCATCTAGTGGAAAAAAGGAAATAATACTAGGGATAATTAATACAAACAAAATGAAATTTCACAAGGAGAAAGTAATTATGTAGAACATTCCAGGCAGTTTTTTTTTTTTTTAATTATTTGTTTTTGGTTGAATTGGGTCTTCGTTGCTGTGCGCGGGCTTTAGTTGCAGAGAGTGGGGGCTACTCTTCAATGCAGTTGGGCGGGCTTCTCATTGCCGTGGCTCCTCTTGTTGCGGAGCACAGGCTCTAGAGCGCAGGCTCAGTAGCTGTGGCACATGGGCTTAGTTGCTCCGCGGCATGTGGGATCTTCCTGGACCAAGGGCTCTAACCCGTGTCCCTGCATGGGTAGGCGGATTCTTAACCACTGTGCTACCAGGGAAGCGCCTGTATTTCTTAACTTTTTATACATTGTGGGCCTCTTGGAGATTCCCCAAAAAATGATAAAGTCATATATACCTAAATTCTGCATACAATTTCAGGGAACATATGGCCCTGTCGAGGCCTCTCCAATCATGCATGGGCCACAGGTTAAGAACCTCCACTGTTTACATTATTTCAACCACTGGGAAAATAAAAAATGATACTATAATCATCAGGAATCAGTAGATGCTATAACAGATCTATGTCTCCCTTAAAAAAAAAAAATCTAACCATAATTCAAACCTCCTTGTTCTTGGGAGGGATACTTCATTGTATTTGGGTGGTTGGGAGGCAGGGTCCCACTGTCCATGGCAGAAGAGGCCAGATGCTTCTGCTTCCTACTCTTTGACCCACTTGGCCAGTCATTCGCTCCCACCAATTTTGATTCTTGAGAGGGTGGGGAAAAGATACAGAGGAGACTGGGAAAGTCATTGAAGAAAGAAGTGGGAATCTAGCATTGTCAGTGTCCAGTGGCAGCAAAGCCAGTGGTAAGATCCTGGACTGACTTTTCCTTGGCTCTAACTCCATCTACACACTCCCCTGCCCATTTCCATATATTTAATCCTATCAGTTCTCTAAACTGTTTTGACATCCTTCAAATAAATTCCTTTACAGCTTAAGTCAGAATGTGTTGCTTACAATTAAGTTACACCAAACTTTTTGATTGATACACACACCAAATTCTTAGGGGTGACCCAAAAGTTAACTTTCATTCAATACAACATATTTTATCATTTACTTACCAGCACTTCTACTTAAAACAAAAGACTGAAAACTAAAATTTCCAGAAGTCACATCTCTAAAGATGATCAAGTATTGACAGTGCATTACAGCAGTATAAGTCAGTCTTATATGCACACTTCTCTTAACTGATGACCCTATGTTTTGCTGTTTATACAATAAGTCATTGCTTATTTTGTTATTTTCCCCTATGTTTCACACCAGAATTTGTTTAGTACAATCTCAAATACACTTTGGAACAAGATAAAGGATTCTATATATTTACATACTCACATAAGTGTTTCTGATGGTTAACTAGGATGAATTAAGGGGAGATGAAACATGTTCTGAGAAAAATTAATTGTAACTATAGAATCATTTTTTAAGAAACTGCCACACGAAAGGGAAAGAACCACCAACAGGTTTGTGTGTGTTTTCAAACCCAAACAGAATAGGCCTAATTTTTAAAAAGATTATTTCCCTGATTTAAAAATAAAATTTTTTGTTCACTAAACTTATTGTGATAATCACTCAAGATGTATGTAAGTCAAATCATTATGCTGTACGCCTTAAACTTATACAGTGCTATATGTCGATTACATCTCAATAAAACTAGAACAAAAAATAAATAAAAGAAATTTAAAAAAAATTATCCAGGTATAGCTAAGACCATTTCCATACCCAAATCATTCTGTTTAAGGAACTATATCCTCCACTTGTAGCTAAGTACACCTTGAAATACATAGTAGAATTGTTCATACCCTCTCATCTAGTAATACTACTCCTGGGTATCTGTCCTAATGAAATTATTTAAAATAAGAAAATATTTGCAATAATACTATTCATAATAGAGAAAAATAAATGAAATAATTTTATTCTAAAAAAATGAAATGTATTCAATATTATATAGCCATTACTATGAATGAATCAGAAGTCTGCAATACCATGGGGGAACATCATCATATAATTTTAAGTGAAAATAAATAAAATATTATACTGTACTATAAAAACGACTAGGTAAAATTCATATTAAATAATGACTTTTTCTCATTGCTATTTTCATTATTGCTCTTGGTAATTTCTTAGCAAATATTTATTAAGTGCTTACTAAACACTGGGCAAGAAACTCAGCATATAAAATTGAAAGATTCCTCACCTCCAAGGAATGTCTGTGGACAGAGAAGAAGGCAGACATGAAAACAGTGAATCAAAAAGCAATTAAAGTATCTGATAATAACTATAATTAAAATATGCAAAACAGTGAGGAAAAATTATGTCAATACCTAGGACTGGAATGTGGTAAGTGCATGTTTAAATTTTTAAGAAAATGCCAAACTATTTTCTAAAGTGGTTGTATCATTTTACATTGGACTGAGAAATCCAATTTCTCCCTGTCCTTGCCAACATTTGCATGGCCAGTCTTTATCATTTTAGCTATTCTACTAGATACATAATCGTATCTCATTGCAGCTTTAACTTCCTAATGACTAATGGTATTGTGCATCTTTTTCATGTGCTTATTTGTCTTCTCTGTATCTTCTTTGGTGAACTACCTGTTGAAATGGCCCAATTTTTAAATTGGGTTGTTTTTCCTATTATAGATTTTGGAGAATTTAAGTGTTCTGGATACCAGTCCTTTATTAAATGTATGTCTTCCAAATGTTTTCTCACGGTCTACAGCTTGTGTTTTCATTCTCTTAATAGTGTCTTTTAAAGAAGAGAAGTTTTAAATTTTGATGAAGCCAAATTTATCCTTTTGTTCTTTTAGAGATAGTGGATCTAAAAATTCTGGAAACGAAGGAAGATTTTCTCCTGTTTTCTTCTACAAGTTCTATAGTTTTAGCTCTTATATTTTAATCTTATGTTCCATTAGGAGTTAATTTTTATATATTATGTGAAGTATGGATCTAAGCTCATTATTTTGTATATGGATACCCAATTGTTCCATCACATTTATTGAAAGGGGTACACTTTCTCCACAATATTGCCTTTGTGCCCTTGATTTTATTTATTTATTTTAACATCTTTATTGGAGTATAATTGCTTCACAATGGTGTGTTAATTTCTGCTTTATTACAAAGTGATTCAACTATACATATACATACATCTCCATATCTCTTCCATCTTGCGCCCTATCCCATCTCTCTAGGTGGTCACAAAGCACTGAGCTGATCTCCCTGTGCTATGAAGCTGCTTCCCACTACCTCTCTATTTTACATTTGGTAGTATATATAAGTCCATGCCACTCTCTCACTTCGTCCCAGCTTACCTCTCCCCCTCCTGGCGTCCTCAAGTCCATTCTCTACATCTGTGTATTTATTCCTGTCCTGCCCCTAGGTTCTTCAGAAACTTATTATTTTTTTGTTTTACATTCCATATATATGTGTCAGCATACAGTATTTGTTTCTCTCTTTCTGACTTACTTCAATCTGTATGACGGACTCTAGGTCCATCCACCTCATTACAAATAACTCAATTTCGTTTCTTTTTATGGCTCAGTAATATTCCATGGTGTATATGTGCCACATCTTCTTTATCCATTCATCTGTCGATGGACACTTAGGTTGCTTCCATGTCCTGGCTATTGTAAATAGAGCTGCAATGAACATTGTGGTACATGACTCTTTCTGAATTATGGTTTTTTCAGGGTATATGCCCAGTAGTGGGATTGCTGGGTTGTATGGTAGTTCTATTTTTAGTTTTTAAGGAACCTCCATACTGTTCTCCATAGTGGTTGTATCAATTTACATTCCCGCCAACAGTGCAAGAGAGTCCCCTTTTCTCCACACCCTCTCCAGCATTTATTGTTTGTAGATTTTTTGATGATGGCTATTCTGACTGGTGTGAGGTGGTATCTCATTGTAGTATGGATTTGCATTTCTCTAATGATTAGTGATGTTGAGCATCTTTCATCTGTTTGTGGGCAATCTGTATATCTTCTTTGGAGAAATGTCTGTTTAGATCATCTGCCCATTTTTGGATTGGGTTGTTTGGTTTTTCGATATTGAGCTGCCTGTAAATTTTGGAGATTAATCCTTTGTCAGTTGCTTCATTTGCAAATATTTTCTCCCATTCTGAGGGTTGTCTTTTTGTCTTGTTTATGGTTTCCTTTGCTGTGCAAAAGCTCTTAACTTTCATTAGGTCCCATTTGTTTATTTTTTTAATTTCCATTTCTCTGGGAGGTGGGTCAGAAAGGATCTTGCTGTGATTTATGTCAGAGAATGTTCTGCCTATGTTTTCCTCTAAGAGTTTTATAGTGTCTGGCCTTACGTTTAGGTCTTTAATCCATTTTGAGTTTATTTTTCTGTGTGGTGTTAGGGAATGTTCTAAGTTCATTCTTGACATGCAGCTGTCCAGTTTTCCCAGCACCACTTATTGAAGAGGCTGTCTTTTCTCCATTGTATAATCTTGCCTCCTTTATCAAAAATAAGGTGACCATATGTGCATGGGTTTAATTCTGGGCTTTGTATCCTGTTCCATTGATCTATATTTCTGTTTTTGTGCCAGTACCATACTGTCTTCATTACTGTAGCTTTGTAGTATAGTCTGAAATCAGGGAGCCTGATTCCTCCAGCTCCGTTTTTCTTTCTCAAGACTGCTTTGGCTATTCAGGGTCTTTTGTGTTTCCATACAAATTGTGAAATTTTTTGTTCTCGTTCTGTGAAAAATGCCATTGGTAGTTTGATAGGGATTGCATTGAATTTGTAGATTGCTTTGTGTAGTATAGTCATTTTCACAATGTTGATTCCTCCAGTCCAAGGACATGGTATATTGTCATCTGTTTGTATCATCTTTAATTTCTTTCATCAGTGTCTTATAGTTTTCTGCATACAGGTATTTTGTCTCCTTAGGTAGGTTTATTCCTAGGTATTTTATTCTTTTTGTTGCAATGGTAGATCAGAGTGTTTCCTTAATTTATGTTTCAGATTTTTCATCATTAGTGTATAGAAATACAACACACAGATTTCTGTGCATTAATTTTGTATCTTGCTACTATACCAAATTCATTGATTAGTTCTAGTAATTTTCTGGTAGAGTCTTTAGGATTCTCTATGTATAGTATCATGTCATCTGCAAACAGTGACAGCTTTACTTCTTCTTTTCTGATTTGGATTCCTTTTATTTCTTTTTCTTTTGTGATTGATGTGGCTAAAACTTCCAGAACTATGTTGAATAATAGTGGTAAGAGTGGACAACCTTGTTTTGTTCCTGATCTTAGAGGAAATGGTTTCAGTTTTTCACCCCTGAGAACGAGGTTAGCTGTAGGTTTGTCATATATGGCCTTTATTATATTGATGTAAGTTTCCTGTATGCCTACTTTCTGGATGATTTTTATCATAAATGGGTGTTGAATTTTGTCGAAAGCTTTTCCTGCATCTATTGAGATGATCATATGGTTTTTCTCCTTTAATTTGTTAATATGGTGTATCACATTGATTGATTTGCATATATTGAGAAATCCTTCCATTCCTGGGATAAACCCCACTTGATCATGGCATGTGATCCTTTTAATGTGCTGTTGGATTCTGTTTGCTAGTATTTTGTTGAGGATTTTGCATCTATGTTCATCAGTGATATCGGCCTGTAGTCTTCTTTCTTTGTGACATCTTTGTCTGGTTTTGGTATCAGGGTGATGGTGGTCTCATAGAAGGAGTTTGGGAGTGTTCCTCCCTCTGCTATATTTTGGAAGAGTTTGAGAAGTATAGGTGTTAGCCCTTCTCTAAATGTTTGATAGAATTCACCTGTGATACCACCTGGTCCTGGGCTTTTGTTTTTTGGAAGATTTTAAATCACAGTCTCAATTTCAGTGCTTGTGATTGGTGTGTTTATATTTTCTATTTCTTCCTGGTTCAGTCTCAGAAGGTTGTGCTTTTCTAAGAATTTGTCTATTTCTTCCAAGTTGTCCATTTTTGGCATAGAGTTGCTTGTAGTAATCTCTCCTGATCCTTTGTATTTCTGCAGTGTCCATTGTTACTTCTTTTTCATTTCTAATTCTATTGATGAGTCTTCTCCCTTTTATTCTTGATTAGTCTGGCTAATGGTTTATCAATTTTGTTTATCTTCTCAAAGAACCATCTTTTAGTTTTACTGATCTTTGCGATTGTTTCCTTCATTTCTTCTTCATTTATTTCTGATCTGATCTTTATGGTTTCTTCTGCTAACTTTGGGGATTTTTGTTCATCTTTCTCTAATTGCTTTAGGTGTAGGGTTAGGTTGTTTATTTGAGATGTTTCTTGTTTCTTGAGGTAGGATTGTATTGCTATAAACTTCCCTCTTAGAACTGCATTTGCTACATCCATAGGTTTTCGGGCGTATATTTTTATTGTCATTTGTTTCTAGGTATTTTTTGATTTCCTCTTCGACATCTTCAGTGATCTCTTGGTTATTAAGTAGTGTATTGTTTAGCCTCCATGTGTTTGTATTTTTTCACAGATTTTTTCCTGTAATTGATATCTAGTCTCATAGCATTATGGTCAGAAAATATACTTGATATGATTTCAATTTTCTTAAATTTACCAGGCTTAATTTGTGACCCAAGATATGATCCTGGAGAATGTTCCATGAGCACTTGAGAAGAAACTGTATTCTGTTGTTTTTGGATGGAATGTCCTGTAAATATCAATTAAGTCCATCTTGCTTAATGTATCATTTAAAGCTTGTGTTTCCTTATTTTCATTTTGGATGATCTGTCCATTGGTGAAAGTGGGGTGTTAAAGTCCCCTACTATAATGGTGTTACTGTTGATTTCCCCTTTTATGGCTGTTAGCATTTGCCTTATGTATTGAGGTGCTCCTATGCTGGGTGCATAAATATTTACAATTGTTATATCTTCTTAGATTGACCCCTTGATCATTATGTAGTGTCCTTTCTTGTCTCTTGTGATAGTCTTTATTTTAAAGTCTATTTTGTTTGATATGAGAATTACTACTCCAGCTTTCTTTTGATTTCCATTTGCATGGAATATCTTTTTCCACCCCCTCACTTTCAGTCTGTATGTGTTCCTAGGTCTGAAGTGGGTCTCTTGTAGATAGCAAATATATCTCTTGTTTTTGTATCCATTCAGCCAGTCTGTGTCTTTTGGTTGGAGCATTTAATCCATTTACTTTTAAGATAATTATCGATATGTATGTTCCTATTACCATTTTCTTAATTGTTTTCAGTTTGTTATTGTAGATCTTTTCCTTCTCTTGTGTTTCCCGCCTAGAGAAGTTCCTTTAGCATTTGTTGTAAAGCTGGTTTGGGGCTGATGAATTCTCTTAGGTTTTGCTTGTCTGTAAAGGTTTTAATTTCTCTGTCAAATCTGAATGATATCCTTGCTGGGTAGAGTAATCTTGGTTGTAGGTTTTTCCCTTTCATCACTTTAAATATGTCTTGCCACTCCCTTCTGGCTTCCAGAGTTTCTGCTGAAAGATCAGCTGTTAACCTTATGGGGTTCTCTTGTATGTTATTTGGGTTTTTTCCCTTGCTGCTTTTAATATTTTTTGTGTTTAATTTTTGATAGTTTGATTAATATGTGTCTTGGCATGTTTCTCCTTGGATTTATCCTGTATGGGACTCTCTGTGCTTCCTGGACTTGATTGATCATTTCCTTTCCCATATTAGGGAAGTTTCCAACTATAATCTCATCAAATATTTTCTCAGTCCCTTTCTTTTTCTCTTCTTTTCTGGGACCCCTATAATTCGAATGTTGGTGCCTTTAATGTTGTCCCAGAAGCCTCTGAGACTGTCCTCAGTTCCTTTCATTCTTTCTTCTTTATTCTGCCCTGCAGTAGTTATTTCCACTATTTTATCTTCTAGGTCACTTATCTGTTCTTCTGCCTCAGTTATTCTGCTATTGATTCCTTCTAGAGAATTTTTAATTTCATTTATTGTGTTGTTCATCACTGTTTGTTCTGTAGTTCTTCTAGGTCCTTGTTAAATGTTTCTTGTATTTTCTTCATTCTATTTCCAAGATTTTGGATCTTCTTTATTATCATTACTCTGAATTCTTTTTCAGGTAGACTGCTTATTTCCTCTTCATTTCTTTTGTCTGGTGAGTTTTTGCCTTGCTCCTTCATCTGCTGTGTGTTCCTCTGTCTTGTCATTTTACCTAACTTACTGTATTTGGGGTCTCCTTTTCACAGGCTGCACATTCGTAGTTACTGTTGTTTTTGGTGTCTGCCCCCAGTGGCTTAGGTTGATTCAGTGGGTTGCATAGGCTTCCTGGTGGAGGGGACTCTTGACTGTGTTCTGGTGGATGAAGCTGGATCTTGTCTTTCTGGTGGGCAGGACTGTGTCCAGTGGTGTGTTTTGGGGTGTCTGTGACCTTATGATTTTAGGCAGCCTCTCTGTTAATGGGTGGGGCTGTGTTCTCGTCTTGCTAGTTGTTTGGCATAGGGTGTCCAGCACTGTAGCTTGCTGGTCATTGATTGGAGCTGGGTCTTAGCATTGAGGTGGAGATCTCTGGGAGAGCTTTTGCCATTTGGTATTACGTGGCGCCGGAAGGTCTTTGGTTGACCAATGTCCTGAACTCAGCTCTCCCACCTCAGAGGCACAGGCCTGACACCCAGCTGAAGCACCAAGACCCTGTCAGTCCCACGGCTTCATTTCTATAGATTAGGGCTTTCCAGATGGTAGAATTATAGATGTCCCTCAATATATTCGGTCTTCTTATCCTTTGGGAAGTCCAGGCAAGCAGCTTGATCCTGAGCTTCTCAAATTTGGGCCTGGTTTAAAGTCAGGCAGGCTGGAGATGTTGGGCTGCAATGTGTCTCCTCTGGATAGTGGTTCTCCAAGTGTGATCCCCAGACCCTCAGCCTCAGCCTCCCCTGCGCATTTCTGTGCCCTTTTTTTTTAAAAAAATCAGTTATCCCTAGATGTTGGGTTTACTTCTGGACTCTCTATTATGTTCAATTGATCTACCTGCCTATCCGTATGCCAATATCAAGCTGTTTTATGTACTATAGTTTTTTATGAATCTTGAAATCAGGTACTGTGAGTCCTCTGAAGTTGTTCCTTTTCAGAGTTGTTTTGGCTACTCTAGATCCTTTGCAATCCACATGAAATTTGTCAATACCTACAAAAAAGGCTTATGGGATTTTGATTGAGATTTTGTTAAATAAAGAGTTTGAAGAGATCTGACATCTTAATGATACTGAGTCTTCCAACCCATGAACAAGTTTAAGTCGCAAGTTGCTTTTTAGGTCTTCTTTCTCTCAGCAATATTTTGTACTTTTCACAAGTACAAAAACTTTCACAAGTTTTTCCACATCTTTTGTCAGTTATTCCTAGGTATTTGATATTTTTAATGTTACTATAAATGTTATTTCTTTTAATCTACAATTGTATACAAATCCACTTTTTAAAAACTGACCCTGTATCCCGCAACCTCGTTAAACACACTAATTAGTTCTAGTAGCTTTTGGTAGTGGATAGCTAATAATTTTGCCTTCCCCAGAATGCTTATTCTGGTAATATTACTTTGATATCCCTTTAGAGGATCATTTCTCTTCTATTCTTGGTCCATGTGTTTGGGGTGAATACTTGACACAGATTTGGCCAATTAGCATAGTGATTGGTATAGAGATAAGCACATGACCAATTGATCCAATGAGAGTCAATCCTGGAGCTTATGAGGAAACTAGCGAGAAAACGTTGCTTTTTCTAGCTGGTTTAAAGTAGGACATTACTCATTTCTAATTTAAGTCCATTGTGGTTAGAGAACATACTTTGTATGACCGGAAACATTTTTAAATTTATTGAGATTTCTCAAAAATAGAATTATCATATGATCCAGCAATGCCACTTCTGGATATATTCAAGAGAACTGAAATCAGGATCTCAAAGAGACATGTGCACTCTGTGTTTACTGTATTATTATTCACAATAGCCAAGATACAGAAACAACCTAAATGTCTATCAAAAGATGAATGGATAAAGAAAATGTGGTACATACCTACAATGAAATATTATCCAGCCTTGAAAAGGAAGGAAATCCTGCCAAACACAACACCATGAATGAACCTGGAGAACATTATGCTAACTAAAATAAACCAGTTACAGGAGGACAAATACTGCATCATTCACTTTATGAGGTATTTAAAGTAGTCAAAATCATAGAGACAGAGAATACAATAATGGTTGCCAGGGAACAGGGGGAGTGGGAAATGGAGATGAATAAGTTCTAGAAATCTGCTGTACAACACCATGCCTATAGTTAACATTATTGTATTGTACACTTAAAAATTTGGTGAGGGTAGACCTCATGTTAAATGCTCTTACCACAAGAAAAAATAAATTAATAAATAAATGTATTGAGATTTGTGTCATGGTCCACAAAGTGGTCTATCATGATATTCTGTGTGTACTTGAAAAGAGTGTATATCCTGCTGCTGTTGGTTGGTAAGTTCTATAAATGTTAATTAGGTCAATTTGGTTGATAGTGTTCTTCAAGTCTACAATATATTTGCTGATTTTTTGCTTACTTTTTCTATCAACTATTGAGAGAGAGGTATTGAAATCTGACAATATTGTGAACTTATCCTTTCAGTTCTATCAACTTTCACTTAAGTATTTTGAAGCTCTTTTAATTAGGTGCCTACATATTTAGGATTATGTCAATTGATCCTTGTATTATTACTAACTGCCTGTCTTCAACCCTGTCTTTATAGTCATTGCTCTGAATTCTACTGCCATTCTAGGTTTTTGTTTGTTTGTTTACTAATAGTAGCATGGTATAACTTCTCCCATTTTTTAAAACTTTTAACCTATTTGTTTTCACATTTAAAGTATATTTCTTGTAGGCATCATGTAATTGAGTCTTGATTTTTTTTTTATCCAGTCTGACAAGCTCTCCCTTTTAACTGGGATTTTTAGACATTAATATGATTATTGCTTTTGTTATGTTTGAGTCTATCATCTCATTATTTGTTTTCTATTTATTTTGTTTCCATTTGTTATTTCCATTTGTTCTTTCTTTTTTCCTCTTTTCTGCCTTTTTTTGAATTTTTACGTCTGGCTAGTGAGAAGAGTTACTATTACTAGCCTTTTATAAGCACCAGGCACTATTCCCTTTAATCCTTTCAGATGGTTCTTTTCCTGACCTCAGGCAGTTTCTGTGCATGCATGACCTGATCGGCACTCTGATGAGTATTCCACGGAGACCGACAGATCTCTGGGGTTCACCTGCTATGCAGTTCTACCCTCTCTGGTCTTCTCTTCTATGAACTCTAGCTGCTCTGGTTTCCCCACTCTAACCTCTGTCTCCTCAACTCAGAAACTTTCAAGTTCTGCTTCAGTTCCCCTCCCTATGCCACAGTCTGGAAACCCTCTGAGGCAGTAAGCTTGGGCAATTGTAGGACTCACCTTGTTTGTTTCCTATGTCTCAGGAATTACTGTCCTTCACCTGATGTCCAGTGTCTTGAAAACTGCAGCTTCATGTATTTTGTCTTATTTTTTTAATGTTGTTTCAGGAAAGAAAGTAAATACGGTCCATGTTACTCCCCATCTTGGTTAGAAGTGCAAGTGCTCACTACCCAATTTTTAAAAATTACTCTAAAACACCAATAATCAAGACTTCAGTATTGGTGAAGGACAAATATATAAATCAATGGGACATAATAGAGAGTCCAGAAATAGAGCCAAAGAAATAGGCAAACTGATTTTTGTCAAAGGTGCAAAGACAATTCAATAAAGGTAAAGTTTTCAACAATGGTGTTGAAACCACTGGACATTCATATGCATTAAAAATAAACCTCAACCTAAATATCACAACCTGTACAAATATTAACCCAAAATGGATCATGAATCTAAATATAAGACATATAACTACAGAACTTTTAGAAGGAAACATAGGAGAAAATCTTCATGACTAAGGATTAGGCAAAAGACTTCTTAGATGACACCTAAATCATGATTCATAAAAGAAAAAAAACTGATTTTTTAAAAAAATTTAAAAATACAAAAAATACTGTTATGAGAATTAAAAGCTACAGAGAGAAAAATAAATTTTTAATCACATATCTGACAAAGAACTTGTATTCCAAAAATATAATGAAATCCCCAAACTCAACAGTAAGAAAACAAATGATTTAATTTTTAAATGGTCAAAACACTTAGACAGGTACTTCACCAAAGATGGAGGGTGACTGCTAGAGGCTGAATGTTTGTGTGCCCTCAAAATTCTTATGTTGAAATTCTAATGCCCAATGTGATGATATTAGGAATCTTTCTGGGACCTTTGGCAGGTGATTAGACGATGAGGGCTGAGCCCTTATGAATGAGATTAGTGCCTTTAAAATCCCCTTCTACCATGTGAAGACACAGTAAGAAGTCAGCAATCTGCAAGCAGGAAGAGGGCTTGCACCCAAACTCAACCATGTTGGCACCTTGATCTTGGCCTTCCAGGCTCCAGAGCTATGAGAAATAAATTTTGGTTGTTTACAAGCCACACAATTTGTAGTATTTTGTTATAGCATCCTAAAGAGACTAAGAGAGCACATGAAAAGATGGTCAATATTAATAGCCATTAGAGACATACAACTTAAAACAATGATCAGATGCTATCACACACCTAATAGAATGATGAAAATAAAATATACTAGCAATAGTAAGTACTGTCAAGTATGTGGAGCAACCAAGAACTCTAAGACATCGCTGGTAGGAATGAAAAATGGTATAGCCACTCTGGAAAACAGTTTGGCAGTTTCTTATAAAATAAAACATACACTTACCATATGATCCAGCAATCCCAGTCCTAGGTATTTACTCAAGAAATGGAAACATATTTCCACACAAAATACTGTACACAAATGTTTAGCTGTTTTACTTATAATCACACACACACACACACAAAATGGAAAACAATCTAAATACCATTTGACAAGTAAATGGTTAAAAACAAAATGTGGCACATTCTATACAATGGAATACTACTCACGATAAAAAGAAATGAACTTCGATATACACAACTTGGATCACTCTTAAAGGCATTATGATGAGTGAAAGAAACCAGACCCAAAAGGTTACACACTGTATGATTTATTTAAATGATATTCTCAAAAGGAGAAAGCTAGAAATGTCAGAGAACAGACCAATGGCTGGCAGGTGTTAAGGGTATATAACTACAAAGGGGTAGCATGAGGGAGTTTTGGAGGTGATGGAACTGTATCTTGATTGTGGTGGAAGTTACATAAATCTGTACATGTGTTAAAATTCATAAAGCTATACATCTAAGAAAAATTTGATTTTACTGTTTGTTAATTCTAGAAGTTAAATAAATTTTTTAAAACATTTACAGTAAACCTAACACTGAATGATGACACAACTAATTGGCCAAACAGATATTCTGAGAAGAGTAGGCAGAGTGAATAGCTAAAACTAGTCTCTGATGCTAGAAGGTGCCTGGTATATTCAAGGAATAGTGAGGAGGTCAATGTGGCTAAAGTGGAATGAGCAGAGGAGGAGAGTAGAGTAGAGAAGTTCAGAGATGTAATGGGGGACCAGATCATAAAAGGTGCTTATACCATTATAAGGACTTTAGCTTTGAGCGAAATGGGGAGTCGCTGAAGGGTTTTGAGCAACAGAGTAATATGAACTGATTTAATGTTTTTAAAGGACTACTGATTTCTGTGTTGAAAACAGATTGGTGGCATGAGGAACAGGAGAAAAGGGAAGACATCTTAGGAATGATGGTGGCTCAGTCCAGAGTAGTTATGACACATGTGGTGAGAAACAGCTGGAGTCTAGATATATTTTGAAGGTGAAGCCAAGAAAATTTTCTGATGGATTAGTTTGAGAGAAATAAAGGAATCATGGATGACTCCAAGTTTTCTGGCCTGAACAACCAAAAGAATGAAACTGGCATCAATTGAAAATAGGACAGCTTTAAGTGGAATAGATTGTGGGGAAAGAACTGTAGTTCAATTTTGAATATACAGAATTTGACATTTTATTAGACAGCCAAGTAGAAATTCATTTTTGGCTAGAAAGACCATGATGCATCCAGTGGCCCTGGCTATACTGACTGCACTGTATGGTCCTCTGGGTAGAGAGGAATCATGGAGAATTCAGGAGCATAGTGAGGATCTGTGCTGCGGGAAGCTTATTCAGACTGAGAGGTGTGGCCACTTGTGAATTATGTGTCCAGTTTTTCACCCTGGTGTTGATTCAGGGGTTAAGTTCATTTGACTTATTCCTTAACACTTTCTCTGTCTCAGAATATAAGGTTTTAAATGGTGAAGAATGAGTCTCTGAGCATAAATTCTTAAATGAACATGCCTTTTCTTGAAGTACTCATTTGAGATTATTCTTTCCTTATTGTCTATCTTTGCTGTAATTGGTAGAGTGAAGCTGGGTTGTTCAGTGGATGCAATAATGCAGTACCATCATGCAGTGTCCTGAGAACAAAAGGTCCACGGCTACATATTCTATTAATAAGCAAAGGATTTTATATAAAAACACGTCTTGGGATTTTCCCCATTCCCCTATCGTAATAAGGCAATTTTTTTTTGAGGGGGAGGTATTGATATGAGGCCATCACCTTCTATTGCAATTTAGTATTCTTCAAAGTGTATGAAATTCATTAATATCTCAAGGGGTATTGTTGATCATTGTTACCTTAGTCCTATTATATAGTGTCAGAAATAACAAAATTTTAATGATTTAACAGAACTTCATTTAATAAGTATGTTTAAAGTTCATCTCTTCCAAAAAACAGCATTTTAATTACATTCAAATTGTGTTCATCTTAAATATCAACAAACTCATCATTTACATACAGGGATATATATTAGAAAACAGATGGAAATTAAAACAACTTCTATTTTTTAGAAGTTCTTACTTCCAAATTAGGACACTGTGAACTGCTAAATATGTACCTAAACAAAATGTATCCATTATCAGAAAACCACAACTTGCTCTAATAGGAAAAGAAGTGTAATACGCATATAGTGGAACATAATTCACATAGGCTTAATTTACAGTTATGTTTCAAAGTATAAAACAAACAAAAATCCTGTACCTACAAATACAGGCAAAAGTCACAGCCGACATTTTAAACTAATGCACCAACATATAATGCTCTCCCAGAGAAAGTAGAAGAGTTCCCAAGATTTTATGTTGACCCATGATTTTTCACTTCTTTGTTGTCAAATACAGAAGCAGAGGACTTAGAGTTTTCTTTTTGTCTTTAAATCATATTCATGTTGGTTTTTTGTTACATGGCAATGACCCAACTGCATCATGAGAAGTGCTATCAAACCTGTTCTATTTAGAACTCAGTAACCAAGACATTTCTTTGATTTCTCCCTGTACCTCTATTTCCCTTCAGAAAGCGTCTAAGGAAACTTCATAGACAATTGTGGTAAAGAGAGCAAACCAAATAATTCTGAGATGGCAAAGAAATACATGAGAGTTGGCACTAACATGGGTTTACAAAAAGTTATCCACCATTTATTAAACCACAAATGCAAAAAAAGAGAAATCTTACCTGGAAACATAAGTAGAATAAAAAGTACTAGAAAACAAATAGAAGGCATTTAGAATTGTGGCGTTTGGAGGCTTCAGTTTGGAAGACATAGAGAAACCAAGCTACCAGTAACTGTTAAGAGCATTTCTTTTCAACTTGTATAATTTACTTAAATTTTTAACCTGTCTAAATCAACTTTCTCTAGCCAAAACAAAGAGATCATAATCACTGTTTTTATATCAGAGATGTGTGACGACTGTAATGTAGGAGAAAAGAATGTTTGGGACACATCAGGTTAAAAGAGGTAGCACCAGGAATAAAACTAAGCACTTAATCTGATCTGATCAAAGTCAGGGAGGAATTCTGCCTTTCTTCAATTTTTACTGCATTTCATAGTTGCAAAAAAAGAACATCCTTTCTTTTTTTTTCTTCCTTAATGTGCCTCAGGTTAAAAATGGCACAATGAATAGTCCTTAATCAGCACACATTATTTTTGAAAGGGACATTTTTAGATTTTGGTCATTTGCTTTTCTTTGCTTGTTTTTTAATGATAAATCTTTAGAGTTGACTCTTCTAAAATGTTGCTCAGATGGACAGATATAGTCAGACCTTTCTTAAAAGTAAACAATTTACTCTGCGTTAAAAAAAATCACCAATAAGAGTTCTAAGTCAGTGTTTCAAACAAATGAAATGTTTAACTTCAAATTAAGTATGTTTAACTGCTATTGTGTTAAATAATGAAACTAACTCTATTTCATTCAATTATAAACATATTAACAAACATATAATCATTCCCTATGATCACTATAAAAATTAAATTATCCTTTTCTCTTTTATATGAAGATGGTGGTTCTAAAGCAACACTTTCAACCAGAAAAGCCCATTCAGAATAACACACAACCCCATTTCAGTTTTTGGAAGTCAGTGCATTCAGTGGTTATGAGTAGGCATGATGTTCTTCTGAAGCTAAGAAGTCTGGAAGGGTTAAAAAAAAAGAAGAAGAAGAGGAAGAAAAAGAAGAAAAAAAGAAAAGATAAATAATCTGAAAGATATCCTTAATGATCACAAATACTGCCAGTACTCAAAGTCAAGTATGGTATAACCTGAATGTCAATCAGTTGTGGTTTTTTCTCCCAATGAAAGGCGTTCCCATAACTGGAGCAACTGTTCACCAACCTGAGGTTCTAGTTCCTAGATAAACCAAAAGTCAGAATAAACATAAAAAGGACTAGACTGAATTTTTTATCATCAAAACCTATACTGATAAAAATGTAAGAAAATCAAATCAAATTCCATGTTTCTACAAGAACATGCTAAACTCCTATGTTATGCATTGCTCTAATTCTTTTCGTTAAGATTCAGAATTGACTTCCAGATTTCCAAGACTGTAGTTAACCTGCAAATATTGCAACTCTCTGTGACAAAATGGTAAGAAATTTCCAGGGAGTTCTTCTGCAATTTTTTCTATCTGGAAATAATGAATTTTGTTTTCATGGAGATTTAGCAAAAGCACTCAGCTTAAACTTCCAAAGGTTTATGGTGATACTTAGCATATTAGATGTTTGGGGTATTTTTCTCAAGAAACTATCTTGGATGACTATAAGGAATGTGACTTATTTCAAAATCATTATTATAGAATAAAAATGAAAATATTTTTATATATTTGAAAAGAGCATTTATAGTCCCCTTGTGACATCATGTGCACTTAAAAGGAACCCTAACACTTTTCATATGGTGATTTGATCTGAGTCACACTCGTTCAAATAAAGTATTAGATGTGACCTTAGGCAAGACTAGATAGATTCTCTGAATCTATTTTCTCCTATAAAATATTTGGCTAATAACTCATTTTAGGCCTAAGAATTGAACTACCTCATATAAAGAAGCTAGCCCAGTAGTCAATATATCAATATATGTTAATTCCCACCACCTTAACTAGTTTAAAATACATAGCAGCATCATGAAGGCAAAGCAAAGCATAATAAAAATAAAACAAGCCACAAAAATATTAAAAGGTTATTATTTATGTTATATCATTAGTTAAAGCCATAAAGAACTTAGATACTGTTGTTATCCTTAGACTTTAGTGAAATAACTTCAGAATTACACTAGGTTTTGATCATATCTTTAGTTAAACAGGAACCTCCAAGAATTGACTTATGAAAGATTTTATATATGCAATGACAGAGCAAAGTCAAATTTACAAAATGTTAAAAAAAAACAGTGAGCTCTGTCAGGCACATTTGAAAGTAGGCTTTTAACTAGCACTTTTACAAATCTGAACCATTATCTCCCCATGTGCACATAGAATATACGATTTGTATTCTTGCATTTGCTCCTCAAACAAATCACTGAATAACAGCCAAACAAAACAAAAAGAAGAGTGGAAGAAAAATATTAAATGCCATTGCATACCTGCCCATCTCTGCTTATCTGGACTTTCTTGTTGTCATTCCAAGGATTGAGTAAATGGTGTGCAAACTGAAAGGGAAGACTTTCTTTTCGTATCCACTCCACCTTAAACACTCCTCCTAGTCCAGCTGAACCCCAGTCCTGACTCTTCTCCCTTCCTATCTCAGAAGACATTCTAGAAAATCCCTGTGGGTAAAATGAGGGGAAATGGTGAAGGTGAGGATGACATTAAGACTCTGAATTCAATTTATCTGAGAAACTCTGAGTTTTTTTTTTTTATTTTAAGGTAAAAATGTAATATAAAAATAATATATAACAAAAATCCAGAAAGCCACCATTGTTTTTTATAAAAAGATGAATTAGCAAATTTTAGAGGAGAGACCAATTCCAGCCTTCTAATATAATTTCAAATACAAACAGATATTTTCTAAATAATATATCATAGTTCTAAACCCACCTTTATCCATTACAAATGGATACAATGTAACTTCTGGGTTTTTAATTCCAAAAATGATAATAATATCAAATAATAATTCATTATTTTATAAATTCAGATATACATCAAATAAAGATGAGTTAAGAAACACACTCAGTTTCCTGACAGTCAAAACTAATCTCTTTGGCCTATTTAAAATAAACATTTTATCAAAAAGTCACGCTTCTCATTACTTTTAATCCACCTGAGAAATAGTAAATCTAAAGTTGTCTCAAAAGGAAAAATTGTTTATCTGGAAAAGCTCTGGTAAAACAAGGCAAAAGTAAAGGGATCCCTATACATCATTCCTTTGAAGAGGTGCAATATATTCCTCATCCAAGCACAATGCATTCTTGCATTCCAATGCAATAAAAAGCCAGCTTCTTTTTAACCTCTATGATTTAAATGATCTAATCTGCAGACAGAAGAACAATGCCCTTTTACTGCTTCAGGATGGCTCACCTGGAAATGTCCAGATCCTTGAACAGAAAATATCAAGTAAACCATGCTGCTTTCCCAAAAGGCTCGGTTTAGCTTCCTCTCATTACTAGAGGTTGTAGACCAGATACCCTTCTGTTGAGAAATTTCAAGGTTTCTCAGATTGCTACTCTTCATTATGAAGTATCGAATAGGCATGTTTGGTCTTGGTGAAGGAGATTTTGAGCCCTAAAAAAGGAAGTATAAATTCTTGAAAGGTAATTTGACCTTTCAAAATCAATAGGCTCCATTAAACATCTTCATAAATATATAAACCAAAATATTTTACCAAACAGTCAACAAATGCAAATAGCTCTATCATGCCTGAAAACCTACACAAGGCTCAATCAAAATGAGGTTAAAGAGCCAAAACCAAGCACTCATTTTCAGAGTATTCAAAATCCCTTATCAAGAAAGGATCCTGGGCTTCCCTGGTGGCGCAGTGGTTGAGAGTCCGCCTGCTGATGCAGGGGACACGGGTTTGTGCCCTGGTCCGGGAAGATCTCACATGCCACGGAGCGGCTGGGCCCGTGAGCCATGGCCGCTGAGCCTGCGCATCCAGAGCCTGTGCTCCACAACGGGAGAGGCCACAACAGTGAGAGGCCCACACACCACAAAAAAAGAAAGACAGAAAGAAAGAAAGGATCCTGGTTTGCCAACTTTGATTTACACTCCAAATGTACTTTCAGAAAATATTTTAATAAACTTGTGAAGTCTGAAAACAAAACAAAAATTGCTCCAGCTTACCGCCTCGATACAGTTTCCAGGAAATGCGGGAAGGGAAACACAAACAGAATCCAATGGTCTCACTGAATTGCAGACATAGACCTTAGAGTTTAAAGGCCAAGGTAACTAGATTTTCCATGGCAGTGTATTATATAGAAGGAAGCTTCATGGGAAGAGAACTCCCAGGGAACTGCAGAAGGGGTTCCCAGAAGTTTTTGGCTAAGTAGTGACCTGCACATAGGTAAGAAAAAATGACCTGAGGCCAGGAAAGATCCAAAGGAAAAGAGTTCTTAGAGCTCACACACGGTTGGGAATACTTCATCTTATTCCAGACAGAAGAGAAAGAACTTGTAATACATAGTGCATTAGCCCACAGAAGGATCATACCTTAGTACTGGAACTAAATTAGTATCAGAATAAAAACTGCCCTGGATCCACCCTAACACTGCCTAAAAGCAAATCCCGGAAGGATTACACTGATCGCAACTAACTTAACTGTGTATCAGAAAAATGTCTAACACTATTTAAAGAAATACAACAAAAATATAGCAGCCAAACAAAATTTTAAGGAATGCAAACAACAGGAGAATATGACACACAACCAGAAAAAGATTAATCAACAGGAACAGGGTGAGATCTGACAGATGATGATATTAGGAGATAAGAATTTAAAGTAGCTATCCTAAATCTATGTGCTATGTTCAAGAAGGTGGAGGAAACATAAATGTGATGAGTGGGGAAATAGAAGGTATTTTTTTAAAGACCCAAAGGAAGTTCTGGAGATTAAAATATAATATATGAAGTAAAAATACACTAAAAAGAATGCACATCAGATTAAACATTACAAATAAAAATATCAGTGAATTTAAAGATGTAGCAATAGAAATGATCTCAAATGAAGGAAAGAGACAAAAACAACTGAAAAAAATGAAGAGAATATCAGTGACCCGTGGAACAATATCAAGTAGTCTTACATTTGTATACCTAGAGTTCCAGAGAAGAAGGGGGAGAGATGAGATATAAAAAAAATATGAAAAATAATGGTGTTAAATTTCCCAAAATTGATGGAAACTATAAATATACAGATTAAACAGGAAATATAAAGAGAACCAGACCGAGTCATATCAAAATCAAATTGCTGAAAACCAGTGGAAAAAGAAAATCTTAAAAGCAGGTAGGGAAAAAAAGACAAATTATATATGGAGAAAGAAAGATAAGAATGATAGTAGACATCTCATGAGAAACTATGTAAACTACTAGTATTATAATAATGAAAGAAAGTCACTGTCAACCTAGAATTATATACACAGTAAAAATATCTTTCAAAAATAAAAGTGAAAAAGAATTTTCACACAAAAGCTAGAAGAATTCATTTCCTGCAGATCTGTACTTAAAGAAATGTTAAAAGAAGGTTTTCAGCCAGAAGAATATGATCCAAGACAGAAATTCGTGTCAATACAAAAGAATAAAAAGGACAGGAAACTGTAAATATTGAGTAAATATACAGGACATTTTCCTAACTTTTGATAAAAAGATAATTGACTATGTAAATAAAAAGCAATACATTGTGGCATTTATAACATATGCTGAAAAAAAATGTATGAAACCAATAACATAATGGATTGAAGGGTAAAATAAAAGTACATTATTGCAAGGTTCTCAAACTGTAACTGAAAGGGCATAATACTGATTCAGGATACATTAGGGTAAGGTAAAAATGACTTAACTAGTGAATTCTATCAAACATTTAAGGAAGAAACAATACCAAATCTATACATCTCTTCCAAAAAATTGAAGTGGAAGGAACACTTCCCAACTAATCTTTAAGAGTACAGCATTATTCTGATACCAAAACCATCCAAAGATAACATAAGAAAAGATAACTAGAGAATAATATCTCTCATAAACAAAGATCCCTCATTTAACAAAATTTTTGATTGAACAAAATCAAATCTAGCAATATTTTAAAAGGATAATAGATTATGACCAAGAGAGGTATAAACATTAGAAAATCAATCAATGAAATCCATTATATTAACAGACCAAAAAAAAAAAAAGAATTGTGTTATCATTTCAATAGATGTAAAAAAAACAAAACACTGAGTATAATTCAATGCTTATTCCTAACAAACCTTCTTATCAAACTAGATCCAAAAGAAAACATCCCACTAAATGGTGGAAGACTTAAGATTTACCCTCTAAGGTCAAGACAAAGAGGAGAGCTCTCAGCATCTTTATTAAATATTTTATTGCAGGTTCTAGCCATAGATATAAGGCAAGAAAAGAAATAAACGGCGTTCACTTTGGAAAGGAAAGAAGTAAAACTACCTTTATTAACAGCATGATTGTCCATGTAGAAAATCCTGAGAAATCTACATAAAAAGCTAATAG
Organism: Aethalodelphis obliquidens; assembly: GCF_003676395.1. Lineage (NCBI taxonomy): Eukaryota > Metazoa > Chordata > Mammalia > Artiodactyla > Delphinidae > Aethalodelphis > Aethalodelphis obliquidens. The sequence continues at coordinate 24,731,056 of NW_020837948.1, forward strand.
AATTAATAAGTGAAGTAAGGTCATAGGATATAGGATAAATATACAAAAATCAAATGTATTTCTATATGATACCAATGAACTGAAACTTAAAATTTAAAAAGAACAACAGCATCAAAAATATAAACTATTTAGGAATAAATGTAACAAAAAAACTGTAATATTTGAACTCTGAAATTCACAAAACACTGTTGAGAGAAATTAAAGACTATCTAAATAAATGCAGCTATGCTTATGGATTGGAAGACTAAAAATTGTTAATTGTAGATTTTCAAGTTGATCTATAGATTTAGTGCAATTCCACTCAAAATACCAAAAAGTTTTTCTGTAGAAATTGACAAGCTTCTTCTAAGTTTATACAAAAGCACAAAGATTGCAGAAGAGTGAAAACAATTTTGCAAAAGAAGAACAAAGTTGGAGAAAAATCATTAACTGATTTCAAGACTTACTAGGAAGCTATTATATAATCAAGTCACTGTAGCACTGGCAAAGGAGAAGTATGCAGATCAATGAAATAGAGTCCAATAAGTAGAAAACATATTTATGGTCAATTGATTCTTGACAAAGGTGCCAAGGTAATTCAATGAAAAAAAGATCTTTTCAACAGATGGCTCTGGAACAACTGTATAGGCAAACACCAAAAAATTATCGTTCACCCACCCATACTATAAACAAAAATTAACTTGAAATTAATTAATTCAAGGTATATGAAATAGATCATATACCTATCAATACATGTAAAAGTTCCAACTGTAAAATCTCTAGAAGAAAGCACAGGAGAAAATCTTGGGTTAGGCAAGGACTTCTCAGGACACCAAAAATATGAACCCTAATACAAAAAACAGATGAAACCAAAATAGAAAAAAATAGATTAAATGGATTTCCATCAATATTTGTTCTTTAAAAGACAACTGAATCGCTTTGCTGTACACCTGAACCTAATACAATATTGTAAATCAACTATACTCCAACATATAATAAAAATTAAATTAAAAATATAAAAAAAATTAAAGTAAATAAGCAACAAGGATACATTGTACAGCACAGGGAAATACAGCCATTATTTTGTAACAACTTTAAGTGGAGTATGATCTATAAAAATATCGAATCACTATGTTGTACACATAAAACTAATATACTATTGTAAATCAAGCATACCTCAATAAAAAATAAAAAATTTTTAAAAACACTCATAAATAAATAAAGTGATGGGTTACATGAGAAAAAAAAAAAAGACACCATTAAGAAAATGTAAATGCAAGCACAGACTACTAGAAAAAATGTTCAAAACATAAAATTAAGACTTGTATCCAGAATATACTAAGAAACGCTTACAACTAAATAAAAAAAGACAACCAATAAACAATGTAAAGAGGTCAACAAAAATTTGCACAGATATTTCACCAAAGAAGATTCAGAAATGGCAAAAAAGCACATGAAATGATGCTCAACATCCTTAGTCACTGGGGAAATGCAAAGTAAAACTACAGTGGAGTATCACTATATACCCACGAGAATGGCTAAAATTAAGAGACTAGTAATGTTAAGTATTGTTATGAATACTGAACAAATGGAATTCTCATAGATTATTGAAGGGAATAGAAAATAGTACAGCTATTTCAGAAAACAGTTGAGTAGTTTCTTGTAAAGTTACACTTACCATACAACCCAACAAACCTACTCCTGGGTATGTACCCAAGATTAGAAAACATATCTACATGTAAAGATTTGTACCTGAATATTATTCATAATAGTCAAAAAGTAGAAATGATCCAAATGTCCATCAATGGTAAATAGATAAACATACTGTGGCATATCCATACAATGGAATACTACTCAGCAATAAAAAGTAATAAACTAATAATACACTCAATAATACAGATGAATTTCAAAAGTGAAATAGCCAGTCATAAAAAGCTATATACATTCCATTTACAGGAAGTTCCAAAAAAAGCAAAATTCCCAGAACAAAGAGTAGTTTAGTGGTTGCCAGAATCTAGGGGTGATGGGCATGTTCTCTACATGACTATAGTACAGTTACATGATTGTATACATTCGTCAAAATTCACTCAATTGTACAGTTTAAATCCGTGAATTTTATTGTGTAAATTATGCCTTAATAAAGGCACTTTAAAATTAAAAACAAAAAAATCTTAAAACCTAAGAATGCAAATCTGCAAAAACACTGCTTTTCCTCTTATTTAACAAGAGTAGTTCAGCAGACATTTTCACCAGAACCACATCATATAGCTAACGAACACTAATCGAATACTCAGGTACTAACAATGCAGGAAAGTAAATGTAAACATATTCTAGACATTTGAAGTCATTCGTATTACAAATTTTTTAAAAGATACATAGTTCTCAATTCTTTATCAACATTTCCTATCTTCCTAACCCCATCCAGTCTTGTGTTTTTTAATATAACCATTGAATTGGAGAAATCAATTAAGAATTGAAAGAAACTATTGTTTTCAATTCTGAAGGTATGAACCAAAATTAATTTAAGAAAATCTTCTTGTCATTTGTTTTGAACAAAAAAAGGTTCTAAAGATACAGAAAGGAAATCATGAACTGCCTAGCTACATGCCATCAGTGAATGACCTATTAGGTTTAAAACACCCCAAGATGATAATAACCTAAAATACCTGGCAAGCAGGAAAAAACTAAAATATTTACTCAGTTTGTCAGCTTCTATTTATATCTAGAACAGAGGCCATGATTAGTCACTTAAAAACAATTATTTTATAATTTTGTTTAAATATGTAACATCAGATTTGCTACAAATCCTTGATACTCTACCTTTCCTGAGGATGGAGGAGAAGGACTAGCACAAGGACTTTGATAATTATTGCTGTCTGTATTCACAGAAGACTGATCTGACCTGTCATCAGTGCTTCGTTTAGGATGTAAAATTCCTCTATCTTTGTACTTCTGAGGTGGGTGCAGTGCTGGAGATGGAGATTTCATCAATACTCTTGAGTGAAAATGAGGAAGCAAAGATCAGTTATACATAAGTTCATAATACAAAGCACAGTCCATTTCAAACCAAAGCTCCAATGACACTTTGATTTATGGAATAGTATTTAAAAAGGCAATTTCATTCTTCAATTACATTTAGATGAAAGAGTTGTATTATTACAGTATACTTACAAAAACAACATTTAAAATAATACAAAAATACATTTAAAACAACCTATAAAAATCTTTAACTTAATATTAAATACCCAAGTATTATTCCCTTACAAAACTCCTAATCTCTTTTAATGTCAGTCCAGGAGAAGTCCTTAACAATTATAATGTCTTATATTGATGTTTAATGTCTTTTAACATTATAAAATTAATTAAATATACCTGTGCTAATAGCCTTTACTAGAATATCACTGACTCCGCTTCCATTCCACTTTCATATAATATCGTAAAGCCAAATACAATAGATTTCAAAAGCATACTAAAAATTACAGTATGGTAAAGTGGAAATAAGACAGGACTAGAGTCAGGAGAGAAGGTTTTTGGGACAGTACTAAATTTACAACTAACGAGGCAGGTGATCCTGGGCAAGTCTTAATTTATCTGAGTTTTAATTTCCTTACCTGTTAGATAAAGGGAGTAAATTAGATAAACGCTAAGATTCTTCTGTTTTAAAATTCTATCAATAAATGCAGCAAAAACGGCAGTCAGGAATTTTATAATTTTTTAAAAAGTATACATCTTAGTGGAACAACCAGACATTAAAAAAAAGACATTAAGTACTTCCTAAAGTAGTGCAATATAAAGTTCATAGCACTACCTATAAAATATTCTTGCCAAAACACTGGATCTAATCAAGCCCTGAGAGCTAACCACCATTTTCCATGAAATACATAGGGTATAGCAATAAAAAGAAACCAATACAGAATGTGGTACATCTAATACCACTGACCTCATTCCCTAAAAAAAGTCAGCAGAGGAACTAACTGCTCTAGATCACAAGAGATTCAAGAAACAAGACACCCTAATACAATGCATGAGTCCTCCCTAGATGTTGTTTCAAATAAATCTATAGTTTGAGAATTGGGAAAATGATTATTTTATTGGGACTGATAATTGGATTTTGATTATGTAGGAAAAATCCCTCTATTTTTAAGAGATGCATATTTAAATACAGAAGGGTAAAATGACATGATGTGTGAGACTGATTTTTGAAATATGTAAACAGAAAAAGAAAGGAAGCAAGAAAAACATAATTGGGGTAGATAAAGCAAATAGGTGAAAATCTTGGTAAACTACTGAAGCTGAAATATGGAATTCACCATGACATATCATTTACTTTGCTATGTTTAACAATATTTATAATAAACAAACAAAACAAAAAAGGCCAAGTCATCAATAGTACATAAACTTCCATTGAGTCTTGCAATTATAATTATTCTGCCTTCAAAACAAGTTAAAATAGCTTATCCCCACAATTTGCTTCTCTTTCAGTAAGTATCTTAGATCCAATACTATTTCGTTCAAAAATGAAATAAAATACCTAAAAATATTAATGAAAATATATAATGAATAAACATCTGAATAATTAATAACAACTTGATAAATGTAAAGAACCAACTTTTCAGGTTTTTTTCCCTCTCATGAATTGACGTTCAATGAATTATCAAGTTACACCTCTAAAATTCCATCATTCTTTCCCTGGTACTTTATTTACCTAAAAATTAGGTAACAGAACTTAACTGAGTGTAATACCTTATTAAAATAAAAATGATGTTTTCAATAGAACTAAATGTCTACTTTCGTGGTTTTCAATTTGATCTTTGACTCTGTGCTGTATTCTAAGCTTTTCTCTCATACTTGGCTTCCCCCCCAAAATTTCATGCACGTAGAAACAAAACATTCGTGTAAACCCTTCCAACCTAAATTTTTATTTAAGAAGAACAAAGAGTTCTGATAACTCATTTATATCTCATTTTTCTTATAGAAAAGATATGTTTATTCTCTGTAAATGAGCAAGTTATTATTTAGAAAATGACAATAAAAATTGGTTTAATTTTAAGGTGGGATGTGGACAACTTCTATTTTTAAATAGTTTCTTAAACTTTTAAAAAATAGTTTCAATAAAATGCTTTTATTAAAAGAAATTATCTAATCTATATCTTGCCATGCTAGCATGAAAACTCTAACTATAAATCCCTTTTCTCCAAGAAGTAATCCTAGAAAGATTATAACTTCTCCACTCAAAAATAAATCTTCCTAAGAGTCCTCATTCTATTCCTCAACAAGCTACATCAATTCCAGGCCTTATCTATTAATGCTACCAAAAGTCTAAAAGTGGATGAAATTCTGTATCTCACTGTTCAACAGACAAGAGAATGAAGAATGCAAGGCTACAACTTGTAAGGAAAGGAAAATGGTAGACACTGGTATCACAGGTGGAGAAATGAATTTATAAGATAATCAGTTTCTAAAGCATAACTAATATTACACTTTATAATTCTGATTTTCTTCTGTATTTCCAAATTTTATTAAATGAGTATGTCTTACTTTTATAAAGAAAAAAAAAATGAAGAGTTTTTTTCCCTAAAACTGTTATGTGTGTAGTATGTGTGTATGTATATAGACACATATGTGTGTAAAAAGTCTCTGTGAATATAACAGGTTTTTTACACATTAGTCTATAAATAACTCTACCACATAATTTCTATGCAAATGTATTCTCACATTCTAAACAATCATTGTTCAAGTAAACTTTTAGAACACTCTTTTTTTTTTTTTTTTTTTTTTTTTTTTTTTTCGGTACGCGGGCCTCTCACTGTTGTGGCCTCTCCCGTTGCGGAGCACAGGCTCCGGACGCGCAGGCTCAGCGGCCATGGCTCACGGGCCCAGCCGCTCCGCGGCATGTGGGATCTTCCCGGACCGGGGCACGAACCCGTGTCCCCTGCATCGGCAGGCGGACTCTCAACCACTGCGCCACCAGGGAAGCCCTAGAACACTCTTTTTAAAAAGTGAAGCGTGTCTAAGTAGAAAATGTGTTTTTTACTATTTTCCTTTCACTTGGCAGTGTCTACATCAGAGAAAAAGGTTCAGGGATGCATATTACGAGAAGGTTCTCTAAGCAATTGGTTGAATTATTCCTAAAATGTAATATATGAAGAACTTGGAAACCACCATGTATTATTCCTTTTCAACTGAAGTCTTAACTGATAACATGCTTTTATGCTTCATTCAAATAAGTAAAATCTGATCAAAAGAAGGCAGGTACTATATACTCCATCTGATCCTTGAAAAACAATAAGCACTACAAATCTTTTATGTTTCCATTGTTCCTATTTTCAGGTTTTTAACAATGAAATCATATTCTTATCACAGAGACTATCTACCATACTGCCAAAATTAGCATTCCAAGCAAGAATTTTGTCTCTGTTATCAATTCTAACCTGGTTTAAAATAAAAAAATAACTGATATAAAGAAATTTAAATTTGATTCTAACAAATATTTTTACAACCAGAAATACTTCTGCATCATGACCAACAATTCATTATAACCACTATTATACCACCAAATACATTTTTGGATAAATAATTCAATATAAGAGCTCTCATTATTATTACTAATCATATAATAAACAAAAAAATCACATCTAATTGCCAAATGCTAGAAAGGATAAAAGAAGTTAGCTAAACTAAAAAATTTTGCCAAGACAGTAAATTTATTTACTTTTTTAATATATGTATGCCTCCCCTCAATAAAATGTAAACTCTCTGAAGAAAGAGATTTTGTCTGTCTTACACATTGCCATATCCCTCACACTAAGAACAACAGGCATTCAATGTGTCCCTGTATGAATGAATGAATAAAGTATTTTTCTGTAGGAATACTAGTCAGTGTTATTAATATCTAGGTAAGGCTTGTGGGGAGGCTGTTCTTCTAAATGGCCACAGCCAACACTTCTCGTTGTGAAGTATCTAGGAAAGATATGGCTTGACATATATCAACTAAAATACATAATAAAAAATGTTGCTATCTTTTTCTCAGACCCTAAATTTGTAAATTCTGGAAATTAAACGTTTTAAGCTTTTCCTGACAAAAAAATTTCCTTGTTAAATAACTCAAGACCCCAGGAGCTTGAAATCCTTAATATTATCTAACACTTGAAAGAATTATCTTTTGAAAGTAACTCTTCCTATTTTATTGCGACCTTTTTGTGTATCTTAGATTATAAGAAAGTAATTTTAAAATATTATAAAAGCATGTGATTCTATGATAAATGATAAATATTTTCATAGAGAAAATATCTCGTTTTGATAAAATGTTATGAATTTACCTTTCTGCAGTAGTAGACTCATCAGAAAATTCAATATCTGCTGAAATTTTCCTACTATTATTTGACCTCCAAGATGATGCCAAAGGAAGTTCTTCTGAAGACATAGGCCTTGGCCTTTGGCCAATCCCAGATGGTTGTTGTAAACCTGCAGACTGTTCTTCAGTGCTTAAAACAGCTATAATTGCTCTTATGGTAGCATCATCAACTTGGGACCAAGGTTTGGATGGAGCTCTCATTCGGCGTAAAAATAAGCTATGCCACTTCTGTCTAAGCTGCAGCAATAAACTGGCTGCCTATAATAAAATGGTTTCTTCAGTTCAAATAGATACAAGCAAAATATCTATCACACTTGCAAGACAACTATTTGTTTATTAGTTAAGGTCTAAAACTGTTTCCAAAGAACATGTTTTACATTTCATATCATTTACTATCAATTTCAGTCTTTCTGTTGCACGAAAGAAATAAAATTTATTTACCATTTTGAGGCACTAGAGACCCAAAATCAAATGAAACACTCCAATGAGAGAGAAAGTAAACAATGTGTGGTAGAGTGTGATTAATACTGGAAAAGTAACAGCAGGGTAAATAAAGAAAAATACATTTAGTTCCATTCATACTTTATTTTTACTGCCAAATGATGATGTCCATAAGGCAGCTGAATTCATAGGTCCAGAGAAAAGCTTAAGCTAGAGATACAGATAAGATGTACCTGGAAGTTATCAACGCATAAATGGTTACTAAATCTACACATAGAGGTAAGGTCCTTAGAGATTGTGCAGAGACAGAAGAACAGAGTAAAGAACAGACTACTAGAGAACATCTAACATTTAAGGCACAAACACATACAGAAGAGTTAGTGAAAGAACCTAAGACGGAATGACCTCTCTAGATAGAAGAATCAGGAAATAGTAATGTCATAGAAACTAGTGACAAAGAAGTTAGGACAGGGGTGAGGAAGAAAAATGGGGAAGGGCAGAATCAATAAAAACAAGGGTATGGACAATAGCTAAATATGAGAGAAAGGTCAAATTTATCAAGGACAGCAGGCTGGCTTTGATAACCTGGAGGAGACAATATTGACCTTGGCAAGCACAGTTTCAGTGAAGTGAAAGATCGATGGGAATGGAAATGAGACTGCAGTAGGTTGAAGTGATAAATGAATGTATGGCAAAAAAGTAAACCTAGCCAGTATTGACTTTTAACAGTTGATATTGTCCCAAAAAAGGATATAGAATGATCTTTAAAAGTAAAGATGGAATTAAGGGAAGGCTTTATCAAGAAAAATTTTAATTTGAAAAAAAACATTCATCTTTCCTACTCCAGAGAAATATGAAAAGAGAAAACAGGATGAACTCACACCTTTCCCTTATAAACAGAGTTACATAAAATGAAAGGATTTCTTGTGTACCCAATATTCAATATTTTCTTATATACACAAAAATATTCAAATATTACCATGCTCAAATACTGAGCCACACCTAGATTTTTCAAATCCTCTAGAGAATAAACCCCAATATGGCAGAGAATGTATGAAAACTGAAAAACAAGCTGTATTCTCTCATACTAAGGGCTCAATTTTAAAGATATAATTTTCATCACACTGTGTATCAATTCATACAACTGAATAAAAGAAATCTATCACACTACTAAAAAGCAACTTACCTCTGGCTCTAGTTTGAAATTGAGCCACTCATCAAGTTTTAAAGCTGCCAAATTAGCAGTAGTTCTGTCTTCCATTTCACTATCACTACTGTCATTAGGAATACCATCTGCTGTTCACACATATTGAAAGGAAAAAAAATTCACTTTTACTATCATATCACAGACAAAACAGTAAGTCAATATAGATACTCTACATTTACACAAATACTCCTGATATACTAACAATTTGTGTGGGGAGTTCTCCAAACACAACAGGTCACAAATTAAAACTCAGTATCTGGCCATTGTTTATTTCTCTACTCAAATTCTAAATAAAAGAATTTTTCAAATTTTGTCAAGAACCCTCTTCTTTTTAATATCATTTACTAGCTAATGATTTCCAAATTTGTATTGCTAGTCCAAACTTTCTCCCTGAGCTCCAGATATGGATAATAAATCCACTGACTCAAAAAGAAAAAAATCTTACTTAGGATTCCTTAGCCATCTCAAATTTAACATGTCTAAGAGGACCCCTGACTTCCCTACACAACCTGCTCCTCCCAGTTTTCTGAATCTCAAATAAGTGGCACCAATTATTCAACTAGCTATCACAGCCAAAAACCCAAGAATTAATGATTCCTCCCTTTCACTCACCACCCACATTCGATCCAGCCATTACTAGTACATCCAAAATAATTTTAAATCTATTTCTTTTCATATCAGATGCCATCACTGTAGTTCTGAGCCATCATTATCTATCATAAGACCACTGCAAAAACCTCCAACCTGCCTCTTCTCTTCCGTCCTTGCTCCTTCAAGCAATCCATTCTCACAGCCAAAATGATTTTTTTTAACATAAATCACACCATGTTACTCCCTTGTTAAAACCCTTCAACGGTTTCCCTTGCATTTTCCTTTACAAGTCCATGTCTTTCTTTCAACCTCAGATCATCCCACTCTCACCTTGATCACTATGGTCACAATCACACAATCTTTCTGTCTGTTCCTATATCATTTCCTAGTGCAGAATCTTGGTCCTCGACATCTTCTCCTACCTAGAGCATATTTCTGCATCTTCACATGGCTGATTTCTTCTCATACTTTAGAGCTCAGCTTAAATCTCATCTCCTCAGAGAAACTTGTCTAAGGTCCCTTTCTAAAGCAGGTCACTCCTAAGGAGACCCTCTTCATTTTCTTCAAAGTACCATGCATGTTATTTACTTTTTTGCTATATGTCAACACCCACTAACAGGTGAACTCCTGAAGACAGAAATACTTTGTATATCTTGTTTTCTGTTATATCCTCAATGCCTAGCACAATAACTGACATGTAATAGTTGCCCAATAAATATTTGCTGAATCACCAAATAGCAAAAAATTGGAAACAATCTAGATGTCTGACTATAAAGGAACATTTCAAATGCATTATGTCACTATAATGTGATAGAATATTTTCCAGCCATTAATATGAAATATTAAAAATGTTTTTTATATTTTGTGAAATGAAAATAGCAGAATATAAACAGTATGGGTAAAATAACCTAAAATATGTAAACATACAGAAAAAAATGTATAATATTAAAAAGTGTTTGCGTAAGGGTAGTGGGATTATGGGTAACATTTCCTTTAAACAATTACTTTTTTGTTTTCTTTTTAACATCTTTATTGGAGTATAATTGCTTTACATTGTTGTGTTAGTTTCTGCTGTATAACAGAGTGAATCAGCTATACATATACATATATCCCCATATTCCCTCCCTCTTTTGGCTCCCTCCCACCTTTCCTATCCACCCCTTTAGGTGGTCATAAAGCAAGGAGCTGATCTCCCTGTGCTAAGGGGCTGCTTCCCACTAGCTATCTACTTTATATTTGGTAGTTAAACAATTACCTGTTTTTTATGTTAAACTATCATTTAAATTCAAGTGGAAGAAAAAAACAGACTATCAACAAGATTAATCAAAAATGCACAAATGAATATCAAGTTACCTTAGAAATCAATTTCAAGAACAATGGTACACTTTAGTAATTTTTAATTAGTCTTAATACATCAAAAGGGAGCTACTACCACATAAATTTTTATAATTTCAAAATTTGTTTGGTTTAGTAAGAAGAAAAAATTTTATTTCAAATAGATTTGTATTTCCTTCAATAATATATTTACCTCGAAAAGATGAAAGTTCCTGAAGAGCATTACTTGCCAACCTAGCTGGTCCACAAAATATCAATACAGTGACAGGTGTCACTGCTGAACAACATCTAATATTAGCTATTCTATGAGCTCTGGTCATTTCATCATAAATAAGCCAATCTGTGGGCAGTGCCTGAATTGCTGCAGCTTGACCATTAGCTGGAGGAATCTATTAGGAAAATAAATTTTAAAACTGTTAAGTAAATTTATCACTTAATTTACTGGTAATACTTTTAAAATGTACAAAGTCCCTCAGCGAAATAGATGTTGTATATTAGTACCCAAACAAAAATTAAAGCAAGTCATTGGTCATGTAGTTTGTACAAAAGTCCTCAATACTTAACACATTACCTCTTCCAACTTTAAGACTCAACCAAAATATTGTTCCAATGTTGAATTATACATACATAACTAATTAATTTCTTAAAGCAGGTTGGCATTGGGAGCATTTTTTTATTGATCTTCAACTATCTAAATTAGATTAGTTTTACCTCAAGGCCTAAGAGCATTCAAAAAGTTTTACCTTTTTATAGTGAGACTGACTGAGAACTGAAGTGGGATGAAACCGTACTTTTTTCTCCTTTGGCCCTGTCAATACTACATTCTCTCTGTCCACGTGGACTAAATGAGGATACATGCCTGCAACCAATGCAGCTTTAACGACAGCCCAGTTCTCAGAATTTGTGTTAACATCTCGAATGTCACCACCACCTCGTGCTCTCACAAAACCTAGAAAGAGGAAACAAACCACACCAACTTTTTCTATTGCACAAAATATACTTTTAAATTTGGGTTTTTAACAAAAAATTGTATAATCCATACAAGTTTAATGATTCAAATGCCACAATAATTCATAAAATCTCCTCTGAAAAGTTTATAATATAGTCAATGTTCGAAGAAAGTTTAAGTTTGCTTAGGCTAAAGTAAGCAGAAGATTCATTGAGGAGTTAGGGACTTCAGAAACAAATACATATTCTTGCAATAAAGTTCTTCATAAGCTGCTATCAGAAACATACTAAAATCATAGCTGAAAACCTAAACTATTCTGCTGAATGGTATTAATAAATCTTGGTTGTGACAGAAACTAATCCTGGAAGTGAAGTCAAGTAAATATAAAGTACTCTTGCTTGAATTTCAAAAGTCCTTCATATTTCCCCATATTTGAGACAACTCTGAATCCTCTGGTTCATTCCTTATATTACTTTGGCACTTCAGCTATTCCATAAATCCAGGCTCAGGTACTTTTCTTCTGTTTCCTCAATGTACTATGCCACTCAAAAAGAAATTCAAAGGAGCAGTTCTAAAATGAAATAGCAAAACTGACATTCTCTTTAAAAAAAAAAACAAGTGCCTTCAAGTGATTACTAGTTGTTTTATGTTCCAAAAATATAAAGGCCAGCTTTCATATCAATCTACTTAAATTTTTGTAATTTCTCTTTCATAGAGCTAAATATTTATTAATAATGATAAAATATAACAAGTACAATCTCTAAATTGATTTTTGCCAACAAATATATTATAAATTGCTCATTGCCAACAGTATCAAAAAGCATTCATATATTTCTCAACTATAGCTTCTACAATATCATTTTTTTAATCAACAAACAAAAGTTGAGGTCATGCAGAAGTCTACAAAGCAGTTCATGAACATAAGATATACAACATGATAATGTCATAAAAATAATATAAGATGGCATTAGTTAACACTAGAAATACTATAACGTATAGGCAACTCTCAGTAGTTTAAATAGGTTCTTTGGAAGAAAACTTTACCTGATGCTCTAAGTTGACCAAGCAACTGAGTTCTCATGCCTATGATTATTTCCAGAGTAGCTTGTGAAAGAAAATTCTTTTCACAAAAGGCTCGCTCCCACCCATCACTTCGAGCCTTCTGCCATGCCTATAAAAATATAATTACATAACAAGACACGTTTCTAATCACTTCTTAGGAACCAAAGTAACTGAAAATCACTACAATAACCACTCAAGGTCAATTCTCCTTTTTCTAATTACTTTATAAAATCTAAGACTATGAAAAACAAAAACAAACTCATAGATACAGAGAGCAGATTAATGGTTGCAAGAGGCGGGGGCTTAGAGGAGTGAGGAGGGTGGATGAAATAAGTGAAGGGGATCAGAAGGTACAAACTTTGAGCTATAAAAATAAATAAGTCCTGGAGACATAATATATAGCATAGTGACTATGGTTAATAACACTGTACTGTATACTGGAAAGTTGCTAAGAGAGTAATTTTTTTTCATTTTTCAACATCAACATTTATTTTTTTAATTAATTTTTATTGGAGTACAGTTGGTTTACAATGTTGTGTTAGTTACTGCTGCAGAGCAAAGTGAATCACTTATACATATACACATATCCACTTTTTTAGATTCTCTTCCCCTATAGGTCATTACAGAGTACTGAGTAGGGTTCCCTGTGCTATACAGTAGGTTCTTATTAGTTATCTATTTTATATATAGTAGTGAGTATATGTCAATCCCAATCTCCCAATTTATCCCTCCCCTCCCTCTTTCCCCCTTGGTAACCATAAGTTTGTTTTCTACATCTGTGACTCTATTTCTGTTTTGTAAAAAGTTCATTTGAGAGAAATTTTTTTTTTTTTGCCTCCACTGAGCGGCATGTCGGATCTTAGTTCTCCAGTGAGGGATTGCACCTGCACCTCCTGCACTGGAAGCGTGAAGTCTTAACCACTGGATCGTCAGGGAAGTCCCTGAGAGTAATTTTTTTAATAAATATTTTTATTGAGACATAATTGACATATAACATTAGTTTTAGGTGCATAACATAATGATTTGTATTGTGAAATCATCACAACTCTAATTAACAGACTAGAGAGTAGACCTTAGAAGTTCTCATCACAAGAAAAAATTTTTTAACTATGTGTGGTGATGGATGTTAACTAGACTTATTGTGGTGATCATTTCACAATATACATAAATACTGTCATTAGGTTGTACACCTAAAACTAACATAATGTTATATGTCAATAGCATCTAATTTTTTAGAATAATTTTAAAATAAAATCTAAGACTTTATGACCAAATAGAATTTATCATTTTCAATTTATACTCAAATGCTATGAAAGCCATTGAGTTTATAAAATCCCAATGAGAACAAAGTATCAGGCAACCTAAATACCCAGCTATGTAAAAATATTTACCTTTACAAATGTGCCTGCTAACTTTCCTCCACTGAAGTATGGGAGATTTCAATTAAGCCATCATAATACCATTTATATCTAAGAAACCTGCCACTTCAGGCCTCTAAAAATAATCTTTATATCACCCTCCTAATCTGTCTGAGAATGGAAAGTAGGATTCCTAGAAATCACCTATATGTAGCATAATGGAGCTCTCTTTGAAAATGAGTTATCTTGCTTTGGAATATAACAGAAAGACAAAAGCAGTAATTTACCTTCTCTGTTTTTGAAGGAGCTGGGGAAAAAACAAAGAATAGATAGGAATTCTACTCCAAATCTCCCCCCAGTTATAATCACTCAACTGATCTACTATAATATATGGTATCTAATAGACCAAATTAATAGCAATGCATCAACCACTATTCAATAATGCCCACAAAAGACCTTATAATTACTTTTTTAATTGTATATATTGGAAAAATCCTGTATGCCTGGAAAAGAGTACTTTCTGCAAAAACACAATTTTTTAATGTATAGATACAGCCTACATTCAAGAGAATTGAAGGATAAATAACATGTCTACCTTTTCAAGAAATAACATATTCTTCCCCAACATAGCTGAATTTCTAAATTATATATCATTTCCTTTACTCAGGTTCACTATACTTATCTTTTCTTTCCCATTTATCACTTTCCTCAATTTCTCACTATTATTATCTTAAAATTTTTAAGTGATTTTTGGATTTTGCTTTATAAAATTAAATTCTTAACATAGTGTCTTGAGCACACAAGAAAGGAACCTACTGTAAAAAATCAATAAATGGATATTAAATTCAAGATAATTTTCTTCTAAGTTTTGTTCTATATACTTTGAATAATATACAATGTTTCTTAACTAAAATTTTAGAGCATTCCTAAACAAGATATGATTAAAGATAAGGAATTTGGGTTTATAAAAAAGAAATATATATATAAGTATAAATAAAAATAAATATACACATAGTTTTACAAGGAGAAAACTGAGAAAATGAAAGAAAAAAGTAGAGAAAAACATGATAATTTTAACATATTAACAGTTTAGGAAGGTATTTTTCTGAGCAATTAATAAAATGTGACTTTATAATGAAACAAAATTAACAGAATCATATCTATTTTTTAATTTGTTACACTTACCCTAGAAATGTGTTTAACCAGCAACATTTCAAAAATAAAATGACAATAATAGTACCTGGAATGCTCTGAGAAGTGCCATGTGGTCACTGAAAGTCCCTGCAGTGAAACGTTTCCTACAAAGCATAGCTGCACGTTTTTGAGAGGCCTGTGTTGGCAGGACAAACGGATCTCGATAGGCTAGTGTGCAGGCAATTGTAAGGATGGGATCCAGACACTTTAACACCACAGCACATAGGACCATTTTACCAAGATGTGGTTCTACTGGCAAGTCAGCCAAATGATATCCAAGTTCAGTGAGATCTTCCCATGCATCCATTGCATCTATTGTCTAAATAAAAGGATATAAAATAGAACTTGACATGACCAAAAACTGTTTCATCAAACCACATACTTAAAAATCCATAAGTAAGATACAAGAACATAAATTTTCTTTTGCTACTGTACCTCATAAAAAATATATTTTGCTTCAAATATATTACGTAAAAATGAACTATACCTACTGTGTTACTATAGTAACTTCAAAATATATAATACAAAGATAATTTTTTTAGGTAAAAAATTAGTTAAGACATATTCTCAATTGGTTTAAATTTCAGGTAAAATGAAACTATTAAGACACCAACCTTAAGCATGTGCACAGCATTTCTTACAATTAAAGTTGGTGGAGGTTCAGGAGCTTTCATAAGGAAATCAGCAATAGGACAATTAACTGGGGCTAAGAGCTTGGTATGTAAACAAAGTTCCTGTAAATAAGAAGAGCAAATAATTTTGAAATACTGACACTTATAATTGATATTTATTTTTTTTTAAATCCTGGGAACTATAGTTTCCCAACACAGACTAGTAGAGTCTCTGATTAAAATGAACAGCAGAGGGAACAATGTCTTTCTATGAAAGATGGGCTCATACTTTAGTGCGAGAATCTTAATAACCATCCTCCATCAACAGCGGGCAATGTCTCCTCACACAGTTCTTATATATAACAATAACAGTCACTGTCCAAAAATCTTTTTTTCCCTTTATATTACATTCTAGAATCTTTTATCCATTCAACAAATATTTAAGTTTTTGCTAGGTGCCAGGCACCATGTATCAAGTTGGAGAAAAAGAAGAGGATAGGCAGACACTGCCCCCATGGATTTTCACTGTGTGTGAAAAACAGAATAATTATATAATTAACTACTTAATTACAACTGGGATAAGTGCTATGAAGGATACAGGGAACTAAAGACGTAAACACAAGTTCAAGAAAGAGTAGGAGGAGGCAGCCATGGGAAGTCAAAGACAATTTCTCTGAGGAAATGACACTTAAAGTAAGATGTACAGATTAATTAGGAATTAAACAGAAAAGGAATAAGGGGGTGGTTTCAATGGAGAGGGGATAGCACATATGAAGGCCCTAAGATAGAAGGAAACAAAATGTGCTTCAGAAACTGAAACTACTGGTATGAGCAGAGAGAAGAGGAAAGGCAAGAATTAAAAAATTAAAACTGGAGACACAAGCAGGAGAGATAATTTAGGCTTTTGTTAAGAACTTTGCATATCCTAAGAAGAATAGAAAATGGCACACAGGCATGGAGAAGTGGGAAGTCATCCAGGTACCTGGATGCCAAAAATATGACCCAGTGTCTCTTTAAGGTTTGGAAGCCAGCATCTAGCTCAGCACACCAGAGAATCAAATTAATGCACTTCTGATAGTTTTCCCTAGAAAGTACATAGTGTTTGGCTGTTCCATGAAGTCAGAAAACCAAAAGGAAAACAATTCATACAGGCCAGG
Organism: Aethalodelphis obliquidens; assembly: GCF_003676395.1. Taxonomy (NCBI): domain Eukaryota; kingdom Metazoa; phylum Chordata; class Mammalia; order Artiodactyla; family Delphinidae; genus Aethalodelphis; species Aethalodelphis obliquidens. The sequence goes on from NW_020837948.1 coordinate 24,748,294, forward strand.
AAATCTCAGTGAACTCAATTCCAAAACTACCAAGGTAAGATCAGCATCTTAAACTGAGATTTTGGTATCATATTTTGTACTTTAAATGATTTGTTTTCTACTTCTCATTGAGAATTTAAAAGGTGAACACTCAGGTGGTTGACAGACTCCTAGAATGTTACATTAAAAAAAACAATGTATCTATAAACCATACTAAATTCAAATGCACTCAAGTAATTCTTTTAAATTTTGGAGGTTTTTGAGTTAAATTTTCTTATACAGAAAAAAATATTAGTTATATATAACCACCCTCCATAATATATACTTTATAATTTTATTTTATAAATTGATTTTTTAAAAGCCCAATCAGTATAAGTTGAAATGGTCCCTCTCCTCCCTCACCCACAAAAAATAGCCTTTTAGATAGAGTTAAGTAAATTTCCACCTGTAATGGCATTCTCAAAAGTTCTGGAGTCTGAAATTCCAACATATTCTGGAATCGAAGTCTACTGAACAGCCGGAAACAAATTCCAGGTCTGCATCGCCCTGCCCTTAAAATTGAAACACAAAATTAAGGCTCAAACAAGGAATAAAGACTATAATAAGGAAACTGTAAAAGCAATATGATTTAGGAGACAGAACAATGAACCAGTATCAGGACATGTGAGTCTGAACCTCTACTCTGATACTGATCCCCTAACCTTTGAAAAGGTACTTCACATTTGTGGGACTCAATTATTTCATTTATAAAGTGAGATTCATGAATGACAAGTAATACTACCTGACAAGTAATACTTCTAAGACAATGGTAAAAATTTATATACTATATATATATATATATACACACACAAAAATAAAAGTGAGTAAAAAATAAGGCGTGAATAAATATATGGTAATTTAAATTTAATCAATTTTACAGAGCTGATACTAAGCACTGTGTTTAGGCCCACTAAACACAGAGTTGTGGAAGTTATGCATTACACAACTCTAAGGGAGTGTCATTTACCCCACGATCATAGAGACTTGCATAATTTTCTGGAAAGCACTAGAAATACATCTTGAGGAAAAGCAGTCACTTTTAATTTCATCCAAAGTCCCTGTATCAGCTAATAGCAAGGCTGAATATGCCAAGTGACAGAGATACAGAAATATCCCTATGTAGCCTCACAAAGCTCATAATCCAAAGAGACAAACCTAACCATAACACAGTGTGATACAAGTTAGAAAATCTGACATTGTTGGACCATTCCTTCCTTCATCAAATATTTCCCTCACTACATACCCATTAGCTTTCCCACCTATCCAGCCTCCTCTGAAAGATTTCTATCCTTCCCAGTTCTTAAATGTTGATGTTCCTCTGAGGTCAGACCTTAGCCCTTTGCTCTCCTTATTCTGCTCTCTCCCAAGTGATATTAATAATCCTCCTAATTTCAAGTTCCGTCCACCTAGGTCTCCTTATCCTAATTCTAGACCTATATTTCAGAAGGCTCTTAGCTCCATTTGGATTTTCCACAGTCAACTCAAACAACACAACCAAAAATTAATTCTCCCCACATAACCACGCTTCACATTTTCCCCGACAATAGCACCACCATCCACAAAATTTTCATAGAAACCTGTAAGACATCCTTCATTCCACTCTATTCCTTAACCCCCACCCCCTGGACATACAATCACCAATATTACTCTCCTGGATATCTCTTGAATTAGTTACTTACAGGCATACCTCAGAGATATTTCAGGTTCAGTTCCAGACCATGGCAATAAAGCAAACATTGCAATAAAGTGAATCACAAGAATGTTTTGGTTTCCTAATACACAGAAAAGTTATGTTTACACTATACTGTAGTACATTAAGCATGCAATAGCATTACGTCTAAATAAACAACGTGCATACCTTAATTTAAAAAATACTTTATTATTAAAAAACGCTAGCCATCATTTGAGACTTCGAAGTCATAGCCTCTTTGCTGGTGGAGAGTCATGCCTCAGTGTTGATGGCTGCTGACTGATCAGCTGAAGGCTGAAGGCTGTGGCAATTTGTTAAAAAAAGACAATCATGAAGTTTGCCACATCAAAGGCCTCTTCCTTTCATAAACTATTTCTCTGAAGCATTCCATGCTGTTGGATGGATAGCATTTTACCCACAGAACTTCTTTCAAAATCAGAGTCAATTCTCTCAAACCCTGCTGCTGCTTTATCAACTAAGTTTACGTAATATAATCCTTTGTCGTCATTTCAACAATCTTTACAGCAGCTCGACCAGGAGTAGATTCTATCTGAAGAAACCACTTTCTTTGCTCATCCATAAGAAGCAACTCCTCATCTGTTAAAGTTTCATCATGTGATTGCAGCAATTCAGTCACATCTTCAGGCTCTACTTCTAATTCTAGTTCTCCTGCTCTTTCCAACACATTTGCAGTTACTTCCTCCCTCAAAGTTATCCATGAGGGTTGGAGTCAACTTCTTCCAAACTCCTGTTTATGTTGATATTTTGACGTCTCCCCATGAATCACAAATGTTCCTAATGGCATCTAGAGTGGTGAATCCTTTCTAGAAGGTTTTCAATTTACTTTGCCCAGATCCATCAGAGGAATTACTATTTATGGCAATTATAACCTTACAAAATGTATTTCTTAACGAATAAGACTTGAAAGCTGAAGTTACTCTTTGATCTATGGGTTGAGGAATGAATGTTGTGTTAGCAGGCAAGAAAACAATATTAATCTCGTTGCACATCTCCATTAGAGTTCTTGGGTGACCAGGTGCATTGTCAATGAGCAGTAGTATTTTGAAAGGAGTCACTTTTTCTGAGCAGCAGGTCTCAACAGTGGGCTTAAAATAGTCAGTAAACCATGTTGTAAACAAATGTGCTGTCATCCAGGCTTTGTTGTTCCATTTATAAAGCACAGGCAGAGTAAATATAACATAATTCTTAAGGACCTTAGGACTTTTAAAATGGTCAATGAGCATTGGCTTCAACTTCAAATCACCACTTGCATTAGCTCCTAACAAGAGAGTCAGCCTGTCCTAGTGGCATTTTCTTCCAAGAAATGGCTGCTTTCCAAGGAAAATCTGTTTAGTGTAGCCACCGTCATTATCTTAGCTAAATCTTCTGGATAACTTGCTGCAGCTTCTACATCAGCACTTGCTGCTTCACCTCCACTTTTATGTTATGAAGATGGCTTCTGTCCTTAAACCCCATGAAACAGCCTCTGCTAGCTTCAAACTTTTCTTCTGCAGCTTCCTCACCTCTCTCAGCCTTCACAGAATTGAATAGAGTTAGAACCTTGCTCTGGATTAGGCTTTGGCTTAAGGGAACGTTGTGGCTGATCTGATATTCTATCCAGACCACTAAAACTTTCTCCACATCAGCAATAAGGCTGTTTCGATTTCTTATCATTCATGTGTTCAATGGAGTAGCACTTTTTATTTCATTCAAGAACTTTTCCTCTACATTCACAACCTGGCTAACTGGTGCTAAGAGGCCTAGCTTTCGGCCTGTCTTACCTTTTGACATCCCCTCCTCACTAAGCTTATTCACTTCTAGCTTTTGATTTAAAGTGAGAGAAGTGCGACTCTTCCTTTTACTTGAACGCTTAGGTGCCACTGTAGGGTTATTAATTGGCCTAATTTCAGTATTGTGTCTCAGGGAATAGGGAAGCCCAAGAACAAGGAGAGAGATGGGAAATGGCTGATCGGTGGAGCAGTCAGAACACACACAATATTTATGGATTAAGTTTGCCTTCTTATACGAGCACAGTTCGTGGTATCCCAAAACAATTACAATAATAACATCAAAGACCACTGATCAGAGATCACCATAACAAATATAGTAATAATGAAAAAGTTTGAAATATTTCAAGAATTACCAAAATGTGACACAGAGACAAGAATTGAGCAACGCCGTTGGAAAAATAGGGCTGATAGATTTGTTCAACACGGGGTGCACAAGATTGCCATAAACCTTCAATTTGTAAAAAATTCAGTATCTGAGAAGTGCAGTAAGGGGAAGTATGCCTATATTCCTCTTTATTTCAACCACCACTATAATAATTCAGGCTACTCTCATCTCTCCCTTATTGTAAATGACAGGATTAATGAAAAGAGTCTCCTACTGGGGTCCTCCTACCATCATTTTTGTCTCTACCTATTCATTCCTCAAAAAGATGAAAGAATACTATAACCATGTTATTAAAAAGAAAAAGGAGAGAGAGAAAATACAAAATGGTCCTAAAGGACCAGTCTGCAACTTACCTCTTTCCACTCATTTTTCATTATTCTCCTCTAAACTAAACTCCATCCAAACAACTTTCTTTGTCACTCTTGCCTTTAGGCCTCTGTGAATGTTTTCCCTCTGCAATGCCTTCCCAAAATAACTATTTAATCATATTTGTCTCAGATTCTATCTTAACTCCTCTAGAAGCATTATCTAGTTACAGTGCAGATCACATAATATTAAAATTGCTTAATTTATTGGATTTCAAGATGGACTGCAACATTTCCCCATCTCAAACTTTACCCATCAGACCATAGTTTATTCATCATTGCACCCCTAACACTTGCACAGTGAAGGCTGCCAAAAAACATCTGTTGAAAAAGATGACAAAGAAAATTTCTATAATTTCTGATTTTTATCCCTGATAATATACTATTAACACGGTATAAGTCCAGCTCAATGTGCCAAGCCACACTTGTCATAAGAAGACAACTGACACAATAACAACAACAAATAACAACAAAGAGCATTCTATGAAGTTATAAAGTACAGAAATCAATGTATCCACCGTCTGCAGTAGGCAGCACTCTTAAAGTCAGTATCTGATGTTTTCTTGTTAGTTAAAATGCAAGAAAAATTAGTCAAATAATTACTGAAAAATATGACTCTTTTTAATCTTGCCTTTTTAAAAATGAAAAAGTAATGCAAGTATGTGCTAAATAACTGAAATACAAAAAATACAAAAATAAAAATTGTCTCCTTCCTCCAAGAGCCCCACAAATCCTCCTTCTCAGAGTCAACAATCATTGTTTTGTAATGTTTATCTCAGCCTCGACAACATATGTGTCTAAATATACATGCAAACATACACATGCATAGATATTTTTTAGAACAAGAAAATACTAGATACATGTTTTATACCTTACTTTTTTCAATTAATATGAGTTTCTGAAAACTCATTCCATATAAAACACATACATCTACATATTTCCTTTTAACAGTTACTTAGTATGACATTGTGTGACAATAATATAATTTGCTTAATCACTTCACTAGTTATGGATACTACAGTGTTCCTAGACTTTTCACTACTACAAATAATACTGCAAAAAACATTCTTAAACATACATCTTGGCACACATACTACGAGTGCCACATACTTGGCACACATTTATCCTGAGTACAAGTATGCTCAGGATAAATTATGAGAAGTAGAATCCACTGCTAAAGGGGAGATCTGGATAAACAGTTTCAAATCATCCTCTGAAGAAGTCACATCAATATAAACTCCCATCAGCAAACTGTGAAAGCCCATTGGCCCATGCTTTTGTCAACTCTTGTTGTGTGTGCTGTTAAAAATTTTCATTGATGCCAATCTGATAAGTAAAAAATAGTACCTCATTAATTCGCATTTCTTTAGGTATATATGAGATATATGTGGTATATGTGAGGTTAATGTAGTGGTCTTTATTTAATTGATTTTCATGGAGCTTTTTATGTATTGTACAGAAATTAGTCCTACATCTTACACTGCTTTTATTTTTGTTTTTTAAGTTTCTTATGTCTTCTGAGTGTAGATCATACTAGACAAAATTTTTTATTTTTAACATAACCTAAATTCAACTTTTAAAATAAGTATTAAAATGGTATGCTCTGCAAAAATAATATAAAAATTAAGACTAACACGAAAGTTTTAACATTTTAGAGAAAGTAGAATATACATTAAATATGTAATACATATGAAAATGTTTCCATTTTATAGGCAATTGAATCAATGTCCATTAAATATACATTACCTGCCTTTTCGCTGTATGGCACTAGCTTTGGAAATCCACACCATTTTTAACATTGTAACAAAATTCAGTGCATCGAAGGATTTCTGTAATATTTAAATCACCTTCATGTTAATACATAAAAGGTATTTAAGAAGAAATAGCAGAAAACATTATGAACATATTTTAGCACATCGAGTTTAATTCAAAGTCCCCTTTGATTAATTAAAACAGGATACTGATTTAAAAAAAAAAATCCAGATTTCTGGTCACAAACATTCTAAGGAAAAAGAATGAAAACTAAACTTAGAAGAGCTGTAAAACTTCCTCATTCTGTGCCTTGCTAAGCTATCTGTTTTTCTCTGCTACACTTGGATAATGGCAGTCAGTTCTCATAAGGCATCAAGATTGGAGAGAACTGATCTATTCCTTGAGGTCATTTTCTATCAGATTTACATCACTGTGGGTAATAGGAGTGACCAGGGAAAGACGTTTTCTGAAATACTTTCCAGGAAGTTGATTGGAAGAATAACAATAATCACTAAAGTAATCCTATTCCCAACTGAATAATTTTTAACCCCTTCCATTTTACCTCCTGCTGAACTACTAATGCAGTTAGCCTATCCAGAATGTTACAAAAGAGAAGGTAAAAAAGAACCTTTACTATCCCCATACTTTCACTTCTAAAGTGGAAACTTACGTAGAAAAATATTTTAAAAGAATTCATTGCTAGAATATATACATCAATCATTCAGTGACTTTACACTTTCCTTTTCATAAAATTACTACATAGAGCAAATACAAATGTGTTCTCATAATTGTTTAATTATGGGATTTTTAGAAAAGATGCTGCTTATTTTGTTTTTAATAAAATGTTACATTTAACAATTTTGTACATAAAATAACTTTGGCACTACCATCACAGTTTACTTGATAAATAACACCTAAAGGCAATTAATTTTTTCACATTAAAAATGATCATTCATATCCACTAGAACAGATATAATTTGCTTTCCCAACATGGATAGCATTGCTCTCCTTGAAAAATCAATTACCTCTATCACTTTCAATTATTTCAGTGAAAGGATCGACCAAAATTAAGGATGCTGAGAATTGCTGGGCATTCCAACACTAAAAGGAAATAAATGCTGCCTTTTATTTATATCAGGAATTGGCAGTAAATATTTTAGCCTTTGCAGAGGGGGTCTGTTGCAACTACTCAAATCTGCCACTGGAGTGTGAAAGCAGCCACAGACGATGGGTAAAAAGTAGACATGGCAGTATTCCAACAAAATTTATTTTTACAAAAGCAGGTGATGGGCCCAATTTTACTGCTAGCCATCATTTGCTGAAGCCTGGTTTTATGTTTGTTTGTTTCCTATCAGCATGGTTCTCTAAGTATCTTTTGAATACCTACTATATGTGGAGCACTGGAGATATAACAATGAACAAGAGGGACACGGTCCATGCCCATGAGTAGAAAGAAAACATACAAAATATGTAATCAAATTCCCACATTGACAAAATTTTCACTGTAACTAGCCAAATCCTTTATTTTATTCCTAATATTTAGTGAGCAGAGGCTAAATTTTTTGTATAATTTGTTAAAATAAGACAGATCCTACAAACTGAATTGTTTAAGGCAGAATATTTACTTGAGTGAAACCAACATTTACTACGTTAAATTCATCTTAGAACCAGAAATTTTCCCATTAAAATGAATTCTGCTTATAAAAGCATTTATTGTTATGGAACTTAACCTTTGTCATTTAGGTAAAAATACAACTTATCCATACATACCTCTTTCACTTTACCAGAATCAATAACAAAGACAACGTCATTGACTGTGATGCTGGTTTCAGCAATATTGGTGGAAAGGATCTGCAATTGGATATTATGTTATCGTTAATATGAAAGCAAAACCAATGACTAATAAAATGGAAAAAAGAAGATTTTATGAAGCTTACTATTTTTCGAACACCTGCAGGTGGGTTTTTTAATATCTTCTTTTGATCGGATGTTTGCATATTTGAATGAAGCATAAAGACTTGGTACCTGTCGACAATTAAGAGAAATTATACTGTGGTACCTAACTGTTATTTAATGCAATAAATATAAAGCTTTAGCTTTTACCTATGAGTATTGTCAGCGAACCGCTTGTCATCAAACAGGATGCGATCCCTCAGACCAACAATTTCATCATATCCAGGCAGGAAAATCAATATTGCACCTTGAAGAAGAATGACTTTTTTTTAAACATTAAATCTCTTTGTAAAACCAAAATCAATCAAAACAACTAGCTATAATGAACTACATCATGTGTTTTCAAGTACTGATAAATTCTAATACTTATAAAATGACACAAGAGATTATTTGTGCATTATTATCAACAAAATTGTATAAAAATTTGTACACACACAAAATACTAAATTTAAGTCAAAGAATATATTTTTGCTTCAGTTCTTTTAGACAATACTTATTTACCAGAATCACAACTATGGCAGATATTGTATAGAAGATGCATGATCAAATCCAAGTCTACTTTTTCATCATCAAAACTATGATGATAAGCTTTCAGGAGCTCTCTGTCTTCTGCACTGAGATCACTCCCATTTGTTTGAACCAAAGAACTTTCATCTAAATTTCCAAATTCCAATGAAGCACTAGAAAAGAAAAACACAGACCAAGTCAAATTTCATTGAAAAGAGTAACGCTTAAAGGCCAATGATTCCCATTATGTCCATGTTCAAATTTTCAATATACTCTAAAGAGGGTAAGTGACAATTAATACTCTATAACGTAATTCATATTTTGGTTTCAAGTATATTACTCAAAGTAAAATTTGGCAATATGTGTTTTTAAAAAAACTCTATCTGAAGACATTTCTCCAAAGGAAATATACAAATAGCCAATAAGCACATGAAAATACATTCAACATCATTAGTCATGAGAGAAATGAAATTCAAACCACAATGAGATACCACTTCACACCCACTAGGATGACTATAATAAAAAAGACAGATAATAATAAGTGTGAGAGAGGGTGTGAAGAAATTGGAACCCTAATACACTGCTAGTGGGAATGTAAAATGGTGCAACCACTTTGGAAAACAATCTGGCAGATCTTCAAAACTGTTAAACATAGTGTTACCATATGGCCCAGCAGTTAGACTCCTAGGTATATAGACAAGAAGAAATGAAAATATATGTCCACATAAAAATCTGTATACAAATGTTTATACCAGTACTATTCATAACATCCCAAAAGTGTAAACAACCAAAATGTTCATCAATTGATGAACAGATAGACAAACTGTGGTCTATCCATAGAATGGAATATTACTCAGTCATTAGAAAGATGCTACAACATGTACAAACCTTGAAAACACTATGCTAAGTGAAAGAACCAATCACAGAAGATCACATATTATATGATTCCATTTATAGGAAATGTCCAGAACAGATAAATCTATAGAAATGGGAAGTAGATGAGTGGTTGCCTAGGGCTGCTAAAGTTGGGGAAAATTAGAAGTGACCTCTAATGAGCACAGATTTCTTTCTGGGGTGATGAAAATGTTCTCAGAATTGGCTGTGGTGATGACTGCATAACTCTTTGAACATACGTACTAAAAACCACTGGATTATACACTTAAGTAGGTGAATTATATGGTATGTGAATTTTATCCCAATAAAACTTAAAAAAACACAAACTTTTGCTCGTCATTTACCTTTTCTTAATAGGTTGTTTCTAATTGTTCATTATTATAAACAATATTCTGGAGAATAGTTCATACATAAAAAAAAAAACAGTCTACAGGTATCAGCTTAAAATGACTAATTCAGTTATCCTATACTAAAAGCAGGTTGATTATGCTATTTCCCGAAAGCCAAAATCAGTAGAAATTACTGAAATAACCCCCTTGCTTCTTCATCCTGTAAGTGAAAATATAAAACTGCCATCACTAGTAATTATCAATATGATTTCTAGAAAGTTCAGTTCAGCCCAATCTTTCTTAAAGAGCTTAGCAGAAAAATAACATAAGACTGCTTTCAGGGACTTCCCTGGTGGCACAGTGGTTAAGAATCCGCCTGCCAATGCAGGGGACACGGGTTCAAGCCCTGATCCAGGAAGATCCCACATGCCACAGAGCAACTAAGCCTGTGTGCCACAACTACTGAGCCTGCGCTCTAGACTCCATGAGCCACAACTACTGAGCACACGAGCCACAACTACTGAAGCCCACAGGCCTATAGCCCGTGCTCCGCAATAAAAATAAGCCACAGCGATGAGAAGCCCGTGCACCGCAACAAAGAACAGCCCCCGCTCGCCACAACTAGAGAAAGCCCATGTGCAGCAACAAAGACCCAACACAGCCAAAAATAAATATTTTTTTTAAAAAAAAGACTGCTTTCAATAGGAAAAATATGAAACTTCTGCAACATTATAATTGTAGTATTTAAAATTTTTAAATGCAATTTAAAACATTCCAAGTTTTTTGTTTTCTTATTTTTACCAGGTAAATTAAGGAGGTATTATGTTCTTTGTTTAATGCTATAAACTTTAGATATCAAGTATCAATAATCCAGCAAACATAATAAATTTAATTTAAATATTTGAAATTTATAGTTGATAACATCATGATCTGTGGAATAAAAAGAAAGCTGACTTAGCTGGGATAATTAAAATATTATCCAGATAACTGTTTTACATGGTAATCTGTAGTACATATTGAGCTACACCTAACACCGTAACAATATCCGGAACATTCGAAGTGTTAGCATTAAAAGGAAGTTCTGGTGCAAGTTCTGGTGCTATTAATGAAATGATAATAAAACCCACCACACCAGAATTAGCATTTGGATCTGCCAAGACTTTCAGACTCTACATTATCATTTAATGAAATTAAAATGATAAAACTAATTTCATATTTCAAATGTTTACTTCATCTAATACCCGAGACTTCATCTACAGACTTAAATACAAAAACCCAAGTCAAATAAAACATTTTATATGTTCTTGAATAATAGATGTTTTAATATATTTTAACTTCATACTCTATTATTTTTTTGACAGTCTTATCGGTTGAAAATAGATAAAAGCTATCAGTGTACTATAAAATACATTTCCTTTAAATTTCTTTTAAATATATTTTTTCTTTAAATGTCTAATCTAAACTCTGTATAAACATCAAAATTTATCTAAAATAATTATCTAAAAGAAGAATTATAACAGTTTCATAGGATTTTGGAAGTATTGCCCTTTTTTTTTTGAAATCAAAGTAATACATGTACATAGTGTTAATAAACAAGGGTTTTATAGAAGTTATAACAAAAACCCCTCTCCACTCCTAGTCACACTGCCTAGGACCTTTTTCAATTCTTTTAGCCATTACTTTTGGTATTTACTGCCGTATTTCTAAGCAACATGCATCTTCTGCTATTTATTGATTTAACAATTTAGTAATTATCTGTGAATCTCCAATTAATGAAAAATGAGGTCACCACCCCCACCCTCATATAGTTTCCACAATGCAATTTTCGTTAAATCTGCATTCAGCTTTACTTTGCTACGTAAACATTATTTACCCCTGAGCTAAATAGTAAACTATGATTACACTCCCTTTCTTCTGTAACTTTTTGGTTTTCCTTGAGTAATTACTGTCTAATTTTTATTTGCTTAGTTTTCTGTGTACTTAGCACTAATTCTTCCCAAAGTGTCCAACAAATTCATAAAATCTTTTTAATATGATCAAAACCATCAGGTAATCCTTTTTACCCCAGAGGGACTTTCCTCCTGGAGCTCTCTATCTTCTGTTTCTATGAGACAAGGTCTACTGGGCAGCTGTCATAGGAATAGCCCTGTGCACCAACATACTAAGCATTTCTTTCACCTATCTCCTGTGCTGGATCTACTGTGTTCTTCTCTGTTTTACTTCACCTCCTCATTTTTGTAGGACACATTCTCTAACAGCTTCCTCATAAAAAAATACATAGGAAATAAATTTTCCTATCCTTTTTCTACTATTTTCTATTTTTTTGTCTTTTTTTCCACTCTGTCAGCAATTTTTTTCAACTTTATCTTGCAACCCTTCTGAATTATTTTTCTGCTATCATATTTTAATTTTCAAGGGCTCTTTCTTGTTTATTCATTCTTTCAAAAATAATCACTGAACATCTATATCCAGACACTGTCCCTGAACAAAGGAGACAAGAAGCTTACTAAATTCCACTGGAGAGAAGAGACAGACAATAAACCAATAAATACAGTAAATAAGTAAATTATATAGTTTATTAGAGGATGGTAGGTCCTATGGACAAAAGAAAAAGTAGAACAGGTTAAAGAGGATCAACTGTGGGGGAGGCAGATTGCAATAGATAGGTAAATTTGGGTAGCCCTCATGAAGATGAAATTTGAACAAAGATTTGTGGTCTGTTCCTTTTTTTCTTTTTTTTAAGCACACTGTTTTCTGGTTCATGAATGTTATTTTCAATTACTATTTTTGAAGTTTTCTTCTGGTCACTGATGCTCAGTTTTATTCAACTTCTTGGGGTTTTTTGTTGTTACTGTTTATTTGATGTTTGAGTGCTTTTTCCACTCAAATGTCTGGTGATCAATCCTTGGCAGTTTGTTTATTTTTAAAGAGTAAAGCACAAAAACCTCCATGTGTACAAGTGGGGAAAATTGAGTTATCTGGTTTAAACATGGTCATTTCATTGAAGGAATACCAAACCTCTTAAAGTTCTAAATCTTTTCTCTAGGCTTGGTCTGTTTTTCCAGGAAGGAATTCTCAAGTTTTCTGCCAAAGAACATAAGCTTCAAACAGGAAAAGGAGATAGGGACATCAGGGGAAGTGAGTGGATGGTATCTCAACTTTTAGTCTTTAAGTAGACTTTCACTTAAACCCCTTTTCTGTTTGATACCTTACTCCCACTCTCCCACTGTACCTGGTCACCCCAAGTCCAAACTCTAAATGGTTTAATTTTTCAATAAACTTCCTACATCCTGCTAAAGTGGGAAAGAGATATCACCTGAGGGCAGGGGAGAAGGGAATCTGAAATTCCAAATATTCCTCATAGAGAATTTCAACTAACTCTGTTATTTTTTTAGCCCTTTCTTTCATTGCTTCATTCAGAAGTAGTTGAATGAGCCTCTAAGAAGTTCAAAGCTAAAATGAGGTTGTTTCTCATTGGCACTTCCCTCTTTAGGCACTCAGGCTTCAGCTTTCTTAGCTTTGCTAAGTCAAACATCAGTAATCCATTAGCCATATATCATCCAAAAATTTACTAACATCTTTCATCAGTTGCATATCCTCTTCCATTCTCTTTGACTTTGTTAGTTTACACATTTTATATTCCTTCCTTACCATTTTAGTGAGGTTTTGGGGAAATGCAGAGAGACAAATACCAAGTTTAACTGGAGATTCCCCTTCTTCTTTTTTAAGATAAAATAAAAAATAAGGTAAATACTATAATACAGTGGATCTTACTAACAACCTACAAAATAACTGAAAGCTGTTATTAGAAAAACTCCTTAGAAACACACACAAAAAAATCTGGATAAGAGACTATAAATAGCCTTCATTTGTCACATTCTATGATTTATATGGTAAGTTTTTTAAAAAGGAGTCAGGATTAATTAAAAATAGTATAAAGTGTTACCTGTAAGATTCTAGAAGATCCACAATTTCAGTCTGTCCAAAGTGTTTAGCCCAATCTAAAGCCATCCTGACAAAATTCAAAGATATCGAATTAAGAAAGAGAAATAATATTCTCAAAATTATAAAACCAGTTACTCAAATTTATTCATTCACCCATTAAAGTAGAGATGTATGAGCAATTATTACAAATAGCTTTTAATATAAAGACATATAAGAAATCAAAATAGATATGTGTAGTTATACAAAGATATACAAAGAATGAATGCAATTTAAAATTACCAGCCATTTGATGCTTTAATATGAACATTGGCTCCCATACTAATTAACTGTTCTACTTGACTTGAAAAACCTCGTCCTGCAGCAACCATCAAAGCTGTTGCACTGGTTTCACTATGTCTGTAATCCACTAAAAGAAGGAAAAGATACATAAATGTTACATTTCCAAATTACTTTGGAAAATCATTTTAATTTTCTTGAATGTTAGCAGAATTAACCTGGGACTTGCTCCTTTACCTAAGTATATAACAGCATTGTATAACCTTTAACTCAGTTGATCCAAGAAGATCTGATACTGATGTATCCTTAGTATAAGCAGGACGAAATAGGTACTATCAGTTGGAAGGCAGGAGAAGGAAAGATAGTTGTTAATTAAAATAGAAAAGGAAAGCTACTAACTTTGTAGAATCCTTAAGTAATCTTCCTAGATATGCCTTGACCAAATGACAAGATATAATTAAAGAAGAATTAAAAAGTTAATTTTCATCAGTATCTGGTAATGAATGCTTAAAAGGGCAAATGAAAAGTTCAAAATGATTTTTTGAGGTCCTTTTGTTTTGCTTTTATTACCCCATCATGCCAGGTTCTTATTATCTTAGATGCTTAATGAGAATAACACTGGCAGGAAGTTTACTTCCCATAAAACCCTTCCATGAGAAAAAAATTAAACTTTTATTGAATTTAAATTCATTCTTAGAATATATTTCAAGCAATGCAACATACTATAATTACTGAGAACTAATTTTCATAAATCACAAAATTAAAAAATGTCAGAAAGAAATCACCACTGAAAAAAAACCTCTGTAGTAAAATTTAAGATAATTACAAAAGGAAAAATTTAATTTTCCATATATACCCAATTATCCTCATAATTTAACAACCCTCTAAGACATGGTATGCGTTATTAATATAAGCCAACGGTTCTTAAGGTGGGGAGAGGAACCTATGGAGAGAATTACTTCAGGCTTTTTATTTCTGAAAACACAGATAGCTATGCCTTACTCCTAGATTAAGATTCAGTAGGTCTGGGATGGCCAGGAACATGCATTATTACAGAGATCTGCAAAGATTATGATTTGTACTCAATATATGGGAATTACTGTTCAACGGAATATTCAATTAGGGGTATGGATAAGTGTGGGAGTTTGAAAACATCCAAAAATTCTTTAATACTCTTCCCTTCAAGGGGTGGAGCCTAATTCCCTTCTCCTTGAGTGTGAGCTGGACTAAGTGACTCATTCTAGCAAATAGAATAAAGTGGAAAAGATGGTGTGCAACTTTGGAGACTAGGTCATGAAAGGTACCTATAGCTTCCTGCTTGCCTTTTCTTCTTCTCTTCTGAATCACACACTCTGGGAGAAGCCAGCTGCCACATTCTGGGAAGAATAAGGCAATCCTATGGAGAGGTCCAGATGGCAAAGAACTGAGGCCTTCAGCCAACAGCCAGAGACAAACTGAGGCCTCTAGCCAACAGCCATATGAGTGAGCCTTCTTGGAAGCAGATCCTCCAGCCGCAGTAAACCTTAAGATGACTGAACCCCTGCCAACAGCTTAACTACTACTCCATGAGTGACTAGGAACCAGAACCACTCAGTTAAGCCACTCCCAGATTCTTGACTCTCAGAAACTATGTGAAATAATAGATGTTTCAGGTTGCTAAGTTTGGGAATCATTTGTTATGCAGCAATAGATGATTAGCATCCAGCGTTCCACAGAATGCCTAGTCTTACAAAACCAGCTAATTACTACCTGGTTATACAAGATCACAGAGGGAAATTGATATGATTAAAAAAAAATCTACCAAGCCCAAGGCTTCCTGGATCACATGAAGTATTCTCAACTCTGGTGCCAATTAAGAGTTGAGATTTTAGAAGAGAAATAAAAACATGGGAAGTAAATTACTGTTCATAGAGATACCATAACATTTTAGTTTACTACATACACATGGCCTAAGACATTAGAATACTGGGCTCCGGAAAATGTCCAATAAAACTATAAAGGAGAGGGACCTGGATGGTCATAATGGATGACCATTATCAAAGTAATAGTCTAGTACTCTCTAAAGAAATATCGAGGAAGAGGGTCAAAGATAATACAAAAATACTTTAAAATGTTTTATAAATATTTTAAAGCAACATGTCTCAGAGTTCAAATTTCCTAACTTATGGATAGAAACCTAAATGAAGTAGGCATTGGGCCATATGAGTATCTGTGGGGACCACGTTCCAAGCACAGAAAACAACAAAAGCAAAGGCCCAAAGGCGGGAATGGGCCATATGAAGAGCATATATGAAGAGCAAGAAGACAAGAGTGGCTAAAGCACAGTGAACAAGGAAAAGAGTAGTAGAAAATGAGATAAAAAAGACTGTCAGAGACTAAATCAGGGAAAGAACTTTGATTTTTATTCAAAGTGTAATTGAAAGCCATGGGACAGCTAAGAGAAGAGAAGTGGCATGATCCAATTTCCTTGTCAAAAGGATCAATCTGATTGTTCTCTGAAGAACAGACTAGTAACATAAGAATAGAAGCAGTTAATTGTCCACTGTGATAGTCCAGGAAAAAATGTTGGCTTTGACTAGGATGGCAGCAGTAGAGGAAGTAAAACATGTGAGATTCGGGATTTATTTAGAAGGTAAAACTAACAAGATTTGCTAATGGATTGTATGTGGGGTATGAGAGCAAAGTCAAAGATGATTTTATATTTTGTTGCCTTAGCAACTAGGTGAATGGTAGTACCCTAGAGTTAGATTCAGTGTGCCTGGGATGGCCAGGCACATGCATTTTTAAAGAGGTCTACAACTGATAATGATCACTAAGGGAACACTAAGGAAAAAGCAGGTTGAGAGAGAGGTAGAGAAACAGAGAATCAAGTTGTTTGGGGAATATCTAGTTTTATTCCCCTAACAGACTCCCAACCGGAGATGTCAAGTGGTGAGGTGTATTGAAGTGAGGGGGGAGTTCAGGATTGGAGACGTAAAATTAGGACTCATTTTAAATAAATATTTAAAGCTTCGACTAGATGAGATCCATCTAAGGAGTAAGTGTAAATAGAAGGAAGGTCTGAGGATTGAGGCCTGGGACATTCCATATTCAGAGGTCAAGAAAAAGAAAAAAATCCTGCCAAGGAAACCAAGACATACCAGCCAGGGTGATGAGAAGAAAATAAATCAAGTATGGAGTATCAGAAGTTAACTGAAGAACATGTTTCAAGAAAGGAGTGATCAAGTATAGTAATAATAATGCTGAGAAGTTCAAGTGAGGGGATAAACTACTTGACATCTAAATCCCTTCCAGTAATGACCTTTTATTATCATCATTCTACCTTTTGCCTAAAAGCCTTCAGGGTCCTAAAACTCACCCCTGATTGCCAATATCCATTATAACCAACTAACGAAATCAGAATAAATCATTAGTGAAAATATGTCATGTGACATAACGCAGGTACATGTGAATCAGAACTTGAACCTATATAACTAAAGGTATACTAAAATTTTCCATTTATTCAATGAACAATCTAGAGTTAAAGTTATTAACATTTTTCCCCTGTTTTGAAATAACAAATCTCTTTGAAAACCCAAGATACTCCAGGGGTAAAGGTGATGCATAGGGGGAGTATATTTATGTCACAAATTTTATACACATAAAAATACTTTTGGGGCTTCCCTGGTGGCGCAGTGGTTGGGAGTCCGCCTGCCAATGCAGGGGACGCGGGTTCGTGCCCCGGTCCGGGAGGATCCCACGTGTCGCGGAGTGGCTGGGCCCGTGGGCCATGGCCGCTGGGCCTGCGCGTCCGGAGCCTGTGCTCCGCAACGGGAGAGGCCGCGGCAGTGAGAGGCCCGCGTACCGCAAAAAAAAAAAAAAAAAAAAAATACTTTTGCATATAACTGTCATATATTCACAGACCCCATGAAACTATTCTGGAGACATTAGGTTAAGAGTCCCTGATTTAATACAATACTTATCTATTCTACTATGCTAATAAGAAGATCCTGATTTGTACATTTGAAATAGTACTCCAAAAGAACAAAATATTGGTTGTGAACAAAAAGTGAATTTTGAATTTTATGAATTAAGCTACACTTCTATCATAATAAATAACTTCAAGAGTAATACAAAAAACTTAAATAAATTATACTTACCACTAACATTTTCAGTTAAAATAAGGTGAAAGACCTGAGCAAAGGCATCAACATCTTTACGCAGCCATATGTCAGAAAGACAAGCATCCATTTCCTTTATTAACCATGGTTCAAGGCAATTCACATCTTTTTCTGTCTTTAAAAAGAAGCAAAGATTATAAATTACTAACAGCTTAACCTTTGCTTGCAAAGAACATGAGATGGCCATAAACAGCCACAAGAACTACTAACCATTCGGTATTACAGCAAAGGCTTTGCATAAAAGTTTCTCATCTCATCACAAACATAATCACTCACAATATTGTACCTTGTTTTCACATTCATCTTTTATCTGAGAATGAGCCTGTCAACAAAGGAGTATGATACAGTCACAATATTAACTGTGCTTCTGACAGAATGTTGCTAAATGTACCTGTCTATCAGTGGTCTTATGTCCCAACTGCACAACAGAGGAAACATCACCTGGAGCTTTTCAACACTGAAGCCACGTCCCACCCCAGAGCAAGTACTTCAGAATCTCTGGAATGGAGGCCAGATTCCATAGGACTTTAAAAGTTCTTTAGGGGATGTTACTGTGCAGCCAGGCTTAAGAATCACTAATTTAGGGACTTCCCTGGTGGCACAGTGGTAAAGAATCAGCCTGCCAACGCAGGGGACACAGGTTCGAGCCCTGGTCTGGGAAGATCCCACATGCCACGGAGCAACTAAGCCCGTGCACCACAACTACTGAGCCAGTGTTCTGGAGCCCGCGAGCCACAACAACTGAGCCCGTGTGCCACAACCACTGAAGCCCGCATGCCTAGAGCCCGTGCTCCACAACAAAGAGAAGCCACCACAATGAGAAGCCCGCGCACCACAAAACAAAGAGTAGCCCCCACTCGTTGCAACTAGAGAAAGCCCACACTCAGCAATGAAGACCCAATGCAGCCAAAAATAAACAAATAATTAAAAAAAAAAGAATCACTAATTTAAATGGTCAAAATGCTGTTCACTGAACCAAATGGATGTTCCCTGCACTAAATAACAATTTTTAAATATTCTTTAAAAGTACACATTCTTTAAAACTATAGTTCATTTGGATGCATCAGAACTTTAAACACTGGGAGAAAACTGCAAGCATATCTGCATTATGTAGCTTCTCATGCTCAAAAGAGTTAAATTCTTTTTCTAAAAAGTGCATAGTCCCAGCCATCTCACTAATCACCAATGCCTTTTTAAGAATTCTAAACCAGAATCAAAGACCAGAAGGGACCTAGGAAATCCGCTGGTTCCAGTTTTCAAACAGACTCCAAGGAATCCAAAGTAGCAGAAGCCCTGCTTAGGGGTGGGGATGGAGAGTGATGGATGAGCAGGCAGGATTTCTACAAAATATTTCATTTGTAAAAGATATTGTGGCAAAATAGAAGGGAGAAAAGCAGAGAGAAAAAGAAACTGAGGTCTATAGTGGGTAATTGATTTTACAGATTCACACGGCTTTGTGGTATAAACATCAGTCTTGATTACTTGCCCTAATACCAAGAGGCTTTTCTCAGTTTTTTCCTAACTTAGCTTATCTTGCATTGCTTAGCTCATAGGTTCTTAAACTTCTGAGATGATAAAATATCTAGCAATAATAATGTATGTATATATACATAATATCTACAACTATTTTCTTCACAAAATTTATAGAAAATATTGAAATAGTTTTAACTCAGAATGAAACAATAAAAGATGTTGCATTATTTGAAAAAAAAAGTGTGTAGAAAATTATTCTGAAAAATGTGTTGTAGTCTAAGATAAACTAAGGGAATTATGCCTTAAGAATGTAATAAAAAATATAATCTCATGAAATGTTCTTTAAATTACACAATTTTCACTCAAAATAGCAGTGTGAAACCACTGAGGTCTTACCAACTGACTGAAGACGGCATCACCACCATCATCCAATAAATCATTTTCTTCAGTTACATTTGGGACAGCTCTCTGTCTCTGAGATTCAGGCTTGAAAGTATTCTCTTGAGCTGAGTACCATTCTGTAAGTGTGGTTTGTTGTCTTTCTTCTAAATTAATTACCAAAGAAAATAAGTAGATAAATTCTTTGCTTTTTGAAATATATTTCTTTGTTTAAAAAACTTAAGTGAATCTGAAAATACCTAAAAGTTGGCCTTATTTTAAAGTTACTTTTTAAAAATATATTAATTAGGAACATTCAATAAAATGTGTTATGCTGAACCAAAAGGAGACATGAAACTGCTTTATAAAACCTCATCTATTCATCTACTAGTAAGAAGTTTACTTCTGAATCAGGACATAATTTAATGAACAGTATTTTAGCCATATAACAAATAATGTTTAAATCAATGACTAATATTCATATAGCACTTTGTAGAAAATCATTTATTGAATTTCTACCACCATTCTGTTTGAGACACAAGTTATATTCAATTTTCATCTTCAAAAGTTTTGAGAACCAGAAGTTTTATAATTTACATATTAGTGATTCAGCACTGCACTGTGACACAGGCATTGCTAATTGCTTTTTTCAAGTGAAGAATCCAAAGAAGTTAAGATTATTTGTCCAAGGTTATACTAACTAAACAAAGGAATCAAAGCTTGAAGCCAAGTCTTCCATCATGAATAATGTAATTAAAAGTAAGCAAAAGGAACTTAACCTTAATTCAAAAGCTGAGATATAGTATAAATCATAAGAGATGTATTAATAGGCAAGTAATGTTAAATTCAAAGTACTGATGCAATTCATAACAATATCAAGATTTGAAAAACTCAACAATTATACCAAAGATGAGCCTGTTATTACTCATGTGCTACTCTTTTCACTTCCTCACCCACTCCCCACTCCCACTCTATAACATATGCTGGGGACAGCCAGCACAAATCTTCTGCCTCCTTAAAATAGTGGTTGAATATTTGGATACAGACACACTCAGCCTCCTCAACTCTGGCATCCCCTTTCAATTCCTCTCTATAGATTATAACTTCTAGACATAAACCAGAATGTAGAACTTCCACATGGGACAGTATTCTAATATAATATTCTACAACTATACACAGAGAGAAATACTTTCAAGTGTCCTTGTATCTGCATAGTATAAGACTGGAGTACTCCAAAAAGTCAATATCAATAGTAATTTTCTTTTATATTTGTTTGATAAAAAGCTTACCTCGTTGTTTTTCCTTTTTGTATTTTAACATTTCTTTATTTGTGTATCCAGTAGTTCTTAAAATGTCTTCCAGAAACATTTCTTTTACTTCAAATGGTCTTCCCTGTACTAAACAGGAATTTTTTTAAACAGTCAATTTGCATCTTAGAGATAATTCACATAAAAACATGAGATTCTCAAATTAATAAATCTGAATATTAATCCAAAGGCAATTCCATAGGTCAAGTGATCCTCATATTGTCCTTTAAATATAACTCTGATCTATATTTTAGACAACTGTTCATTTGCATGTTTTTTTCCAGTGTTTACTATTTACTTGATTGTTTGGCATCATGCTAGGCACTAGGAATATAAATGGTAAGCAGAAACAGAGTTCCTCCTGCTCTCTTGAAGCTTGAAGCTTGTAATCTAGCAGGGGAATCTGACATTAATCCAATAATCCAAAACATCAATGTAAAAATAAAGTTGTAAAAAGTCCTGTGAGAGAGAAGTACAAGATACCATGACAGTACATAATAGGGGAATTTGAAGGAATCAAGAAAAGCATCTTCACTGAGAAAAATGAGAACCAAGAGAAGGGAGTAAACAAAATAACTAAGCTACACAGAGAGGAAAGAGTATACTATGAAGAAAAAAACAGTATGTACAAAGCCCCTATGGTGAGAAAGAGTATGATGTTCTCAAGGAACTAAAAGGCCAAGCTAGTTGGAACATGATGTGAAGAGGGGTGTGAAGAAGGGATTGTAGTTCAAGATGAGGCAGAAGAAATAGATAAGTCTTATTAAGGGTTTAGGTCTTTATTCTGAGGTAAAGGTTGTTCAAAATTTCAAGCTCATGAGAGTATTTAACATCATCAAAATTCCACTTCAGAAATCTGGCTGAAAATTCCACGTTGGCTGCAACATGGGGAATGGATTTAAAAGAAACCAGAGTGGATGAAACAGACCAGGTAGGAGCAATTACAATAGTTCACGATGAAGAGGACAATAACCTGAACAAGATTGGTGATAGTAAAAATGGAAGGAGACAGACAGACTAGATAGATGGGAAGTAAAATCCACAGAACTCAGCATTAGATTGGATATGGAAGAATGATAAGGAAGTGTCAACCACAGTTCTTGAAAGCCTGGCTTACAAAACTCAATGGATGATGTTGTCATTTTCTGAGGCTGACAAGGAAAGCTAAAAGAAAAACAGGTTGGCTTGTGGGAGCCGGGGTTTGGTCAAATGTTAGGTGCCAAAATGACCTTCAATTAGCAGATGCATAAATTTTATGTGCCTTACCACCCAGTAATATTATGAGCAAAACGTCTTACAGGTTTATGACTTAGGTGATTAGGTCAATGGTATGATTAACCAAAACAGGCAACACAAGAGAAGCAGATTTTTTAGAAAGGATTAAGTATTCAGTTTGGGCATATTAGAGGGGAACTGCTTATAAGCAACCAAGTCCAAAGCTCTGGAGAACAGTTTGAACTGGGAAATAAAGATTCAGGACTCATCAGTGCAAGAGAAAGTAGAAGGCAAGGTCAAGAATGAGATCTTCCAGGAAAACTAACTGTGCACCCCCAGTACCTAGTAGAGAACAGCATAGAGCAGGAAAGAGAGAAAAAGCAAAGAAATCAAAGAAGGAAGGGAAGGGAAAGGGGATGGGGAAGGGCGAGGAAGGGCAGGGAAGGGCAGGGAAGGGAAGGGAGGGGAAGGAGGAAAGGGAGGGGAGGGAAGGGAGGAAGAGGAAAAAAATGGGTCATGGGAAAAATCCTCAAAAATATCAATATTTAAGCACGATGCAAAAGAAGAGAAGCCCACAGAGGAGACCAAGAAAGTACAGGCTGTAATACAGAATGAGACTTAGGATGTAGTTCTGGCAAATAAATTATGGGATACGAGCATTTCACAAAAAAAGGGTAACGATTATGAGAAATACTACGGAAAATATAAGTAAGATTTTTATGTAAAATTAAATCAATTTCAAAACAATACTGGTAAGAATGCACAAATGAATATCCCCATAAACTGCGGAAATGTGAATCATTTCAGCCTTTTGAAAAAGTAAAATGACAAAACCATCTTACTGTTAAAATTAAAAATAGATACATTCTTTTACTCAACAATTTCACTTTCAGGAATCTATCCTTAGAAATAAGAGCACCAATATATAAGAATATATGTAGAAGGATGCTCATAACAACGATGTTTATAGTAGGGGAAAGGGAGAATCCAGGACCAATCTAATGTCCAAATATTAAGAAATGGTTAAATAAATCATGGTACATTCATACTAGGAAATATAAAAGCAGTTCTTCAATATAATGAACTACATCTAGAGCTTCTAAACTGGAGAACTGTTCATGATATACTGTCATATGAATAAAGCAAATTGCAAAACATTGTATATGGCATGTGCCCATTTATGTAAAAACCATTTTCTATAAACCCAATATATATGTATATATTTACATATGTTGTATGAGCATGGACAAGGTGAGACAGGATATACACTAGGCTTCAACATCAAGTAATCTCAGGGAAGAAAAGATATGAAATGAAGAGAAGACAGGTGATTGTGAACTTTTTCCCTGAATGTCTGTACTATTTCACTGAGGTAAACACATACAACTTTTTCAATTTTTGAGGAGGAAATCAATAATTTTTTTTAGAGATTGGTGGAAAAACCAGATTTGATTAAAGGATAAGGACAAAATTTAAGTGGCAACATATTTAGAAGTACCTGGGAGGTAAACACGGGCATTAAGACTACTCTTTGAAAGAGTCTAGCAATAAAGGCAAAGCTATAGGACAGAATTTAAAGGGGAATACAAAATAAAGCATATCTCCTTTTAAGACTAGAGAACAGGCTCACTACACAATACCAAAGAGTTGTAGATGGAAAAGGAGAGGATGAAAATATATAGATATGACTGATTAAGCATATTTCAGAGAAAACATAAACAGATGCTCTATACATCAGAACATTCCCCAATTTCTATTATAATAAATAAAATCAAGCCAAAAAAGTATTCTTTCATACAAATCCTAGAAGAAATCTGACAGTTTAACTTACTGTATGTCACTGGACAACTCCCGAAATATCTCATAAAAAGATTTACATCTAAGGCAGCACTAGAAAGAACTAGTTTCAAAGTTGGGTACTTCTGCAACAAATCTCTTAACTTTGTAAGTAAAAAATCACTAAATCGATCCCTTTCATGTACTTCATCCTGCAATAAACAAAAACAAAACCATGGAACACTTAAAATACAAAAATAAAGTCTTTAAAATTATGGAGCTGCTGGGTTTCACACTAATTCAAGTTAAATGTGGACACAGCCAATTAGTGAAAATTTTGTATTATGGACAATTTAGAAATAATCAGACATTAACGACCTACTGTGGGTAACAAAACACTGCCCTTTTTCCCACAAAAACTACAACAAATGCTGAATTAGTGGAGTCTAATTTAATGTAATTTTAATAAATACAAAATCTATTTTAATATGCTTCTGTTAACATCAGGACCAGGTGCATCCTGTGGTTTGAATGCACAGAACTAATAAGTTTCCAAAAGCTGCTCTATCACAAGCTTATAAAACTTAATCTAAGTTTTCTGACACAAACTGGATAAAAGCTTAGAATTCTTTAACAAGGTGGTAATTCATCTACTTATTTCATCAGGAGCTAGTTAATTTAGCAGCTTAACCATGAAGTTAAATGACTTTAAAGTATGCCTCTAAGATTTGGAAGAGAAATCAGATGACTAAGCACAGAGAAAAAAGAAAACTTTCACCATTCTGGAGAACTCTTAAAATACATGTGCCATTTTCATATATAAAAAGCACTTTTTAAAAAACTATCTACTTATTTTATTCTCACTCATAAAACCTGATGGTAAGAATATCTTTATTTAACATAAAATATTTATTTCTAACAATTATGGACAATAAAAAGTAACTTGAGGGACTTCCCTGGTGGTCCAGTGGTAAAGAATCCACCTTACAATGCAAGGGACACGGGTTCGTTCCCTGGTCAGGGAACTAAGATCCCACATGCCGCAGGGCAACTAAGCCCGCACGCCACAACTACTGAGCTCCTGAGCCTCAACTAGAGCCCACATGCTCTGGAACCCGCACGCCACAACTACAGAGCCCACATGCCCTGGAGCCTGCACACCACAACTAGAGAAGAGAAAACCTGCAGGCCACAACTAGAGAGAAGCCTGCTCCACAACAAAAGATCCTGCATGTCTCAACGAAGATCCCGCATACAGCAACTAAGACCCTAAGATCCGACACAGCCAAAAATAAATTAAATAAATAAATCTTTAAAAATAAAAAATAAAAGTTTAAAAAAAAGTAACTTGATTAGAATAGCCTGTTTTAAAAAAATTGGTTCTCATTTATATCCTATTCTAAAAATTTAATTAGATATTTAAATTTAAATATTCTTACCACAATAACATGTGTCACAGTTGACAATGAACTATCTCCTGCCATCAGAGTACGAAGCAGTACCCCATTGGTGCAAAATGTCAGAAGTGTCTTTGGAGAAACCCTTTTTAAAAAATCAAAAAAGTTCACAATTACAAATCTTTTATGTAATTAAAACAAGGTCATATATTAAATGCTAGTGTCCTTTGTACTTAATAAGTGTTACTAATATAACAGTGTACTAGTATATATGCTTTATTAGCAAAGTTATGTGAAATATGTATTTTATGCCTGACAATCTTACAAATTTATTATTACTAACAGCCTTTTATTAATTTAGTAATTATTTTGTTAAAGAACTTAAAAAGATTTTTTTTAAAGATCTTAAACATTTTTTACTTGGGGGAAAAAAGTGTATCATAAATGAGATTAGCTTTTTGAATCACTATATCCAAATAACTATGAGCAAAGAAATGGTACTACTTCTCAAGAAGGTACTACTAGTATTACTACTACTAATAATAATAATCAATTCAGTCACTAACATTTACTGAGTGCTTACTATAAACTTCACATCAAACCTGTGCTCTAGATGCTTTCATTAGCCCCATTTTATACATGAGGAAACTAAGACTCAAAGAGGTGAAATAACTTGCACTTTATCATGAAACTATGAAACAGGATTTCTATCTACGGCCCAAACTCTTTTTCAAGCTATTTATTTATTCAAAACCTCACTAAGTTTAGACATGAGCTCAATGGCCTATTATAAACTTACTTGGAGCAAAATGATCATCTAACTTTTCAACTAACACATGCTCTATATTTAGTGAAATATAAATATTTAGTCTTTTCTGAGAATGATAAAAAGCTACAGGTGAATTGTCTTTACCTGCTTTCTAAACGGATCTGATACCCAATTGTCTGACCAATCCTTTCTCTTCTCTCTGCAGCAACTCTTTCAGCCACAGCAATAGCTGCTAATCGTCTTGGTTGAGTACAAAATATACGGCAGGGGATACCATTTTTAAAGCAATCATCTAAAAGGAACTGAGGAATCTGAAACAAATTTTAAAGTACTGTAAGACAACATAATTGTATATCCAGAAAATCCATGTCAATCAACTGAAAAACCATCAGAACTAAAAAAGTTATGTAACATGTCCAAACATAAAATAATCATAAAACCAACAACTTTCATGTAACTGCTAATAATCAGCTAAAAAATGTAATTTAAAAAGATCTTGTTCACAATAGAAACTAAAACTAAAACACTTAAAAACAGAATTATAAAGAAATAGTTAAGGTTTACATGAAAAAGATTATAAAACACTACTGAAAAACCAAGATTATAAAACACTACTGAGAAACATAAAAGACGGGAATATACTAGAAAAATACAACATATTACTGGATAGGAATAATCAATATTGCAAAAATGTCAATTCTCCCCAAGTTATCCTATAAAGTCAATGAAACAACAATCAAAATTCCATTGGAATTTTTTAAATAGTGAAAAATATAAAGAAACCAGAAATAGCCTAATACCAGGATTGCAGACACTTTTCTATAATTAAATTTAAACAGGTCAGAAAGATTTAAAATAAAAAGTAAAAGTCTTCCCCACCCATACTACTACCAATAGTCCTCTCCATGAAAGTAACTACTGTTAATTTTCTTATAAACTCTTTTGGGGGAAAAAAAAGTTTATACAACTTAAATTATTTGTGTATATTTGTGTATTGTGTATAATAATATTTGTGTATTGTGTATAAATTATTTGTGTAAACAGGTTTTTATTCACACAAAGTCATTATTATACTTAATGTTTGTAATTTGCAGATGTCACTTAATAACACATCAGATCTACCTAATCCATTTTAATAGCTGCACATTCCATCTTATGGATGTGTTATAACTTAACAAATATGACTATACATTAAGTAATTTCCAGTTTGTTTAGGCTTGTTATTTTTGATGCTGTTGCTTACTATTAAAAAGAATGCTGCAGTGAACATCTATCTTCACATACTTACGCAAAGACAAATATATGTGGAGTCAAAGAGTACATAAATTTAAATTTTTATAGAAAAATTATCAATCTGCTCTTCAAAACAATTTATACTTTTACCAACAGAGCAGAAGATGCTGTTTTCCCAACACCTATGCAAATGCTGGATTTCATCAATTTTTAAATTTCAGCCAATCTAATAGTTGAAAAATATAATTATTGTTTTGATTTCATTTCTTTAACTATGAGTGAAAAGGACATCTTTTCATGCACGTCTTACCCTCCAGGATTTTTTAAAATTTGACCAGTTCATTCGGAAGCATAAATGCAAACAAACTGCTAAGAAATATCTAAAAAGAGAAGCTAATAGTAAAGAGGAATATTATGCTACATACTGTAAAACTACAAAATTCAAAAAGTGAGATCTTGGTGTAGGAACAGATAATTAAAAATACATAACAAAAATTCCAGAAATATACCCAGGTACTACAGAAATTTAGTATTTGATCAAAAGTAGTATGCACCCCAATGTTCACAGCAGCACTATTTACAATAGCCAAGACATGAAAGCAACCTAAGTGTCCATCAACAGATGAATGGATAAAGATGTGGTGGGTATATATATATATATATATATATATATATATGTATGTATATACACACACATACATATACACACACACACACACACACACGTACACAATGGAATATTACTCAGCCATAAAAAAGACTGAAATGTTGCCATTTGCAGCAATATGGATGGACCTAGAGAATATCATACTAAGTAAGTCAGACAGAGAAAGACAAATATTATATGATATCACTCATATGTGGAATCTAAAATATAATACAAACGAGTCTATTTAAAAAACAGAAACAGACTCAAAGACATAGAAAACAAGCATATGGTTACCAAAGGGAAAAGGGAAGAAGGGATAAGTTAGGAGTATGGGATCAATAGATACACACTACATAAAATAGATAAGCAACAAAGATTTACTATATAACACAGGGAACAATATTCAATATCTTGTAATAACCTATTATGAAAAATAATCTGAAAATAATTTTTTATATATATATATATATATATATAAAACTGAATCACTTTGCTGTACACCTGAAACTAACACAATATTGTAAATCAACTATACTTCAATTTTTAAAAAGTAGTATCTTAAAATCGGGGGAAGGGATTATTAAATGAAAATTATATTGGAACACTATATACTAACATATTGGAACACTAGATACTAACATAAGGAAAAAAGTTAGATTCCTACCTGATATGACACAATAAAATAAACTCCAGATGGATTTTTAAAACTACAAATATAAAAGTATTAGAATAAAATATTTGTAGGAAAATGTTTTTTAATCTTGGGGTAGAAAGTGATTTTCTGAGCATGGCATGAAGCCCTAAAAAAAGGCTGACAGATTTGACTAAATAAAAATGTAAAACTACTAACCAAGATACCATAAGCAAAGCTAAAAAAGCAACCAAAAAATTGTGAGAAATTGTTTTTAAGATATATAACACATAACAGCCATGTATCCATAATGTACAAAGCATTATTAAAAATAAATCCAAAATGATTAAACCTAAAGAAAAATAAGATATAAATAAGTAACTCACAGAACATAAATAGATAATAAGCAAACGAAAAGATACTCAACTAAGAATCAGAGAAATGCAAACTAAACATTATTTTTTGCTTATCAGATTGATAAAGGTAAAAAATAAATTATATCCATTGTTACCTAAGTTTTAGAGAAATGGGAACTTTCAATACATTCAGTACTATTTTAATACGATAAGTCTTTTTTGAATTAACAGACAGTAACTAGTTAATCTAGCTACTAAAATTTTAAATGCAATATTTTTGATCCAGCATTTCCACTTCTAGGAATTTATCCTATTAAAACATTCCCACAAATTAGAAAAGAAATATTAGGATGCAATATAATAAAGTAAGTACAGAGTAAGATTCCTGCTCTGCCACTTCCTAGTTATGTGAATTTGGGTAGATTAACATCTGTAAGTTTTAGTTTTTATTCCACATCTGTAAAAAGAGATAATAACAAGCCTACATATCTTGGGTTAATAAGAGGTTTAATTAAGATAACTGTTGTAAAACTTCAGCAGGCAGTAAACAGTCATTTATTTTATCACTGTTATTACAAAAATGCTCAGGAATGCTACTCAATTGTTTAAAAAATGAGGTCTATCGCTAGGTACTAACACAGAAAAATATCCAATATCTATTAAGTGAAAAAAGCAAGATGCAAAGCGTATACATATTATCCCATGTTTGTTTTAAAAATAATCTATATCAATACTGTAAAGAGAACAAAAACAAAACAAACAATCCCCCGAAAAACCCAGAAACATATACTCCAAGTTTCTGACAATAAACCAGGGAGAAATATAAAAACATTATATTTTCTATAATGTTTGAATTTTATATAATGAACATTCAAAAGGCAAATAGGGGTTTCCCTGGTGGCGCAGTGGTTGAGAGTCCGCCTGCCGATGCAGAGGACACGGGTTCGTGCCCCGGTCCAGGAAGATCCCACATGCCGCGGAGCGGCTGGGCCCGTGAGCCATGGCCGCTGGGTCTGCGCGTCCGGAGCCTGTGCTCCGCAACGGTAGACGCCCACATAACAAAAAAAAAAAAAGGCAAATAACTTCCTAACGCTCCCAAAGGAAAGATGAAAATGGCTAATGATACTAACTTCAAACTGTCATATTTGTATTTCATAGGACAGGAACATTAGTAATTTTACTTGAACTCCTTGAACAAGATACAATTATTTCTTAGGTTTAAACCCATTTAGATTAATAGTTTCTTTTGAAAAGCAAAGAGAATAATATTTAATTCCTAACTAAATTCTCCAGATCTTTTCATACCTAGTAAAATGATACACATAATTGTGAAAATAGACATCCATAATTCCAGTATACAAATATCCTTAGGAAGAACACTCAAATAATTTAAATAAAACCATATTTGTTATATTTTATCAAAACTTTCATTATCTCTATTTGATATAATTAAAATGGCTACAATTAACATCAACTGGCAAAACTTTCTAATACTAAAACAATTATAACAATCTAAGACATCTGAACAGATTCTTTGGCATGACTCCATGGAATTTCACTTAATCATAATCATGTTGAAGAAAAATCTTATACATTGTCTTCATATAAAAATTTCATCACGTTTGTAATTAGTTTTATAGGCTCAAGTTTTAGGTATAACGAGTTGCACTTCTGTGAAAATGATTAAGTCCCACAAGTAAATAACTGATAAAGTTTATAGTCAACCTCTCCTACCACCTTGCCTTATTTATCTAACTTTATGAAACCAACCAATATAAGCATAGGAAATCTTAAGCAACTGTCAAAAGCAAATTTATTTGTCCATAGAAGAGAAGAAGAAAATGTAAAATTATACTGACTATTCTATCTGCACCTCAATCAAAAGCAAAGTAATTTTACTGTTTCAACGTGCTAACATGTTAAAGAATATAAACAAGAAAAGGTCATATCATTGTACCATGCTTACTTCCAACCTTGTCAGCCTATGAGTGAAACTTCATAAACAATGAAGTACTATGATTCTAAACATCCAAGTCAAACATGTCATACTAATCCCACTTTATGTTAACTTTATATTAACACTTCTTGTTGTTATCAATATTACTTTTAATTTAGCTATGTAAAAACACTATGCTAGGCACTTCACAGACATTACCTCTAAACCCCACCTCGAATGGTAGCAATTGTTAGTACCATTTTATAAATGAGGACTCTGGCTTCAAGAGTTACAAGTCTAGCCTAAAATTTCACATTCAATAAATGTGGAAGCTGGAATCTGAACTGAAGGTCAAAGTCCATTTTCCTTTCATGATACCAAATCACAACCTCACCTCTGTTTAAATAAAGCCCTTATGTACTAATTTAAAAATAAATATTTTAAAATATTACCTTTCTACAAATTCTCAAAATGTACTTCCAGTAATAATTTATTTCTGAAATAACCATTAAAATAAACAAAAGTTCCTTTTTTGTTTTTGTTAAAATACATGTAGTGTAAATTTGATATAAAACTATCACGAGATAAAATAATTTTTTCTTCTATAAACAACAAAGAAGAAACAAACCTGTGTAGTCTTTCCAGATCCAGTTTCTCCTACAATCAAAACTACTTTATTTTCCTTAATTATTTTAACAATTTCTTCTTGTTTCTCAAACACTGGCAGAGACTGCCTGAAAGAATCAAATTCAGATTCTCCTCTTTTCACTGGAATCTGAGATATGCCACTGTTGAGTCGCCCACTTGTCTTGCTCATTTCCCGGTTTTCTTTGAAAATGAATAAGAGAACAAAAAAATTTATGATCAACAATAAAAAGAGTTAAAAAACAAAAATAAGTAATTTCTAATGTAATTCCTTTCAAGTGCTTCTTCTCTACTCAGTCTAAAGTTAAAAAGCAATGCATCAGCTGTTGTACTGCCACACAATATTCTTAGAGAATGTTACACATTTTTATATCAATCAGAAGGCAAATTTCCCAAAAGTATTTCTGGTGCACAATGTTTAAAAATGAAAATCAATCATTCAAAAATCATTAAAAATAAAACCCAATTTTGATATCCTAAAATAATTTTCAGCCTTGTTTCTATCAATTATAACACAGAAAATTATAATTTTAGAGTTGGACACAATGTATATTATACTTATAAATTCTGTTACATACAGTATGAAAACACATATGAAAAATAAAAAACCCTCTATGTTTAAAGTTAGCATGTAAGATCATGTGATCAAACAGAATGATATGTGTAAATATAAGGTCCTAATGCTTAACAAATCTCCTAATTGTGCATTTTAGCCAACATCTACATTTAAGCAGATAGGAATACAAAAGGCATGATGTGTTTTATACTCTTCACATAACTCAAAATATTTTTATGTGCATGTATTTTTAAAACTCCTTGATAGCTAGCACCATCCATTTCTACATTCTGCAAACATACTCCACCAATAGAAATTATGCAGATTCTTTCACTGGAGATAATAAAAGAAATAACTTTCTCATTAGAAAAGTTATTTTTCCAAATAGTAAAATTACTTCATTTTATAACCTAAATATATTTATTTATCTACCTTTGAGCAAGTTAATGTACTGAAGACTCTGTCCTGTCTCTTCCCAGAAGCTAAAGTCCCAATTCAAAATCCCACTCATTAGTATGTCACGGCAGCATAATATAGGAAAGTTCAGACTTTGGAGTCACATCCCAGCTTTGTGGTTTACTGGCTGGTTGAGTGGCCTTGAACAAATTTAACTGCTCTGAGCCCCAGTTTCTTCACCTGTGAAATAGGGGAAATTCTTACCTTGCAAGGGTTGCTATGAGGCTCTATGTAGAGTTTAGTATACTGTCTAGCACACAATAAGTGCTCAATAAATGTTTAGCTATTACTGTTAACACTTTACAAAAAACCCTAACTTAATGACATGCCTTAACACTGCAATTCATTCCAAAATCTTCACAACTCTTAATCATTTCTAACCAACTATTCAAATTGAGAAATCATATTTCATGTTAGTTTTTAAAAATAAATTTTAAGTGGAAAAAGAACAGTCAAGAAATAATAGGATAAACAAGGAAGCTCCCCAGAAAATACATACCAGCTTCAACTGCAAACACATTTCCTCTTTCTGTTTTAGGCAGAAGTTCAGTACGCTCTTTACTGGTGACAGGAAATCTTTGAATTAGGCTCCTAACAGCATGTTTTGTATTATGAGTCAAATTACAGGTCATCATTGCATGAGCTGTTTCTGATCCATCTTTCTTCTTCACAGTTAGGTATCTACTTGCTCCCTTTCTGAATATTAATAAAAATCATTTATTTACTATATATAGTCAATTTGTTCACATATGATGTATGGCTACTTAGAAAACATGTCTCAAGCAAAACACTGAAAAAGATCAAAATGCTCTGGGATAAGATGCTGGAAATCCCAGAAAATTCAGTAAAGAGGAATTTAATGCTAAACTGTCCACAAGACCATTTTCAATTAAAATTTCAAAATGCTGCAAATCCAATTTTAAATCAGCAAAAAAAAAAGGCTTACTTACCCTTAAGTGTTAAAGTTTGTCTTAGCAGCCTTCATGGTGGATGAAACATCACCAGTTAATACATGCTGGGAAACATATAGAGGGAGAAAATCAATTTGAACAACAGAATCTAAAATTGATAATGAAAACATTATGGTGGTCCAATTATAACAGTGGTCCAGACTAATATATCCCACTGAATGTTTCTCCAGTATGCTGGTAATGTCACACTCCCATGAAAACCTGTTAAGAAAGCCAAGTTTAGTGGTTGGACCAAAAAAACATAAATCAGCACTACTGATAAGTATTTTCAGATGTATACTGGGGGAAAAAAAAAGTTTTTCAAAGCTTCTGACTCTAGCCTTCAATTATAAGGTAATGATGATTTATAACTGTTCTCAAGTTACCTGATGTAGGTATATTTACTTCTTTAAATGGTCCTAATTATGTCTTTGATGACTTCTGTAGCTTTAGGAGTACTAAGTACAATGTTATACACACAGGAAGTCCTCAAATGTATTTTGAATGATTTAATAATACATGTCTATAATCTAGTACAATGTAGTACTGTAAAAAGCTTGGGTTATGAAAGCAAACAGACTTGGATTTGAATCCTATCTCTACCACCTACTAGCTGTGGGACCACAAGCAAATTATTTAATAGCTCTGAGCCTAAGATGATGATAATAATAATAATAATAATAATACCTGCCTCAAAAGACCCTTCATATGATTAAATAAGATAATGCATGTAAAGGGCAGTATCTGCTACAAAGTACACATTAAATAAATGAAAGCTATTATTATAATTATAGCCAGGAAAAAATATCGTTTCTTGTGCCAAAAAGAGTTACACAAAACATTTCATAAAATGTTTTGCCATTTGTTAATGCCACTATCATATTATAGAAATGAGCAACAAAGCCACAAATACAATGAAAATTATATATATAATTTTACTAATTCTAAATTAAATTTTAGAATTTTCCTAATTCCTAAATCTAATTTAAATATTTTCAACAATATCTTCACTATAGAGTGACATGAAACTGAAGATTAACCTATACAGCCTTAGCTATCTAAGTCTTCTAAGTGAGGCTTTCAATTTACCAAGATTTTTAATTTCTGGAAACTCCTCAATGAATTATACCCTTTCTATGCCATCATCTACTCCTGGACAAGTGCTTAGTGATGCTTAAATGATGGCATAAAGATGAGCTTATTAAAATCTAACTGATCTAGAAATTTTAGTCATTTCCATGGTAAATCAGAATTATTGGATTCTAGAGATGTTCTCTGTAGTAGGTTCTTTTCCCATGGACTTTTCTGAAACCTCAGTACAGTCATGATAGACTCAATCATTCATTCCCCTTCTGTTCCATGTACTTCATAAAATTTTAACTATAGAAGGCCAGAAGTGTGCTGAAATGAGCACTAGAGCAACAGTCAGGAGGCTTGTGTTCAGCTAGTAATAATCTTTCAATTAACTAGCTATGTGATCAAAAATAAATCATTTTACTTCTCTGACACAGAATTTTAAAACCTCTAATATTTCTATCAGCTCCAAGATGCTTTAATTTTCTCAAAAATCATCTCAGGAAAGTTTTGCTATATTTCACTTTTAATTTTATTTTATTCATTCATTCAATCATAATCATTCATCATATATTGATTACATACTGTAGGCCAGGCACTATGCTAGAAGCTACGATTACAAAGTTGAGGAAAATATACTCCTTCCTCAATAAGCTCACAACTAAAATAACAGGTCAGATTGAAACTTTCCTAACATAGGTTGCCTAATAATAATTCAGCATTAATCTATAACAATAACTCATACTAAGCAAGTGTGAGTACTTAGTCATTACCATTTACAATTTACTAAATTCAGTTTGAACCCAGATGGTGGGACAGAAAGAGAATATCAACTTGATAGTTTTTATGTTTTAGTAAAAAAATTCTATTATTAGTGCTATTAGGGCTCACTCCTACCCCATTCAGCACCACAGTGGCACTGATATATAATTAAAAAATTAGTGAAATTTTGGCAAAATATTCACCTCATTATTGTGTGGATGAAAACATTCAATATAGTAGAGTTGTCCTACTATGTAAACTAACACACTGAAATCTCATCATCATGCTTTCATTCCAAGGTAACCAACACTATAATTTGATGAATATCTAGTAGTTCCCTTTACACAGCAAAACTGACTAGAAACTACCTGCACAACATGGAAAAGATGCTAGATAAATGAACTTCACAAGAATTTTTTTAAATAATAACATGTAAGCCCTATATGCCATATTTAAGTATAAAAGTAAATGGCCTACAAATACAGATAAGAACATCATAACTTCTAACTTTCAAAGGGAAAAGTAATCATGCATGTTATAATGAAGTTATGACATTTCAATAGCTTCTTCTTTTTAAAGAAAAATGATGATATAACTAATCAAATTTGATGCAATTTTAATATTAATAAATGTTTCATTTACACAGCATGTTACTGAGTAATCTACCTCAAATACAACCATACATCTTGCTATTCCCCACTTTACAAACCTGAGAACAGTTTAAAAATCTGCTCAAGAGCCAAAATCTGAAATCACTGCTTAAAAAGCTCACAGCCACCAAGGAGCTAATGCCTCTAAAAAAATACACATTTGTTTGATGTCTAGTATATACTTAATTTCATATCCCTTTAATTTATACTTCCACTAAGCAGACAGATGCAAAGATCTAACTCCAAACCATTTTCTCCTCAATACTGTAATACAAAATTACAAATTTATTAAAGTTTGAATCATACAAATTTGTGCTTTATTACGATTACCTAGAAAATAATAAACCAAACAAGTTATTTTTGTCACTAAACACAATTATTTTCATGTGATGCTATGTTTGTGGTAAATTTTTTTCTTTTTGTGACTTAATGGACAATAAGCAACTTAGAGATGAGCTTTATCCAATATCTCTGTCTTAACTCCTCGCAGTTCCTAAAACACTGTTATGAACTCACTGTGAAAAACAAAAATTAATTAGCTAAACATTAACTAGGTCTGATTGCTGGCTCTGCCACCTGCTAGCTGTGTGATCTTGGGAAAACTATTTAATTCTCTAAGCTCGAATTGCCTCATCTGTTATACAGGCACCAGGTATTGAAAAAATAGAACCTACCATACAAGACTGTTGTGAGGATCAAATAATCTACTTAAAGCACCTAGCACAATGCCTGTTGCACAAGAGCACTTAATAAATGTTAGCTACTGTTACTATTATTACTGCGCACTGTAGGGGTTTATTTAATGGATATCCAAAACTTCACTAACAGGGTTCATCACTTTTAACCCATTTTCTGTTTTAGCTAGGGGAAGAGAGGTGGAGTGCGGTATGCAATCTTCCATGGCAGGAGGTAAGGGAGGCAGTAACTCAGATCTGAAAGGGGGTCTTGTTGTACGGTAGAGCCTCCTGGTCAGGGTGAGTAGAATAACTGGATACCTATTAAGCAGCACCTTCAGCAATCACAGGATAAAAAACCTGTACTTGGAAAAACCTACTTTCATACACTTTATATTTTCTCTTTCCACAAGTTTTTAACAAAGTTCATCTTGTAAATTTCTTTTTGTCTAACTTGGACTAAGAAGAATTGGAAAGAATTTTGTTTTATTCATGAACAAATTAAAGACTCAAAAAAGTGTGCTCTTAGAACCAAAACACAGTGACATAGGTTGAGGAAAAACAGAACAAATTACAAGGAGGTGAAATTTGGGGTATGGGAAAACTTGACTGGAATGTCTAAGAAAACGTTAGGATATAGTGAAGAACACAAAATGGGGGTGTTACTCCAACAAGAGTATTTTTACCAAAAGATGAGCAATTATAAAGAAAATAATCAATTCAAAGTAAACCCAACTCTCTAAGAGGAGATGAAAAACAAAATCCAACACATGTGGCCTTCATTTTGAAAGAAAGGAGATTTAAAAAAATTAAAAAGTGATCAGAAAAAAAAAAAGCTGTAAATTATCACACAGTAAGTCTGGAATCTGTTTTTTAAAAACCTTGTAAGAAACTCAAAATAAACTACGGGATCACAGAATCTTAACCAACACATAGAGATTAACTCCTTCATTTTTTACATTTAAGAAAACAGGCCTTTAAAGTTAAGGGACATGACCAAAGCTAAAGAACAAAGCAGTGACAGACTGGGATTAGAATCCAGGTTTCTTGTCCTTTCCTCCACACCTCTCAAATAGGTATTATGGAATCATAATACCAGGCACAAAAAAAAAAAAAACAAACACACAACAGAAAGACTAACTTAACAATTATTAACTAACTTAACTATCCTAAATTAACAAAGTTAATTCTAGGAGGTTAAAAATAAAAGATCTTTACTCAAGAGTGAACAGAAAAACCCATACAAGTCAGGTACAAATTCTCATATAAATGAAAAGAAAGGATTTAAGAAATATATTCAAAGTGATTTAGTTCTTTATATATGTAAAAAGAAGGAAAGGCATTTGAAAATGACAAGGACCACTAGAAAAACATTGTACTAAGTTTGCTCAAAGATAAAAAGGGATTGGGAAAGAGCTAGGACATTTACTAAGAAGAGGATTTATGGAACACTAGATATAGGGAGTAGGGATGAGATAATAGGTGGGGTTGCCTTGATTCCCTTAGCATCTCTTTCCTGTTTCCTCTTTCTGTCTCTTCAATGTTTCTTCATCCCCCTTTTTTTGTCCTGATAACTTGCTCTCCCCTTCCCCCCCAAACTTTTATTCGTCTCTGGACCATCCTTTAAAGGATCATGCTACTGAACAAAAGTAGAGGTAGTCTAGTCCAATGGACTGCTTTTCTAAGAGTAATTTCTAAAGTTCATTTCCAAGTTCACTGTTTAGAATTAAAAACCCATGTAACCACAGAAATGATGTAGCTGCAGAACAGTGTGTTTATAACAGATATTTTCTAGTGCAGGCCCACAATCTCTTATCTACTACCCTTAAATCCAAACAGCTCTGAAAAGTGGCAGACTTCTGAAAGTCTGCAGCAACTTCATTTGGCAGCAAAGCCTGGTTAAATTAACATGAAGCTATTTATGATCTTTATTTACCTTAGTGTCAATAATCATACATTTTTCAGCAAGAAATATAACATACTGCTAATATACCCTATTGCCTTTCTGAAATCTGAAAATCTGCATCTCAAAACATATTTGGCCCAGGCCCTTTTGGACAAAGGATTGTGGCCCTGCGCCTTCTTTTTATTTTCAAGTGCAATATTTTACCTATCCAGATGACTATAATATGGGTGGAAACTTCCCAGGACGCCAACACTGCTTTTAGTGATGTTCAAAGTGCACATGCACCTAAGCTACATCCCTTGTCTCAGTCAGTAACTGTATCATCACTATGGTGGACATTCATATGAAAGACATTGCAACCTCAGCTACTTTCACCTTAGGACCTTCTATTTAGTTATTAATATATTTACTTAATTAAGGCTTTGTTTTCCCTCTTCTTAACCTAAAAGCTGGAAGCTGAAATTTCATCTTTTTTTCCCCCAATCTCAGTGGTTCTCAACCAGGAGCAATATTGCTCCCAGGGAAGATTTTGGAAATGTCTAAAGACATTTTTGGTTGTCACAACTGGGGGTGGAAGTGTTACTGGCATGTAGTGGGTAAAGGCTAGGTATGCTACTAAACATCCTACAATGCACAAAATAGCCCTCCACAATAAAGAATTATACAGTCCAAAACGTCAATAGCACCAATACTAAGAACTCTATATCAATCCCATCATTCTTATTCCCAAAATGAAATAACTCCACAGAATTTTAGAGTTCTTCAATATGGATGGCTCAAATGACTTTTCCCCACTATGGATAAGTGATCTTCAAAAAATATTTAAGTTTCCTCTTGTTCAGTTTTATTTAATCAGTTCTAATCATCAGATTCGTGACTTGGTATGAAAAAAAACAACAAGCATGTGTTCTAAAACCATACCATTATAGTACAGTAGCATTAAAAGAGAAAAGTTCTGTAAATAATTGTACTTATTATTTTTAGTCCATCCATTCTTCAAGAAAAAAGTTTTGGTTTCCATACAAGAAGAGAATACCTTTCTCAATGCAATCAACTTCAACTTTTAAACCATTCTCTTTACATCTTAAAATTTACCTTCTTCTCCCACTCTCCCCCAGTCAGGGAAAACAAAAAAGGGGGACAGTAAGAAAAGCAAAGAGCTGAGTTTGGTACAGACATGAATCAGATCATCTACACACAATATAATTAAGGATGTGAATCTAACTAAAGCAGTAATAACTATTTAGTCAAAAACATTTCTCTTTTTCGGTAAGTAATTTTTTCAATTAAGAAAACTTGTCAGCTTACCCTTTACTTTTAGAAACCAAACCAAGAGACTGACTCAATCGATGAATAAAGGCTCTTTCCGTACTGGTCAAAGAAGAAGGAAATTCCATTTCTACATGGAAAAAAACACAAAGCATCATTTGTGGATCGGCAATTTTCCTTCAAGGTACTTCAAAACACATATATGTTTATAAAATATGAAAAATCATATAAACATATAATCAAATTATCATATTTTATGTGAAAAATAGATATAAGCATTCCTAGGAGATACTGTGGGTTTGATTCCAGACCCTTGTAATAAAGTGAATATCGTAATAAAGCAAGTCATACAAATTTTTTTGGTTTCCAGGGCCTATGTTGGTTTGTTGGTTTCCAGGGCCTATGTTATGTTTACACTACACTGTAGCCTATTAAGTGTGCAACAGCATTATGCCTTAAACAACAACATACACAATTAATTTAAAAATCCTTTATTGATAAAAAATGCTAACCATCATCTGACAACATGGAGTTGCCACAAACCTTCAATTTGTAAAAAAACACAGTATTTGCAAAGCACAATAAAGTGAAGTGCAATAATGAGATATGCCTGTACTAATTAACCACTGAATGTCTACCAGAATTCTGATATTAATAACATTTAAACCTAAATGTGACAAAGGACCCTGATGTTCACCAAAGATTAGTCCTCTTGTGCTGAAATCTTGAGCTCCTGATGAACATATTTTACTATCTTAACTTACTTGCTTAACCAACAAAATGTTTATTTCCTTCAAGGATGAGGTATGCTCAAGTATTATGAATGCTCAGTATCAGATTCCAGTGTCTTTGCCTTCAAAAACTGCATAGAATCCCTATTTCACTGTCTCAGACTGGATATGATGCTGTATATTTCTGGCGCTTCACCTCTGTTTAATGAAAGTTCAGAATCACTCTGTCCAGGTCCTTTTTTGGGGGGAGAGGGAAAGACTCTAAGCTTCCAGAATAAGGGGTCCTCTACTTAGAGCAGCAAATCGGAATGAGCTCTCAATATGCTGTACTGATCACAGGTCAGCTGCTGGTTCTGCACTGTGTGACCCAAGACAAGTAGCTTTCCAACCTTAAGAGGTATGGAAGACGTTTCGTCTAACAGAACGAGTTACTTTTTTTTTTTAAGTGTTTAGAGTGATACTTCCAGGATGTAAACAAAGCACTACATATTGCCACTGCATTTATTCGTCGAATTTTCTTCTGTTCCTCTACTTCCGAAACTCAAACTAAACGTACCTCGATTAAGGCTACCACCACCTCCTTTAAAAAAAAAGAAAAAAGTAGAGGCTTAACAATACCTAAAAGTTGTGGCAAAGCTACCGAAAGGCCTCTCCCTGGGGAAAGAAATGCCTCCTGCAGTTGAGCAACCTGATTTTCGTGCCTTCGGACGCCGGACAAGTGCCCCGTAACCCGGCTGAGCCGCAGGACGCCACGGGGCTCTTCACATCCCCAGGCAAGGCTCACAACTCTGGCCCCAGCCCCGCGCCCGCTTCGCCCGGGCCCGGTGGACCGCCCCCGTTTCCCCTCCCTCCGGTGAGGCAGCCCCTTCCCACGAGGGACCGGGCTTCCGGGAGGTGGGGCAGCCGGCGGGGTCCCTGTCGGGAACCTCACCTCTCTGGTCCCCGTATCGGAAACGCTCCAGAGCGATATTGACCGCGATCTTCACCTCCTCGTCTATACGAATGTCCTTCAGCCCCTTGGCCCGGCCGCCTCCCGCAGGGCCACACGGCACCGGGCCGCTGCCGCCGCCCCCTCCAGGAGCCGACGGCCGGTGGGAGACGCTACTCGGCCTGGACATGGCCCTGAGGAGGTGTTCTCCTCGCGGTACAGCGGCCAGGCCTGCTGGCTGACGGCCAACGACAGGGAAAGTGGGCCTCGGGGGCCTTGGCGGGTTCAAACGGCTCCACAGGCTACCTGCGCTGGATCGGGCTCACCGGAAAGCTCCCGGTGTCCACAACAGCCGATGAGGCGCCGGCGGCGCTAGAGCGCCAGCCGGGCAGAGAGCGCGGGCGTGATGACGTCACCGGGGCCGGCGCCGGTGACCTCAGCACGCCGACTGTCCCTGGCGTCCTGCGCGCTGCGTCCAAATCTCCAGCTCCCTGTCGAGCTGGTTCTCCCTGTCGTCTCCTGTCCCCACGCACCGCCCCCCCGCACCGTCCCGAGGGCCTCTCGTTCAACCACTTATTCAGTCGCTCGCTATTTGGTTAAATCATTAATTCATTCAGTAAGCATGTGTGGGCTTCTACTATGTGCCCTAGATATACATTGGGGAACCAGACAGAAAGGGCTCCTGCCTTCGTGGATTTTACATTCTAGTGGGGGTAGAGTTGCCAGATTTAGTAAACAAAAATACAGGATGCCCAGTTTATTGGAATTTCAGATAAGGAACACAATTTCAGTATAGGTATTTCCCATGCAATATTTGGGAGCACACAGAGTAAAGAATTATTCGGTACCTGAAATGCAAATTCAACTGAGTGGCCATATTTTATCTGGCAACCCTATATGGGAATAACAGACAGTAGACAAAAAAATGATTAAAGGTAGTTGTAAGTGCTATGTGAGATAATGGAATAGGAAGATGCAACCCTTTAGTTTGGAATGTCAAGGAAGATTATGAGAATGTCCATTTGCTTGTATACAATTCCACTAACATAAACCTCAACCCAGCCACCCTAATTGCTTCCACTCTAGTCTTCCTATTATCCATTCTCCAGAAAGCAACTAGAGTGATCTTTTTAAAAACACAGTTGGCTTTCAGTATCTTTGGGTTCCTTATCACTGCTTCAACCAACCACTAAACCAAAAAAAAAAAAAATTTTAATTCCAGAAAGTTCCAAAAAGCAAAACTTGAATTTACTGTGCACTGCAACTATTTACATAGTATTTACATTGCATTAGGTATTATAAGTAATTTAGAGATTATTTTAAGTACATAAGAGGATGTGTATAGGTTATATACAAATATTACTGCCATTTTATACAAGGGACTTGAACATCCTTGCATTTTGGTATCCTCAAGGAGTCCTGGAACCAATCCCCACAGATAGAGAGACAACTGTACAAGCCAAGTAGGTTAACACCCCTACACAAGGCACTCCAATTGCTCCCCATTGCAACTATAAAACACCCTCAATTCCTTACCATGACCCTGAAGACCCTGCCTAATCTGGCCTCTGTCTACCTCCCACCATTCTCATCCTCACAGTGCTCAAATGCACTAATTTCTTTCTGTCCCTTGAACACAACAAGCTTATTACAGCAGGGGAACTTTCCACTTGCACAGTTTTCTCCTGCACATGACAATCTTCCTCCCAGTACTTCACATGGATGCCTCTTTCTCCTCATATAAGCCAGGATTCCATCCGTTACCTAGATAGGCTCTCCCACATCAACCCATTATCATTTACCACTGTTTGAAATTATTTTGTTTATTTATATATTTATTATTTGCTCTTTTCACTATAATATAAGCTTTTTAGGAGCAGGAACCTTATCTTGTTTGTCACTGTTTCAACAGTAGCTAGAACTGTATGGTCATACAATAAAATTTTATTGGTTTTCCATATTGTAGAATCTGGAATTAAGATTTGTCATCTCTATCCTCTGAAAACTTTCTTCGTAATCCTTGGGATCCTAATCAATTTGATTTGCTACTAGAAAGAGTTCTGGATAAGCAGAAATAAGTCCTGTGTCCTGGTCCTGTCATGGTTACCAGTGAACTGTGTGAACATTTTCTACTATGTTGATCCTAATTTCCTTAGCTGTTCGTAATAATGCCTGCCATTTATTAAGTGCCCAGGGGCACTGTCTTTATTTTTCCAATCCTCACAAAACCATATGAAGTAGTTATATTACCTCATGATACAAATGAGTAAACAGGCTGGATGAGGTTAAAAACTGGTCCAAGGCCATGCTAGTGATAATTAATGA
This sequence comes from Aethalodelphis obliquidens, assembly GCF_003676395.1. Classification (NCBI taxonomy): domain Eukaryota; kingdom Metazoa; phylum Chordata; class Mammalia; order Artiodactyla; family Delphinidae; genus Aethalodelphis; species Aethalodelphis obliquidens. Next base: position 24,792,404 of record NW_020837948.1, read on the forward strand.
GGTAATAGAAAAAAAGCCCAGCTGATCATGAGGCCTAGCTTCATTCCAGGACAAATCATAAATAGAAGATAATACCTGGATGCACCAAATATATTGTGATAAAACTGAAAACATTTTATGTGGGGTAAGACACATATTGCTTTCAATTTCACTCGATAACCTCTTTGTTCCACACTTTATTGGCTCCATCATTTATTAGCTTTGTGACTTGACTACTTACTTTGCCTTCTGAGCTTCTGGTTTCCCATCTGTAAAATGGGTATATTTAATATTCATTTTATAGTATTGTGAATTTGACATAATATGTAAGTATTAGGCATTGATCTAATGTGTGCTTCTTCTTTCCTTTATTTTGGAATAAATGCCAAAATATTTGTATTCCTAGTACCTAGTAAACATATGGAATATGTTCATTGAAATAAAAGAGAATATTTACTTAAGTTACATAGCAGTAAATTATAAAGTCAATCAGATTCTACATTATCTAATGTTTTTGCATACTCCTAGAAATTTCTGGTGCTTAGGGTGAACACTGCAATTCTACTTTTTACATGTGCTTCAGAAAAAAATTAAAAATAAGGAAGATATGGAATATTTACAAATGATTTCAAGTTGAACTTACTGTCAGATAGACCTAAAGTTTTTTGTTTTTTGTTTTCTGTTTTTTGCTGTACGCGGGCCTCTCACTGTTGTGGCCTCTCCCGTTGCCAAGCATAGGCTCCGGACGCGCAGGTTCAGCGGCCATGGCTCATGGGCCCAGCCGCTCCGCGGCATGTGGGATCTTCCCGGACCGGGGCACGAACCCGTGTCCCCTGCATCGGCAGGCGGACTCTCAACCACTGCGCCACTAGGGAAGTCCCAGACCTAAAGTTTTAATCTTTGTTTTTGCCACTTTATAGTTATGGCCTTGTGCAAGGACTTAATCTCCCTATGCTTTAATTTACCCATCCATAAAATGTGTGTGATAAAAACACCTATATCACAGCATTATTATGGGAATTAAGTTAGGCTGTATTACCTTTATGCAGATGAAGTACTTAGTACAATTCCTGGCTCATCCTTAGCATTCAGTACTAACTAGATGCTTTTGACTTCAAGTAACAGGAAACCAAAGATTAAAAAAAGGCCCAAAATAAGGACATTTATCATCTTACATAGCAAGAAGTCTTAGGATAGGGTGGTTCCAGGAATGATTAGTTCAACATTGTACATCAATGCCCTCAGTCATGCAGAATCTGTTCAGCTTAGCACTCTGCCTCCTAAGAGTGTTTGACACTCCCCTCTTGGTTGCAGATCCAAGTAAGCACATCATCACACAGAACCAGATAAAGGCAAGATAAGTGCCCCCATCTGATGTTTCTTTTTAAGGTAAAGAAAAACTTTCCTAGAAGTCCCAGACATAGACATCCTTATGTCTCCTAGCCAGAACATGGCTAACCCAATAACCAGCAAAGAAAAATGGGATTACCATGAAAGGTCTGGTCTTTTTTGAACGAGGTGGTCACCTAGAAGAGAATGGAGAAAATTGGGGTTCTCATAGCAAGTAAAAAGGGATGGAGAATGACTACTGGGTAGGCAACCAAAGATATTATGGTAGTCAGCAGTGATGTTTGTCAAATATTTCTGGTTTTCTTTCTTCCCAGGGATGTCCCAGAACTATACTTCCTGGCCCTGTTTCAGTTAGGTGGGAACATATGATTAGTTCTGGGCAAGGAGGAGTGAGTTGAAGTGCTATGTTTCACTTTCATGTTGACCTCACTTTTCGCTGCAGTTAGCTGCAAACAACTAACAAAACATGTCTAAGAAAGAAAAGTGAATTTATCTTATTACAAATTATTTAAAAACTACAAAAGAACATTGCTGAGAAAAACTTAAAGACAAACAAATTAAAACATATACTGTGTTCAGGAATCAGAAGACTCAGTAGTGTTAAGATATCAACTCTTCTCTCATTAGTCTATGAATTCAACATAATCCCAATCAAAATCCCAGCACATTTTTTTTCTAAAAAAGTAACAAGCTGATGCTTCATATGGAAATGCACTAAAATAGCCCAAACAACTTTGAAGCAGAAAAAAAGTTTGAGGGCTAACACAACCTGATTTAAAGACTTAGTATAAAGCTGCATTCAACAAGATAGTGTGGTACAGACATAAAGGTGAACAAATAGATCATTGGTACAGAATAGAGTGTCCAAAAATAGACCCACATATATTTGGACAACTGACTTTTGACAAAGGTATAAAGATAATTCACTGGAGAAAGGCTGGCCTTTTCAACAAGTTGTGCTGGAACTGAATGGCCAAATGCAAATAAGATTTTAAAAATAATCCCAAACCTTCCCTCACCCTATACACAAAAGTTAACTCAAAATGGATTATAGGCATTACCTAAATATAAGAGGTAAAACTACAGAACTTCTCGAAGAAAACATAAGAGAAAATCTTTGTGACCTTAGGTTACACAAAGATCTTTTTAGATATAACACCAAAAATACAAACCATTAAAGGAAAGAATTGATAAATTGGATTTCATCAAAGTTAAGAATTTTGCTCTTTGGGAGCTTCCCTGGTGGCGCAGTGGTTAAGAGTCCGCCTGCCAATGCAGGGGACACGGGTTCGATCCCTGGCCCAGGAAGATCCCATATGCTGTGGAACAACTAAGCCTGTGCGCCACAACTACTGAGCCTGTGCTCTAGAGCCCACGAGCCACAACTACTGAGCCCATGTGCCACAACTACTGAAGCCCACACACCTAGAGCCCATGTTCTGCAACAAGAGAACCATGACAATGGGAAGCCTGTGCACTGCAACGAAGAGTAGCCCCTGCTCGCCGTAGCTAGAGAAAGACTGCACATAGCCACGAAGACCCAACACGGCCAAAAGAATTTTGCTCTTTGAAAGACATTGTTAAAAGAATGAAAAGATAAAACCCAGACTGGGGGGAAAAATTTGCAAATCATATATCTGATAAAAAGCCATGTCCAGAATATATAAATAACTCTCAAATACCATAATAAGAAAACAAACAACTCAATGTTTTAAACTGGGCAAAGTTTGAACAGGCACTTCACCAAAGAAGATATATGGGTGGCAAATAAACACATTAAAAATGCTAAATATTATTCATCATTAGAAAAATGTAACTTAAATCCACAAAGGGATGCCACTACATACCTATCAGAATGTCTAAAATTAACTGATTTTACAAAGTATTAGAGAGCTAGTTGAGGAACTGGAATTCTCATACACTAGTGATGGGAAAGAAACCACTTTGGAAACAGTATGGCAGCTTCTTTAAAAAGTAAAACACACAGTTACCATAAAATCCAGCCATTCCATTCCTAGGTATTTATCCAAGAAAAATGGAAGCATATATCTGTACATAGACAAGAACACAAATGTTCATAGTAGCTTTGTTTGTAATAGCCCAAACACAGGAAAGAATCCAAATATTCATCAGCAGGTGAATGGATAAACAAATGGTGATACATGCATACAATGCAATACTGCTCAACTATAAAAAGAATGAACTATATATTGTTACACACAGTAACATGGATGAAGCTCAAAATAAGTATGCCAAATGAAGGAAGTCAGACAAAAAGAGTACATCTATATAATTTCATTCATGTCACACTTAGAAAGTGCAAACTAATCTATAGTGACAGCAGATCAGTGGTTGCCTAGGGATAACATGGAGAGGAAGGAATTTCAAAGGGACATGAGGAAACTCTTTGGGGTGATGGATATATTCATTACCTTGATTTGGGTGATGGTTTCACTTATGTATACATATATCAAAGCTTTTAAAATTATACACTGTGAATATGTGCTATTGTATGTCAATTATACCTTAATAAATTTGTTTTTAAAAAAAATAACCTACAAGACTCTGAGTCTAGTACTATTTTTTCCTACACAATATCAGAAGGCATATTCCCTCCTTTATAAAAGTCATTCTTGGACCTCCAGATAAAGAGCTGTTGTGTGATCTTTTATGTTTTAAACTGACATATAATTTCAATCCAAATTGAATGATCAAATATTCTGTATTAATTAAATATTCCCTTATACAAGGTATGAAATTGTAGGTCTGTTTAGCTCAGATAATTAATTTATCTAAAGTAAACATGTCTAATTATCCACAGAAAAATATCTCGGATATGGTTTTGCTAAAAGGGGAAGAACGGCTATCTTGGAAGGCAGAATATTTTAATTCCCAGAAGATACATTAAGACTTTATAAGAAATTAGAAAGTAAGCCACAGAGAACAGCCATCTCCTTCACTAAAGTAGAAAAGACCACACAACTGCTAATATATCCATATAGAATTTGAATTAGCAACTCAGTATCAGTCAAAGAATAATTATTGTCCCACCATGTTAGTCATTTTCCTACAGTACCTCACAGGATGTCACAGAGTTACAAATAATGATAATTTAGAAACTAAAACCAAAAACCTAACCCAACAAAGAGACTTACATACATAAACACTCAGATTTTTATTTGTCTTAGAGATTAAGGTGAAGAAAATGTGTCCTGAATTGAAACCTTGAGTCTCCTTATTACACCCAAGTTTTGGTGTTTTCCCACTGACTTCATTATTTACATATCAAAAATATTCCCATAATAATAAAATTGTTGTGCTCAGCCCTAGTTAGATAATATGATTTAATTGGAAGAAATCTAGCTGCTCCTTAATTTTGACAAGTTATTGAGTCTCTCTAGTACTTCTCAAATTTTTCACTTCATGGCACACATAGAAAATTACAATATTTTCATGGCACTGTAGCTATGGCAAAGATGCTAGTGCTCATAAATTTTCATGTTTTCCTCTTCTTTCTAAGCACACTAGACCACATTTCTTCCATATTCTCCCATGTTTCTGTCCCTATTTTTGCCGTGAAATTGTGACACTAAATAGCTAAGTGCCGGCCAGTGGAATGTGGACAGAAGTCATTTATCCTACCCCTCTTGTGATCCTCCCTCTTCTCTAGTCTGCAGCCAGATTTTGGAAGAAGGAATTACAAACAAGGAAAGGGGGAAAGCCAGAATGAGGTCTGTGGTGTTGGACTGGAATTAGCAGTATCAGTATGAAATTATGGCTTTTAATATATATACACAAAGGGATAGGTAAAGAAATAAAAATAACTATGTAAGAATGTATGTGTGAGTGTAAACACTGAGATGTAAGAATGTATGTGTGAGTGTAAACACTGAGATGGCCTAGAAGCAGACATCCCAGTATTATTGTGTACATCTAGCACTCAGATCCTAGTTTCCAAATTCCATTCTCCAATAAAAAGAACCAAGGCTCCCTAAAGAAATGGTTGACTCCGGGGCTGGAACAGGACAGAAACAAGATGAACCTGAAACATTTTTATGTGTCAGAAGGTAAGGAATTGCTCAAAACAGGATACAGGCTTATCAAAAGAACACAGGAGCCAACCTCAAGGAGCTCTTTCCTAGGGGCTAATGCTGGCACAATCTGACTAATAAAATAGTGATAGTATTGGAATATAACCCATAAAATAAAATAAACATCCATGAGCCCACGGTAATATTAATACAAACTGGATGTATAAGTAAAGGAGGGATAGGACAGCTCTTCCTTACAGAAGGATTCTAATTATAAATGGTGATGGGAAAACTGGACATACACAAACAGAAGAATGAAACTGAACCCCTATCTTACACCATGCACAAAAATTAACTAAAGATGGACTAAAGATTCGCACATAAGACTTGAAACCATAAAACTCCTAGAATAAAACATAGGGAGTAAGCTTTTTGACATTGGCCTTGGCAATGACTTTTTTGGATTAGGCAACAAAAGCTCAAATAAACAAGTGGAACTACATCAATCTAAAAACCTTCTATTCTGCAAAGGAAACTATCAACAAAATGAAAAGGCAACCTATGAAATGGGAGAAAATATTTGCAAACCACATATCCCATAAGGGGTTCATAATCAAAATATATAAGGAACTCACACAATAGCAAAACGACAAATAACCCAAGTAAAAATGGGCAAAAGACCTGAATAAGTATTTCTTCATTTGTATGAAAACATACAAATGGCCAACAGGTACACGAATGGTGGAAATGTAAACTGGTACAGCCACTGTGGAAAAGAGAATTGTTACTTCTCAAGAAATTAAAAGTAAAACTACCATATGATCCAGCAATCCTCCTTCTGGGTAGAAATCCAAAGGAAACAAAACCACTATCTGGAAGAGATATGTTTATTCCCATGTTCATTGTAACATCCTTCACGATAGGAAACAAAGTGTTTGTCAACGGATGAAAGGATTAAGAAAATATGGCATATACACACACACACAATAAAATATTATTCACACTTTTTTAAAAAATAAGAAAATTCTATCATTTGCAGCAACATGGATGAACCTGGAGGACATGATGCTAAGTGAAATAAGCCAGACAGAGAAAGAAAAACACTGCATGTGGAATTATAAGCACTTATATGTGGATTTGTTTTTTTTAAGAAAGAAAAAAATGTCAAACTCATCAAAACAGAGAATAGAAAGGTGCTTGTCAGGGGCTGGGAGGTGGAAGAAATGGGGAGACTCGGGGGGAGGAAGAAGTCATGTACTAACATGCTTGTGAGTCACTAAAAAGGATCCTGAGGGAGTTCCCTGGTGGTCCAGTGGTTAGGACTCCAAGCTTCCACTACAGGGGACACAGATTCAATCCCTCGTTGGGGAACTAAGATCCCGCATGCTGCGCAGCATGGCCAAAAAAATTTTTTTATTTTAATTAATTAATTTTTAAGAAGGATCCTGAGCCCTGCCCTCCTAGAGGAGAACAAAACAGAAACTCCAGATGATCTGGGAGATCCTGTAAGAGCCTGACCTATGCAGCTTTCCCAGGTGGATCCCCAAGAAGGCAGCCTGGGAAAGTGGTGGTGTGGCTGTCGAGGCAGGTGGGGCTCAGTGTGGTGTAGAACAGCAGGGGATTCCTGGTGCCCAAAAGGGGCCCAGAATTGGCAGAGACATACACCAGACCTGAAGGTTTTGTGCAGCTGGGAACAAGGAATGAAAGACTTAGAAGTGACCAATGTTGTTTGACAACAAAAGAGAGAAACCCTTCCCACATTTCCTGATGCCTTGATACCCCTTAAGTCCTCCAGAGTTTAGAAGCAAGCCTAGGGGTGTATTAGGGGCCACTGAACTGACTGAGATTAAGTTAATTACAGAGAAATGAAGTCCTACATATCAGAATCTGTGGAGTGAAATTTGTCCCCACTACCTGAGTTAATTGTGAAATTTCTTCCAGCTCAATCATTTATTACATGTATAATTACACAGACATCAAAAATATATATTTTGCTAATACTCTGTATATCTATCTACATAAGGGTATATTAATAGGTTGGCCACAAGGTGGTACTAGAAAATGATCTTTTGCTCTAGGCCCTCCTTGACCATCACTGGTTTTAATATACAACTGTGAACAACGATAATCACAGTAATCAAAGTAGAGGTTGAGATGGCAGAGACTGGGTTCATGTGAGGCAGTGTGCATATTTAAAAACCATAAAAATAAACCCTTTCTATGAAAGTTTCTATTAACTATTTTGTATTCTTCCTCTTTTTCTTATCCACTATCATGTCATCATAGACTATCCCAATTGTTACCTGAAACATCGAACACTATATATTCAGCACTCAGGGAAAAATTTAAATACACATGGTGTTTTAGATCCCAGAGTGTAAATTTTAAATGAATATTTTTACAGGATGTGCCTCAAACATATCTGGGACACCCTTAGACCTCTCCGAAATACTAAAGCTCAGTGCCAAAATGAGAACACAATAGACCAGCAAATGCACTGTGTAACTAAAACAGCACCTGCTATCTCATGCTGAGGATAACCGAGGAGAGGAGGAAGGTTACCTCTTCCAGGTGAAGTCTTGTTAGGTTTTTTTTTTTAAGTAGATGTAATTTTAAGAGATGCACAGTAAAAAAAAAAAAAAGAGAGAAGAGGTATGGAAAAGCTCACAGTTAAGAACTTTCTAAGCAAAGGGGTGGTGTCGAAGACAAAGTACCATGTCACAACCCTGAAGACTACCCACTGGGAACAAGGCGAGGCAGGTTGAAGGAAGCAAGGAAGAAAGCAGTGACCTGAGGGGAGACGTGTAAGTCTAGTCTATGGTCTGGCAGAAGAGGAAATTGATTTTACAGAGAAGCAGAACCACTATGTGGCTTGAAGACAGGAGTGATAAAAATATGCCCACTGGCATATATCCCTGTAGAACTGTAAGGAAATGAAGCTGTTAGGAGGCCAGTCAAGAGTAGGCTGTAAAAATCAAGGATTTAGCTGTGATTGTAAGAAGAATCAGATAAGAATCTATGAGAGGAGATGCAGTAGGGTGAGGAGAATGAATGTCCCTAAGTTTCTCCCTCAGGAGAATGTTCGAAAGAACTCAGATATGAAGAGGGAGAACCTGTCTATTTGTGGAGCCCTCTCCTGGAAACCACTTTCTGGGACATTCTGAAGAGAAGAAAACATCAAACAAATTACTGACAGAAAAAAAATTTATCACTAAATATTTACTGTTTCCATTTTATTAAAGAATCTAGTTTTTAAAGCTTAGGCCAGATTTACCTTTACATGTAGTTGAAGAAGAATTAGACACATTTTTCTCTACCTTAACAGTATATTTACACTCCACAAAATAATGACTTTATTTTCCCCATGGCACACTTAGTACTTTGTAAATATAATACTTTGTCTCTCACTGATATTTTTCTTTAAAATCTTCACCAGCAAAATCCCGGTAATCACTGAATCTGGGTAATGAGTATAACAGTTCTCTTTGTACCATTCTCTTTACTTTGGAACATGTTTGAAAATGCTGCTAATTTTTAAAAAAGTCTTTCCAGCTCCAACAGGTATCAAGTTAATAAACCTACATCACATGTAGGACAGGTTAAGAGAGTAAAAATTGCTTTAAGAAATGCAACCACTTTGTTTGAATAGATCATCTGAAAGTAGTCAACTTCATCCAAAAGTAGTCAACTTCAGCAACAGCTCCAGAAGAAAGACCAACCTGGTAACCTCTGGTTGAGGAATAATGTTTAAGAATAATGCTTTCAAATGTTTTGAGGATTTTTCTGTCATGCTTACTTTGGCAAACTGGCTCACGACTAACACTGGAAGGGAAGGGGGCTACATGAGTAAAAGGAGATTGTATTAGTCAGCTCAGGCTGCCGAGACAAAATACCACAGGCTGAGGCTCAAACTAGAAATTAATTTTCTCATAGTGCTGGAGGCTGGAAAACCTAGAATCAACATCCAGCAGGATCCCGTTCTGGTGAGAGCTCTCTTCCTAGCTTGCAGACAGCCACCTTCTCACCACATGCTTACATGGCTTTTCCTTGTTATGTGTGTGTGGAGAGAGAGCAAATTCTTTCAAGTCTCCTCTTATGCAGGCACTAATTCCATCGTGAGGGCCCCATCCTACATAGCCTCATTGAACCCTAATTACCTCGTGAATGCTCCATCCTCAGATACCACAGCATTAGGGATTAGAGCTTCAACATGTGAATTTGAGGGGATGCAAACATTCAGTCCATAACAGAGATGGAAGGAATTTCAGAGTCATGGCCTAAAATTCATGTTGACTCCAACTGATTCAACCCTCCCCAAACTATTGTCTATCCTTAATCTCTCTATATTACCTTTCCCATAACAACTAATCCATCACTCAGGGTAGTGGAGCCCAAGAAGTGCACTAGATTCACATTGGTGTTTGGACTCTTCTTCAGCCCCTTCCTCTCCTCCTGCCCACAAGATCTACCTAATGGACTACTTCCATAAAGTTTTAAATCAGTGCTAAGGACTGAATATTCTTCCAGGGACATTTCCATTTTAATAAGGGAGTCTTAAATAGAAACCTCCAAAGTGCAAAGACATAAATCTCTTTTGTGTAATTCAGGAAATGCTATAGCTAGTGAAGAGTTTGCAAATTTGGGATTCCATCTTATTATGCCCTAAATAATCACATAGAAGTAATTATTACTCTCCTTGTGAGACTGACTCTTATCTGAAATTAATACAGTATTGTAAATCAACTATACTTCAATTCAAAAAAAAAAAGAATTAGGGTAATGCATGAGCAGAGAACAATTCTGCCTCATTGATAATTTGCCAATATAATGGGTATGGGTGAGTGAAACTTTAACTATGGCAAATGAATCATGGAATTTTAGAAATAAAAGGGACCTTTAGAATTCAACCGAATCATTTTACATATGAGGAAAGGAAAGTATAGCTTAGCTGGATGGACTGTCCAATATGTATGGTTACTTGAAGACTCAAGACTAGAATGCCTTTCTACTACATCATTTCACATCAGTGCTCCAGTTCTGCCTCATATCATTAGACATCAAGATCAGCCTCTGGCAGCACAGAGGACCTGTTAATGAGGAGGTAGTTGAGGGGGAGCATTTCCTCACCAGCAAGGTTTTATATTCCTAGTCCTGAGCAAGCAATTCTGCAGGTTTCATGCTGTGTTGGGCCTCAAAGATTAGTTTGTGACTTCCTGTTAGAGCAAACCACATGTGTTGAATTGCCAGCTGTTGCCACCCACCTTCTCTAGTCATAATTCGCAACATCGGGTACTTTCTAGGTAGTCATAGGTCTTATTGCCTCCTTAATTATCAATTCACAACTGAAATAATAGGCACAAGTCTCTTCTTACCTACATAGACTTCTGGACAGGTATAACATTAAAGAGATTTGTGGAGCCCATGGAGAAATGCTGGATTTACTAAATATTTCAGACACAAATCTACTGTCTCTCTTAGATCTCTTCTCATTACCCAATGTGACTATGGTTGATATGCCTCTCCTAGAGAGCTTGATCTCTCTTCACTTCAGGACTTGGCTATTGGGAGCAGTTAAGAATGTAGAAAAAGTGTAACCCATTCATTGCTTCCATGTTCGTTTGAGGTTATGGAGAAAAAGGTAATATCAGCCCTTGGATGGATTAATTACAAGGAAGACTATTAAAGGCATTTGAGGTATTATGGAAACTTTCAAACACAAAGTAAACAGAATAGTATAATGAATCCCCAAATCAGCCATTCTTGACCCATTTGTTCCTCCATACATTTCCCACTCTTATTCAATTTTATATCTATATATAACAACAGAAATTTATTTCTCACGGTTCTGGAGGCTGGAAGTTCAAGATCAAAGCACCATCATGGTCTCCTTCTCTGGTGAGTACCTCCTCCCCAGTTTTTATAGCTGGAGCAGTCTCACTGTATCCTCCCATTGTGGGAGGGGCTTATTGTTTTTTAAAGTAAAATGTATACATACTTAAATGCACAATTAGCTATATAATTTGGAAATGGATACGCCCATATAACACACGCCCCTATTATCTCCTTCTGGTCACATTTAAAATATGTAAATGTATAGATAAGGAAACAACTTACAGGTTTTTAGCTTTTCTCATTTTCAGATCATGAAGCATTGCTGTGGATGTTCCTCATTTTGGGAATTCTTCCCTTTAGCCTCCCCTCCTCCTATTTCAACATTGCAAGATCAACCCTTCCAACTCCACTTTTGTTTCGAACACTGTTTGCCTCTGCACGTTGGCTCCAGATTTCTGTCTAGCAGCCTAGACTTAGGTTTGAGGACCTAAATAAGATTTTCTGTAATTCCTTCATTGGCGTCACCTATCTCAGATAAGACAGCTGCTCCAACCTGCTCCCAGAACCCAGCAGCCTAGCTCACTCTTGACTGCTTTGCCCCAGAGGAGAGAGAAATGGAGCAGTCCAGCCTTCTAGACCCACCTGGAAACCACCTGGAACTGAGAAGGGGCATAGGAGGAACAGAAATAAAAAGCATTCTTCCTTGATTAACCCAAGTGTGATGAACAGAAGGTGAATGAAATGGACAGGATTAAGAGAAATGTCTCAAGCCTTTCCTCATCAAAAGAAAGGAAAGAAAAGTAAGGCTTCCTGGCTCAGAGTGTCAGGGTAATTGTTCTTGCTACAAGTATCTTCTCCCTAGGGTTATGTATTTTGGCCAGATATACAACCAGATACACACTCTTTTTACATTGTATCCCCAAAAAAGCAATATATGCACAAAAGAAAAGGTTTTCTGAAACAATACATAAGACTACTAGGTTAAATACATTCAGATGTTTTCTATTTCTTTAGCTCATTTAAAAAAAGAAAAAAGCTGATCACCATCCACTAAAATGATTTGGCATTTTATGGGTTGCAATCTAAAGTTTGAAAACCATCGCCCTAGGGGCTTTGCCTACGATGTTGGGTTGGGATGCTTCTCTCTGGGGCTCTTGGTCTCACTGTTTCCTTCACGGGGGGCCAGTCTGAGCCCTCACAAAGTATGGTGGCTCAGCTTAAATCCAGGATACCTAGGCTCCTTACAAGAGATGATATTTAGCTAGGAATTATTTAAAACTAACCAACATTGAGTAACTGCCAGATAGAAGGCTCCCCTTCACAGCCTGCCAGACTCGCCATAGCTGGGGTGGAGGTGGCTGGAGAGCCAGTCATCATCTGAGGTCAGGAGAGAGTGATGATGCACAGCCATCCACACACTCAGCCATGCTCCAAGATTCCATGTTGTGTTTGCCATACCCTTTAGCTGCAAGAAGAAATGCAAGGCTCTTACATACAAGAGGTGCTTTGTGTGCAAAGAAAATACCAGACTGCTTCTCCAGAGATTTGAATCTAAATACTGTATAGCTAACTTCCTATACCTAAACGCAGACAAAAAAAAATAGAAAACATTTTAAAGGAGAAGGTCTGATGATAGCTATCCAACAATAAAGGTCCTGGTAATACTATGATGCATAGCCTGATCCAGTTTTCTAATAAAAAATAATCATAGTTAAGTTTCACTGGGCTCTTCCTAGTGATCCATATGACATGCTTTACATGAATTACGTCCTGGAATTTCACAATATCCCTAGGAAATAAATAACACTGCGACCCCCATTTTACAGATGAGGAAACCAAAAGGCAAAACAGTTAAGTAATTTGTCCAAGATCACCCAGGAAGTAATCAGCACAGACAGGACTTGAACTCAGGCTATCTGATTCTGTGTGGACACAGAGATGTGCCACCTAATCCCCCTTCAAGAGAAGACTTGTTGTCCAGCTGCTGGGAGTGTCATCAGTGGCAGCCTGCAGCTGTCAAACTGTTCAGGGGTTGACTCAGCCTCAAAGAAACTCCTTGACCAGAGTCACGACTTTCTCAGAGCAGCCGAAACCCAGTGACTGATTGAGGTGGAGATATGAAGGCCCAGCCACGACAGACCAACATAGGACAACTCTAAAAGATCACTTTAACTCCAGAGCTTCCTATCAGATTGACATTAGGCCCACACCAAGCTATACTTCTCCCTTTACCTAATCTTGCTTCCTTTCTCTTTTTCCCACAGTCCTTTCAAGGACAGTCCTTAATAGGTATCTTGCACACCATATTCTACCTCCAGGTATCTTCCCTGAGAACCAAAACTGTAGCAAGGAAAAAAACCTTCCCAATGGGCAGAGCTTCAAGTGGTCATCTACTATGTATAGAGAGAAATGGCCCAAGTTAGAATATATACAACTCATAGGTAGTGGCAAATGGTCTAGCCAGCTGGTCAGGAGCATGAAAGCAGGAAAATTGGAAAAACAGGGAGACAAGAAGGACTAGATAGAGACATATGAAAGGACACATGGGAGTGGGCAAAAGATGTGAAAACCTTTCTATCATATTTTATAGTCCACCAAAGAGGATCAACCACAGAAGAGGCACTAAGCAACAAAGTAGACAAAATAACTCAGCCAGATGACACCAGCCAGGCCCTGTCATCAGCCACCCCAGTGCCAGCACAATGGGCATATGAATGAAGCAGCCATGGAGACAGAAATGGAGGGTATGCCTGGGCCCAGCAATATAGGCACCCACTTAACAAAGGCTGATGTTGCTGCTACTGCTGCCAGATGTCTAGCCTGGCATTAACAGAGACTAATACTAGAGTTCCAATATGGCACCATTCCTTGAGGAGATGAACTGACCATCAGTTCACCTGTTGGTCAAGTTGACTACATTGGGCCACTATTAGTTTGAAAAGGCCTGAGATTCATGCTTACACTAGACACATATTCTTGGTATGGGTATGCCTTTCCTACCTGCAGGGCTTCAGCCAGCATTACTATCCAAGGGCTTACAGAGTGTTTGCTCTACGGGCATGAGATCCCACATAACACTATGTCAAATCACTTAACTCAGATTACTTGAAGCACAGGAGGGGGCTCATGATCTTGGGATCCACTGGTCATATCACATACTGCACCACCAAGAAGCTTCTGGAAAGAGAAGTAGAACAGCTTCCTGGAAGTACAGCTAAAACACCAGCTTGAGGGTGATACTTTATGAGGATGGTGAAGCCCCCTCCAGGACACAGGATATACCTTGAATCAAAGGCTTCATATAGTGCTGCATCCCCATTAGGAAGACTACATGGGTCTAGAAGCCAAGGGGTGGAAGCAGAAGTGACCACACTTACCTTGACTCCCCATGACCCCTTTGTGAAATGTGTGCCTCCTGTCCACAAAGCTCTTGCCTTTGCAGGGTTAGAAATCTTGGTCTTCAATGGAAGAACTCTTCTACCAAGGGATACAGATATCAGCAGGCAAGAAGAAAAGTCAACATCTTTGCTGAGGTCATTGACCCCAGTCATTAAGAAGAGGCAGGGCTATAGTTATACAATAGAGGCAAAGAGGAATATGTTGTGTGATTCATTTGGGCAGCACTTTCATACTCCCTTGTTCAGTTATTCATTTGGGCACCACTTTCATACTCCCTTATTCAGTTATAATTGAATGAACAAGTGTCACAATCAGAGATGAGGATCTGGGTTGTGCCATGATGTAAGCCACTGAGGCCAGCTCTCTGAGGGTAAGGGGAATCTAGACTTGCTAGTGGGGGAGGGGGACAATGAGTACCACTTGGGACCCCAAGACCTGCAGCAGTGGTCAGAATTGTACTTTTTCCCATCACTTCCTCTAAGACTCCCCCAGATTAAGAGACACACCAAAATCCAAGAGGAGCTGTTCCCCAAATAGCTATGAAGAAGTGGATCCAGATGGCTCAAAGAGTTAACTGTGATGAACATGGAGATGCACCACGCAGTTCTTCCTTCAAGAAAGGAGCTTACTGTCCCAGCTTCTAAGAGCACTGTCAGTAGAGAACATTCAGCTGTCAGCCCATCAGGAACCAACTCTGCCGCAGAGACCTCACCAAGGTCACAACTTTCCTGGGGTTTAGATCCAGTGGGATGTGGCTCTCCATCCAATAACTAATTGAGGCAGAGGTAGAAAGGTGCAGCCATTTCATTTTAGTATAGGACAATCTGATGGACCATGTGTAAGCAGAATGATGCCCCTCAAGATATCTACATCCTAATCCCTAGAACCTATGAATATGTTATGGGCATGGCAAGGGGGCTCATAGAAGGTGGGAAGTGAGGGGCAGAGGGAGGCAAGGACTCTGGGGTTTCTGGCTTGGAAGACTGAGTGGATGATGGACATAATAAGAGGAACCAGCTGTGGAGAAAGCAAATAAGTTTAGTTTGATGTGTGCAATATTCAAGTGAAGATGTGAACCTACCCAGTGGGAACCTAGATATATAGATCTAGAACTCAACTGAAAGTTATGAGCTGCTGATATATATTTGGGGGTTATTAATATATGAAGATACCCAGGGATAACGGGTAAAGGGATCAGAAAAAGTAGAAAAGAGGATCCTGGGAAGTGCCAACATTAAAGAGAAAGGTAAAGCAAGAAGGAGAGCTGGAAACCAGGAGAGAAATGTTCTCATGCCGTGGGATGAAATGATTTTAAGAAAGAAGGTGTGGCTGTCCATGTTGGAAGGAATGGTTCTCATTGTGGTGAGAAACTTAAACAGCTGTGGAAAATTACCACAGATCATAGAGTAGAATACTGTGGAAGCCCATCTGTTTGATGTTTATTCAACTCAGTACACATTTATTAGATCACTCCCCTATGCCTAATGGTGTCTTGGAGAAAAGTATAATCTAGATACAGTTTGTGCTCGAGAAGCTTAAGGTCTAAGAGCAGACCCTGAAGTCAAATATAAAAATGACTGCGTGTAAGAAAAACCAGATCTATTGGACTGAATTCTTCAATTTTCATTTGAGTACTTATTTTTTAGATAAAGGCTTTGCCTCTGTTATGTCAAAAATATGACCAACGAATGGAAAGATTAATTTAAAAATTAGACTCTGCAATATCAATTTTCTTTAAAAAAAGCAGTTAGTTTGGAGCCATATAGATACAGTCATGATATATTCCTATTTGGGATTATACCACAGTTTGATTGGTCATTTCATTATATAGTAGCAGATCTTGCCAACATTTAAATGCTTCCAAATTACGTTTATTAAAAAGTCATATGTCAGGGCTTCCCTGGTGGCGCAGTGGTTGAGAATCTGCCTGCCAATGCAGGGGACACGGGTTTGAGCCCTGGTCTGGGAAGATCCCACATGCCACGGAGCAACTAGGCCCGTGAGCCACAACTACTGAGCCTGCGCGTCTGGAGCTTGTGCTCCGGAACAAAAGAGGCCGCGACAGTGAGAGGCCCGCGCACCGCGATGAAGAGTGGCGCCCGCTTGCCGCAACTAGAGAAAGCCCTCGCACAGTAACGAAGACCCAACACACCCATAAATAAATAAATAAATAAATTTTTTTTTAAAAAGTCATATGTCGTTATTACAATTTTGTTAAGGGACTTTGAAAAAATTTTATAAGTCAAACAGTCTGTTTCTGTAGGGCCTATTTCTCCAGTACTTAGATTTATCACATTCCTACATTTTACACTGAAGAGCATTCAAACAGAAATCAAAGAGCCCCATTATTGACTCAATTACCTCTGAAGAAACTGCTGAGAACATTTATCAATATTATGTAAAGGGGAAGGAATGTGGAATCAGGAATTGGGAAACTGGGTTTTCAGTCTCAACTCAATCACTTACTACTTGGGTAACTTTGGGCAAGACACCCAACTGCACTGAATCCGAGAGTTTTTAATCTATAAAATGGTAGTCACAGTAGAATTGCATTGAGGCTATAACAAGGTGTAAAATTCATTATATTAAATAAATGTGTAGAACTGCTCTACAAACTATAAATTCCTATACAAATATTTATCATATTATCATTACCATTTCCTTGAGAGAAAGGTTAATGTGAAAAAAAATGTTCAAATATGAACCCCCATTTGAGGCTTATAGATGCATACTACATAAGTTTAAATGGTGTATAGAATCATTGCCAAGCTGTAGAGAGAATCACCAAATAACCAATCCCTTTCGGTAGTAAGTGGAATAGAAATAGCCACTTGGGGCATTTTGCTGATCTTAATGACCAGATATCACTCTTTGGCACTTGACATTCATGACAGATATAAGAAATTAATTGATACCTAAATAAATCAATTACGTAACTGAGATCTTAGGATTTTTTAAATCGTCTCATATGTAGAATTACATGAATATATGTGATCTATATATGAATGTTTATCCTAGTTGGAAATAGATGATAGATATAAGATAGATATTATATTCATATAGCATAACTCCCTCAATTTTCATCAACATTTTTACCAAATCTTTTAAGAGATTGAAGGAAAAAATAAAGATGTGAACAAGAGAATAGCATTTTGAATAATTTTGAATATGAGGCAACATTTTTACCACAGAATCTTTGAATCTTAGAGTTGGAAGGAATCCTAGATTTTGTATATACACACCATCCACTAAATCCCTTATCAGTGGTTTTCTGGCCTCTGCTTGCACAGAGAATAAAAGAGTAAATATTCTACAAGGTATCCCATTCTTTTTTTTTTTTTTAACAGTTTTTCTCTTCCATTTTTAAACAAAATTAAGAAAATTCTTCTTTATATTGAACTGAGATATCATCTTAATATTTTTAAAGCTTTCTGACCACATTTTATGGGGCAAGAAAATCATTCATTCATTCATTCATTGAACATTAATTGCCCGTTACCAGCTGGCATTCATACAAGTAGACCCACTCACAAGCCAAGGTGCAGTCAAGTTGGAGATAGGTGTAACTCAATTGTAATTGATTTTGTCCAACACCAAACCCCAGCCTCATCGGAAAATCTCTTTCCCTACAACAAATCTAATTGCCTCTCCTAAAATACTTCCCTCAGTTGATTTTGCAATTTAGCCATTATCACATTTTCCTGTTACTTCCCCAAACCAAATATTGAGGTAAAATAGGGATATCCAGAGTGTAGCAGGCAAACAAAACAATTTCTATCCTTTTCCCTTCTAGATTTTCTCTAGCTCTATGTAAAATAAAGAGTAAAATGGATAAACCTGTGATCATTTTACTTGCCCCTCAGGACACAGTGCTCTGAAACTTCAGCAAGCATATCTTCTGTTTGTTCTCAGGCCATGTTATCAGAAGGCTATCTGACCAATCGGAAGTTCACACAACCAGTCAGGAAAAATTCTACACTTTTAGGGGCCAAGGGAGGAGAACTTCTCAAGAGCAGAGGGAAGAGGAAGGAGGCAGGACTCACAGCAGACGTCAGTTCTGCACAAACTAGCTGTGGGATTCTTCCTGCCTCAATCTCCTCATCTGTAAGGGTGGTAATAAGGAATCTTTAAAGCACCTTACAGTTTAAAAAATCTACAATTTCAATTTTTATTTGAATAAAATCAAATAAATTTGGAAAAAATGCGTTTTCAACATTCTGACGTATGGCAAGCTTATTAAGGACTTTTCAGCTTGTCAATATCTTAGAACAGATTTCTTGACACACATTCAAACTAGATATTATTGGAGGAGGTCATCGAGTGGATGTGACTGCCTGGTGACCTGTAAGCTGAACCCAGGCAATTGGAGGCTCCCCACGCTCTTCCCTTCCTTGGAATATACATTCCGCCCACAGTTCCCACAGCTGGAGCCATTTTCAGGGATGCAGCCTTGAGACAGTAATGTGTTGTTGAGACCATGTGGATGGTATACGTGACTGAACCCAGTTAAGACCCCATATAAGCTCATATTCTGGCTATCAGGTTCAGAGATCTACTGGTCTTGCAGCCACCCAAGACAAGCCTCCTACGTAAGTTTTCTTGCTTATGAAAACTGCCGCCTGCCAATCTGGAGTGGTCTTCCTCTTTCTTCAGTTTCTCCTTGTCCTCCATGCATGGGGGCCAGTTTACAAACCAACAGATATATAACATTGTTCTTAATAAGATTTCATGCATGTGATTTTCATCATGTATATGATCCATTATTACAACATACAAGAACACATTTACAAATTTATTTCTCAACTGATTTAGTTGGAATTGTGATTGTTTTATTTATTAGCAGATCTATGCTGTCTTATTACCCTGAGGTTTTCAGTGACTTTTAGCTTGTAAGAAAAGCTAGAGAAAATAAGGGAAGATGAGACAAACATTTGTGAATATACATGATAGTTGAATTAAAACTTTCCATCATATTATATAGCATCCTAAAAAAACAGATAGGAAAATATACGAATCATTCCCTTCAATCATTCCCTTGTTTATTTGTTTTTGCGGTACGCGGGCCTCTCACTGTTGTAGCCTCTCCCGTTGCGGAGCACAGGCTCCAGACGCGCAGGCTCAGCGGCCATGGCTCACGGGCCCCGCCGCTCCGCGGCATGTGGGATCTTCCCGGACCGGGGCACGAACCTGTGTCCCCTGCGTCGGCAGGCGGACTCCCAACCACTGCGCCACCAGGGAATCCCTCCCTTCAGTTTTGAATGGAACATTTAACAATCATGAAATAGAATATCAATGAGAAAAAAATATTTCCCTTAAGAATATCCATATTTAAATGCATAGATTTTCATGTAACCAATAAATAACTCACTGATAGGAAAGACTGAATTGTTCCTGGTTTTTTAAAATTTATTTTATTTATTTATTTTTGGTTGTGTTGTATCTTAGTTGCTGCACACGGGCTTTCTCTAGTTGCAGTGAGTGGGGCTACTTTTCGTTGTGGTACACAGGCTTCTCATTGCAGTGGCTCCTCTTGTTGCAGAGCATGGGCTCTAGGCGCACGGGCTTCAGTAGTTGTGGCACACGGGCTCACTAGTTGTGGCTCACGGGCTTAGTTACTCCACGGCATGTGGGATCTTCCCAGACCAGGGCTCGAACCCGTGTCCCCCAGATTCTTAACAACTGCGCCACCAGGGAAACCCCTGAATTGTTCCTGTTATCATCATTTTGATGAATGATTATATAGTTCTCTGCAGTTTTCAGGTCTTACTCTTGTGTTACAGTTTGTTAGTTGTAACAGATTTTCCCTCTGTAACTGGGAGCTTTCACCAGCCAACCAAGAACCAGCTTTCTGAACTTCTTTTCCTTCTGACACAGCGCTGGGACCTGAAATCCTGTAGTTACACCCATTTGCTTACTGGTCAGGAGAACATATGGTCACAAACCGATTAAAACGAGATTTTCTACAGAATGGGGCTGATTTTCCAAAGTGCAGTGATGCAATTCCCCTCTGCTCCCTATCTGCACCATACCCTCTCTGGACTGGATTTGTGAGAAGAAAATTATTCCATAACGGTACAGCACATCTTTCATTTGAAGAGACTTGAGCAGTTAAGGAAACAGCACCAAAGCAGGTGGGTGTAGATTTTCCTTCCTGTCCCAGGCTTGCCACTGACCTTGGGAAAGTCTCATCTCATCTAAGTTTCCACAGTCAGAGCTGAATAGTTAATGAAGCTCCTCATAGCTCTTTCATCCTGTGACTGACTGTTTATCCCATTTATTCAACTTCTGGTGATTTTCCCTAAAAACTAACTCTATTTTAAAATTTAATTTAATTTCCCCAAATGATCATGCAGTAAATTTGACTTTTTTTGTTTTGGAGTAGAATTCTATGAGATTTAACACATGCATAGATTCTTGTACCACCACAATCAGGAAACTGTACTGTCCCATCACCCAGAAAACTCCCTTTATAGTCACACCCTCATCCCCTAGCCCCTGACAACCACTAATCTGGTTTCTATCTTTGTCTTTTTGAGAATGTCAAATAAGTAAAATCATACAATATGTAACTTTTAGAGACCAGCTTCTCTTAATCAGCATAATGCTTTCAAAATTTTTCCAAGTTGTTTAGTACATCAATAGTTTGTTCCTTTTAACTACTTAGTCGCGTTCCATTGTATGGATATACCAGTTTGTTTATGTCTTCACTCATTGAAGGACATGGGGTATTTCCAGCTATTAGCTATTACAAACAAATCTATCAATATTATGAATATCTGTGTGCAGGCTTTTGTGAGAACATAAGTTTTCACTTCTCTATGGTAAATACCCAGGGGTGGGGTTGCAGGGTCAGTGGTTAGAGTCTGTTTAACTTCATACAAAACCACAAAACTGTTTTCCAGAGTGGCTGTACTATTTTGCATTCCTACCAGCAATGTATGAGAGTTCCAGTTCCTTGTCAGCACTTGGTATTGTCAGCATTTTTTCTTTTAGCCATTCTGATAGGGGTGTAGTGATATCTAATTGTGGTTTTGTATTTGCATTTATCTAATGGCTAATGGTGTTGAGCATTTTTCGTGTGTTTATGTTCACTATCCTTATATCCTCTTTGGTAAAGATTCTGTTCAAGTCCTTTGCCCATTTTTTAATTGGGTTGTTTGCTATCTTATCGTTGAGTTTTGACCTTTTAAAAATACATTCTGAATATATGGCCTTTGTCAGAAAGGTGATTTGCAAATATTTTCTCCCCATCTATAACTTGTCTCTTTATTCTCTTGGTGATATCCTAAGCAGAGCAAAAGTTTTTAAATTGCTGAGGTTCAAATTATTAATTGTTTTCTTTACAGATCCTATTTTGGTGTCATTCTTAAGAACTCTTTGCTTAACCCTAGGTCATAAAAGATTTCCCTAAGAAAATAATTTTAAAGAAAGAAAATGTTATATGCCTAAGGACGTTCTTTATGGCACTATTAGTGAACAGTGAAAAAGTGGAAATAATATCATGTTGCCACCATAGAGCAATGGGTACATAAACTATTCCCCTGTCATCATAGGGCCATGAAAAATATTTACGGAGAGTATATAATAACATCACAGGGAAAG
This sequence comes from Aethalodelphis obliquidens, assembly GCF_003676395.1. NCBI lineage: Eukaryota > Metazoa > Chordata > Mammalia > Artiodactyla > Delphinidae > Aethalodelphis > Aethalodelphis obliquidens. The sequence goes on from NW_020837948.1 coordinate 24,814,597, forward strand.
AATTATGGCTTAAGTTAAAGTAAGATGCAAACGCTTTGTGCCATATGCCACAATTACAGAAAAAACAAAATACTGCTTAGAAAAAGAGATAAGAAAAAGAGATAAGAGATAATACTGCTCAAAATATTATCAAAGGCTACAGTGATTCCAGGTCTTTTCTATATTTACTTATTTTTTTAAAAATAGGTTTATGAAATAAATCAAATAAAATTTTATGTTTAAAAATCCATTTTTGACATTTTGTCTCTGCTGTGAGACCAAGCACTGTCCTATATTGAATCTGACTGCTCTGTCCTTGAGGGTTGACCAGCTGGCCAAGGGATAGATGTTTGAAAAGAAAGATCTTCCTGCCCTGGCTAGAGGAGAGTTTCCCCAGAGTTGGGGCAGAGAACGTGGGGGGTTGGGCAAGAGCAGGAGTACACCTGATAACACATGGAGACAGAGGTTGTAGCCTCCACACTAGCAAACTCCATTCTCTTTTCTCTCTCCAGTCTACTGTCTCAATTTACTACATTCCAAGGGCTCTGGAAAGAGTCTCCATTTTTGTGTGGATCATAGCGATTCAGCCACTATCGAGGTCCCTCTGTGTGTCAGAACCTGTGTCCTGGAACACCAAGAGGACGGAGGCACAGCCTCCACCCTGTAGGACCTCAGCATCCAGTGATTCCAACTGCCATGCTACACAGGCAAGCTCCTTGTCACTGCTGCAGCTAAATAAGCTCTCCTCTGCTGGACATGGGCTGCAGTTTTCAAAATTACCTTTCACTTAACATCTCTTCAAGTAGCCACACAATTCGCCTTTCTTGGTCTCCTGCCCTGAGCTGTAAAATTGTGCTGCGCTTTGTTTCTTAAACATAGTTGCCCCATTTCACACCAGGGCATTGATGGCTCCAGAGGAGATAGGTGATCACCATACTCTTCTCCAGGAGGAAATCCCCAATCCTCGTGGATCAGGAGTAGAACTGACAGGCTTTCTGGGCCTATTTATCCCAATTCCCCCCTTTCCACATGGCAATCTAAGCAAACTGAAAAGCCTCCATCCACCAGGCCTGACAAAGGTAATTTGTTCTGAGTTCCTCTTAAAATCCTTAGGACCCACTTGAATATTTCAGATAGGAACTGCTAGAGCCACCCGCAGTGTCAGAGAGAGGAAACAAAGCACGATGGCACAGAGTCACCGTTCTGAGCCAATGGGCAAACTAGGCTGTCGCAATAGATTACAAAGTAACAGACCTCCCACCAGGGGGAGGCGCTTTCGGACATGACCTGTGGCTACCTACATCTTGGTCCCTTTGACCTCAGAGCAGGGCTGTGCTAATAAAAAAGGGAGAGGCTCATTAGCTCTCTTTTCCATTCATGCTTGTTTTGAAAACATTACATGCCTTGCAGATTACATGATAATTATACTCAAGGGCTGCCAAGGAACTTCAGGAATAATTATCATACGATTTGCAGGTTTTAGAGCTCATGGTAACACTTTGGTGCTGGGAGGCCTTCTTTAGTGAGTCACAGCAATTACCCTACTCTCACAATCTTAGATTGTTCCTTGAGCCCTATGAGAAGACAAGGAGGCTAAATATTCAAAGAAGGCAGGGAGATATGGGGGATGTGAAGCTCCACGGTGGTGGTCCTGACTAGAGGGCCGGCCAAATCAGATCATTCTACTGGAGCCACATGAAGGCCAAGAATTAATCAAAACTAAAACCTGCTCAGGGATCTTTCTTGCAATAGACACAAAAGCGCCTACTCCTTCCTTCTTCTTCCTAGAAGCCTCCAAATGTGATTAAAAGTAACAAGCCAGTCATTTTCACCACTCAACTGAAATTGCTCGTGATAATGTTTCTAACAGTGACCACCTAAGTGGTAAAGCCTTTGAGAATTTTGCCTTCTCAGCAGGTGAAGTTTCAGCGGATCATACCTCTCCTGCGTGATCCCCTTTCCCCCTGTGGCGCTGTAGCCCCAGCTGTATTCTACTTCTCTTTAATTTCTCTGTTGATTCCTTTTACACTGCATCAATTTCTGTGTTTGACACATAGTAGGTGCTGGGTAGTTGTTTACTAAACTGGTGGTGATCAAATACTGCCCAGGAGTTGTATTGAATGTGTGTGCATTAGTGTTTAAGGAGTGTGTGCAGTGTTAGAGAATGATGTCTTGTTGTGTGCCACTCATTTATTCATCACCCAACACCTATTTAACACCTATTAAGTGACAGACAACAGGCTGGGCACTGGTGTCACCACCAGGAACAAAATAGGTAGAAACAGAATTTTTGCCTTTGGGGAGCCTAGTCTAGTGGGAGATGCTGATAAATAAAAAGGTAATGAAAACAGAACCCAATAAGATCTATGTCTGGGAAGCAAAGAGCACTGTGGGTGCTTGTAGGACATGCCCCAACTCCAGGCTTGGAGGAGGAGAACAGGTCTCCCCAGATTTTTAGGCTGAGACCTGAAGGATCACTAAGATTTGGAGAAGGTTAAGAGGAAGCATGTTTCAGATAAGGAAAATAGCCTGTGAGGGAGCCTGGAGGCAAAAGCGAGTTGAAAGACTGCAGGAATGAAGGGTGAAGGTCAGGGAAGAGGCAAGTAAGGGACAGATTAACTCAGGGTTTTGTGCATTTAGGAGAATTCAGGAGAATGAATGAGGAGGGTGCAAGCAGTTTGTGTTCAGGACACTCACTTTGACGGGGAACTGGGTTACCAGTTTAGAAGGATCTCATAGAATTGAGAAATACACCAGTTCAGCCACAGTGAGAAGAGAGAGGAGAGATCAGTGCTGGATGAGACTTGGTCTTTGAGGCTTTATAGGAAACTTTGGGAATCTTCACAACTGTGCCTTGTGTAAGATGACAGGGTAGGTGGACGGCCCCTTCCCTTGCAAGATAATTAATGAGTTTCCCACAAGAGGGCGCCCTTGCAGAAGAAAGTCCTCATTCATCCATTCACATCCTCTTGTGCCTGAGGCCAGCAACCTCAGAAGAAACGGCCCCTCAGAGGAGCCCAGCAGGAAGACATCCCCTGATGAAGACAGAAATTCCGTAGCTCCCTTAAATTCCTGTGGAGCTGAAGCAAAGGTGTTCCTGTGAGTCCAAAACAAAAGACTCCTATTATCACCTCAGGGCTCTATTTTCTTAAGTCACATCTCTCTTTAGGAGTCTCATACTATTTACAATAGCTCCAGTTAAATTTGTACTTATCCTCTAAGCAATGAGCTGCCTGCCTTTGGCGTCTAGAAGGATTCAAAGTGAACCTTTTGGCTTCTTTCAGTTTTATACCATACACATCGCCATCAGCTCTGCTACAAGACCAAGAGATTGTGTCTTATTTGAGGTGACGTACTATAGTCATGTAGGTGTCTCTAGAAATATGCCCGTCACCTTAACGTCTCTTGGTTTCTTAGTGATATTACCTTGGAATTTCAGCCCATTTCCTCAGGAAGTGCTATTAACAGTACAGGATGCAGCATTTAGTCTAATGAGCAGACAACAGTGTGGGTGTTTTAAGCCCAGGCTACATCTTGGCTGACTGCTTAAATTAAAAAGAATAAATGGACCCTATTTTTTCTTGCCTAAGGACCCCTCAATGGAAAGGCACTCCCCTGCCCCTGCAGGTGTTGACAATAATATACGGCAGGTAGTGAATATCATCTGACATGCTCCTCGCTTGCCCAGACCCTTTCCAAGGCTCTAGGAGGGTCTTAGCAATTTTGTATTGTAATTCTGTTTTTTTTTTTTCTTAAATGGGGCTTCCCCAATTATATAAACTTCAGGCTGTCCCCACAAAATCTTGATTTCCCCAGATATTATTTACATGAAGCCATACCTAGGACCATCCTTTCAGCAGCAGAACACCTGTCAGTCACTGCTAGATTGACCATGTCTAGGACAATAGCAATTGTTTCGAGTCTCACGCATTTCCACCAGCTTTTCTCCCCTGGTCTTTCTTTAAGGGCCTATTGTATCAAAGAGAAGGAAGGAAGTGACTAAGAAAAGGAAGCTATGCCTAAGTCATTGGAAAAGTGTATTTGTCAAATGACACAACCTTTTCCCAAAGTAGAAGTTTCAGGTGAGGCTAAGGACAGCATGAACTGAAGCACGAATCTTAGGAGTTGAATTCCTACTCTTCTGCCTATGGATTGTCCTTTGAGCTTTTACAGATTTTTCCCAGGATCCCCTATATTCCCAAACTCACTTAATTCATGGTCCATCTACCTCTCTGTTTCCTTTTTCCTCTGCGCCCCCAGAGATACGCATGCCTCATTTTCTGCATAGCTGGCTTCATTTCCATCTTTGGCACGTGAGAGTGTCTGTGATGGCTGCAGATAAATTACTTCTGTTTTCCTGGAGTCATTCCCATCCCTGCCTGTCTCAGACAGCTCCCTTCCAATGATTTTATTCTGTGTCATTCCCCTCAGCCACATAAGCTAGCAAAGCTAACAGAGACAGTGAACTTAGCCTTCTTGTCCATCCCCGCCATGGGAAATCATTTCCAATGGCATTGACTCTTTGCAGTGGAAAAGCAGGAAAGAATCTTGTTCTTTGTGGTCTCAAGCCCACAGTGGCAGAGGCTGACTTACTATGAAACTTCCAGCTTCAGGCAAAGAGGGGAAAGAGTGCAGGGCACGTGTAAACTACAGGAATGCCCACATGTGCACACGCATTGAAACATGCCTTAGGTTTTCACAGTGATCGATATGCACATGGGTACAAGCCCCAGTTTCAAGCTCTTTCTACATATTGGATATGCTCTTGTGAGGGAGCCCCCCTTTTCTTTCTTTGACATTCAGTTAAACTAAAAGCAAAAACGGCCATCTGTACTGCCTTTGATACAGTAGATTGCTAAAAGCTGTTCCCTGTCAGACCTCTTCTTTCAGCCTTGGCAGGGAGACACATACACATATGACACTTCTCTCATCCACATATGAGACACAGATTTCTACAGGGTCATAGGTCTTCTATAAAACCATCAGGCTAAATACTAAATGCTTCCCAGTGACTGGCTTGCCTTCTATGGCCATAGCAGAAAGGAAGGGCTTCATTTTGCTTTCAGGTTTTCTGGTTTGTGTGTTTGTGCATTTTGTTTTTGCCGCTGAGGGCACCAAACCTTCTCTCTGATCCTCACTTGTGTTTCACATTTTTCATTAACACTTGCATTTAAGCAGCTCATTCTAATTCTTTCCGTTGTTCCTGTTCTGCGTGAACTATCTGCTGGCAGTTGCCATGCCAACCCCAAATCCTGGGGTCCTGCTGCTAGATCACAAGCTGCCATTAGCATATTTTTATTAGCACCTGATTGCCCTCCAAAGACCTTCCAGTTGCTGAACGCCATTAGCTCAGAGTGTCACGAGATTTGACTGCATATTTACAGACTGGATCAGGAAGAGAACAGGCTGAACTGCACAGCCCTTCTCCAGGCTTAGTTTCCATAAGTGCCAGGTTGGTTCCCTGGGTCTCTTCCACAGGGAAGATCATCACAATTGTGTGGTCCTTGCAGGTATCAGTTCTTGCTTCCTGGAGGTGACTTACAATAATGTGGATGCCAGCATGACCCTCAAGCTGGTGGAAGACTTCTCTCACCTGTATTGCAAAATAGGCTGCTCTCCACTGTCTAGGGACACGGGCAGGGGGGATGATGCTACCATCTTGCTCTTTCTAACTTTCACCGAACAGAATGGAGCAGGCAATACCGATCAGAAGTCAGTTTCTCTTCAAAAAAGAGTTAGGGAGCAGAGAGTGAATGAGAAGTGTTTCGATAATTAAGAGTTAAGAAGGCAGATTATTTCAAGGTATGTCCTTAAGAGCTTTTGAAATTAAGTTGCTTTGAAGTTCTGAAGACTCTCAGCAAGCCAGTGAGCTAGGTCAGAGAATGTTGACACCTAAAGTGAAGACAAGAGGAAGTTTAAAACTGCTACTAAAATCTGAAGAAAGCAAAAAGAGTTAGGCTTAACTGTAGGTAAAAACAATTTAGAGAAAAGGGACCTTGCAAACTCAGATGCTTATGGAGACAAGACAGATAAGGCAAATGGATGAAGTGAGATGCTTGGAAGATGATGGAAGGCAAAGGGTCCTCAGTTTCCGTGCTGTAAAAACACGAGTGACAGAAGGACTGGAGCGATCGGAGTGCTGACTCTATCCGGAGTGAGCGTCCCTCCTACAGGTAATCAGGAGGGCCCAGTGCTGCCAGATCTTCAGAGAGCTGAAGCAAAGTTAGAAATATATATCTTTGAGGAAAGTTCCAAATTTTAAAATACTGAGCATATAATAATTTGACTTGATTAAAACATTGGGCCACCCAACACTGTGTAGGGCAAAAAAAACCCATTTCTTGTGTTGAATATTGTCCACAAGCTGCCAGTTTGCAACCCATTCTAAAAGGAAGCCACGCTTAATCCTAGAACTAAGATATCATTAAAATAAAAATCCAAATTCCTAACTAAGTAACTGTATTTTGATAGAAAGCACGCTAGATGAGGTCGTATGTTGATCTGTATCCCCGGGTAAATTTTCACAAGCTTTAATATTTGGTTCGTATAATCAAGCAATGCTAGAAGAATGGGAAGTTCAATGATCAGTACAAAAGCTCAAAAGATAAGACCAAACAAATCATGCTTGGCTGGTAACATCATAGAAGGCTTCAAGGAAGAGGCAGGACTTTCACTGTCCTTCAAGGATGGTTGGATTTGGAAAAACAGAGATGAGAGGGGAAATTTCTTGGGTAGAAGGCACAGTGGAACCACAAGTCCAAAGGAAGAAATGATAAGATGCTTTATTCTCCATTGTGCAGACTGAAACATCACAGAGGCAATGCTGGGCTAAATAAATAGTAAAACAAAATGAAGAAAAACATTACTGCTCACTTACAGTCCTTAACTTCACATATTAGGTCTGAGAGGCGTGAAAAACTGAATTTATCTTGGGAATGCAGACTCCGGTATTTGAATGTGTCTGCCTGGAAAGCTGACAAACTGAAAGGCATTGCGTTAGTGCTCAGAGTATTTACTTAAATTATGTTCATGTGGATACAATTTCAATTTTCTTCAGAAGACTTGTATCTCTTCATTTTTTTATTACCACTATATACTGCCACTGTAATCACAAGCCTGGTTGTGAATTCCATTTGGAAGCCTGGGATCTCAAGCCTGGATTTTCTTCAAAGACTTAAAAGTTTACTTGCCCATCAAGGTCAGTTCTTTGACACTTGCCACCTGTGGTCCTCTAAGGGCTTGGTGGTTTCAACATTAATTTGATTAGTCGATAGACTAAATATTATGATAGTCTATCTGTTGATGGAGAATTTGGGTCTGTTAAGTATAACGACTCTGGCTTTCTCATATAACTTGATGACACATCTGTTTCTGCAGAGCTGCTTCCTACAGCCTTCTCAGGCAAAGTCAGATGCGGGAGGGATGGTGAAGTTAGTTCATCCCCAATCAGGCTATCCTGGAGAAAAGTCTGCAAGGGTGGGAGGGGGCCTGGAAGGGTGCCAACAGGGGCTTGCATAGGACTAGCAGGAGGAAGAAAGCTGATTAAAAGTCCAGTTAAGTCAAGTCAAAAGAATAATAAATCAAAAAGGTCATCAGGCTAGAGGAGCTGAGTGGGACATGAGCCAAAGGATCAAAGTGAGGGTCAGAAACAGGATGACTGGAAACAAAGCCAATTCAGGAACTCACCCTGGGAAAGCTGAGACAATGCTCTGGCATACCGTAGGCACAGATGGGTGAGCCCAGCTGGACAGGACCTGTGTTATGACAGTACCAGAGCCTGGATGGAACCTCCGAACCTGATGGGAAGAAAACAATGTTGAGAGACAATTCTGCAAGCACTAGTTTTGGAGCATTGTTTCCCTAGCCTGTTGAACGAAAGATTTGCACTGACCATCTCTCATGTCCGTGTGAATGACAATGTTCTCTGATGCCATCTGGCTAAAGTACCGTCAGGCTCAGGCCCCTCCTGCAACCAGCCAGTCCTCCCTCAGCCTTTGCAAATCTGTCTCTGGTGAACATGCCAATCATCAGCACTGATCCACTTGAAGGTAACATCTGAGGAGAGCAAATAGCCGGAGCAGAGCCCCAGAACACCCATCCTTCCTCGGCAGGGGAAGGTACCTCAGTTAGCACCTCCTGCAGGAATGAAACGCCTGTAGAGACTGCCTTTCCATATGCCCCAAGATCAGGCCCTAGAATCTGGAGAAATGCTTGTAATGGGAATGTGCCATCCTATAAATTCAAGTACACAGATCAGGCTGAAAGAAAGCAAGGAAAGTGCATGCCAAGTTTGCCTGCGGTCACATAAGCGAGCCTTAGCTGTTTCCTGAAGATAGGAGCTGGAAGTCTCCTGGGTAAAGCTGACTGAGCTCACACATTTCACCCTTGGCCTACTTTATTTATCTTGAAACCACTGAAGCATTCAGTCTAGACCATACAGTATTTCCAGTATCTCCTGTTACTTCTTTCCCAAGCATCTGGTTTTTCTCAGGCCCCACATGACTCACCCTACATGGCCTCGTGCTGGGATCGAAGAACTCCTGCGGAATGTCCTGCCCATGCTTGGGTCACTGCAGACAACTGCTGAAGTCCGGGGTCTGTCCTGCAAGGTGACCTGTCAAACAGTACAAACCTGAGTTTTCTTTCTGGACAGCGAGTTTGGGGCCTTTGACTAGGACTTTATACTGGACTTCCGAATTCGGGGAAGGGAGCAGCCAGGGAGCTCCTGCCCTGGGAAATCTGCCTCAGGCCTGGCATCTGGGAACTTCTTGAGAAAGAAGCCCTGAAACTCCTTGGGAGGTCTCAGCTCCCATACAAATTGGCTTTCACATCGTTCATGTCCGTTGTGTCACAGTGTTTGTTATTTTAGTTTTTCTTCACTTCTACAATGTTTAAAACCCCACCCATCAACAAGTGTGAGTAGCTGCCACATAGCTGTGCTAAGCTAACTGCTTTGGTGAAGGCTTCCCATCTCAAGAGGTGAGATAATAAAAATAATTCATAAAAGGGAACACTGAGTAACACAAGGCTGTGTGTCATGAAGGTATTCACGTGAGTGGCAGACAAGTTCTGTAAAGATGGAGCCTAAAGGGAGAGCAGTGGATGCTTCCGAGTAGAAATAGATTTATAGTAGGCTTTGTAGGATGGGTAGAAATTGAATGGTGGATGGATACTAAAGGCTTTAATGCAAGAAAAATTATCTGAATTTATTCAGATAGATAGAAATAGTGAACTAAGTAAAGCATAGGACAACAGACCAGATTGGGTTGATTTATCATTTTGTCTCATTATCTTGTATTACCTTTTTTATATGATGCAAGATAAGGAATTTGATTTCTATTTGATACAGATTCAGATAATCCCTAGGTATTTACTTACATCCGCCCTTTGGGTTTAAGGATGACACTCCCAGTTCTCATAAACTTTGGCCAAAACACCATATGCTCCTTCAATATCATCATTTTCTTTCAGCCAACAATTTTATGCTATTATGCTGAATATTGTCTATTTGGGATCAGATCCATTTCCACCCCAGGCTTCGTGCAGTCCTTGACATACCACTTCCATATAACATTTGCTTCTCTTGCCTTATGAATGGTCAAGTCAGATAAGTTCCTATTTGTCAATATTTACAAATAGTTATGAATATGTAATTCATATCCATCTTGGGTTTCAGAAGGTCTTAATGTCCTTCTATTATTTATTCTATTTCAAACTAAGAAACAATTAACAGCCAATAACTGACATCCAAAGGAGGTATACCAGCAGCCTCAGGAGACACTGAGGCCAGAAACAGGCTGGTTCTGTTGACTCCCTCAGGGAACTGTCAAGGGGTTGATGTCACTTCACTGTTGAAGACAGGTACCAGAAAAGATAGCCATGGTGGAAACAATGTGAACATTTGGAACCAGAGAATGCTTCACATGGGTAGTGATGTGCTTAATCAGAACTGCAAGTGATGGCCCAGTTAGTCATAGGGAAGTTGATGGCCTGCAGAGAATACACCCAAGCCTTTGCACTTGGACAGCCTACCCATAAAACATGTTCTGACCTGTGCCAGATGGCTCCCAGTTACAATCAAATCTTTATCTCACACAACTTTGGATGTTAGAAGGCTAACATCCAGTCATGGCCACAGGGAAAAGAAAGAGGAATTATGTTAATAAGGATGCTATAGCTTCAACATGCCCAGTGGGGCTGTTTCCAAAAACAGAGGAGGGTTTATAGCAAGGTGTTTGGAACTCACTTGTAGAGAGTGTGCACAGTGGAGCAGGATTTGGAGGATGTACAAGAGCCAGAAATTGTGGCCGACAAGTGAGCAGTTTTGTCTCTCATAAGCAAGACAAGTCCCATTGGGTATAATTTGTCCCTTGGCTGTGTTAGCAAATACTCCTAAAAGTGACAACAGCTGAATTATTGGGACATTTCTGGTACCCTTATTTTCACAGAAGAAGAAGCATTATCCTGTGATCAATGAACATGAAGTTCACTGGGTAAAATTTTTAAATGCTGGACCTGATTCTGGGAGTGAGATATAAACATTCTATCAGTGTATATCCTGTTCTATTGCATTAAGTGCTATATAAGGTCTAGAACAAGTGCACCCCTAAAGTGAGACATGTGTACCCCTGAGTGTCCTTCTGAGATGTAGCTTAGAGATTAGAAGGCTTTGGGAGAATGCTATAGGGTAGAGTTCTGACTGGATGAGTGATACTGCCTTCTTGATTTGACTGCCAAGGACCCTGGGGAATAAGTAGTAAAGAGTATAAGAAGCAGAGATTGGTTCAAGATGGCGGAGTAGAAGGACATGCGCTCACTCCCTCTTGTGAGAGCACCAGAGTCACAACTAACTGCTGAACAATCATCGACAAGAAGACACTGAAACTCACCAAAAAAGATACCCCACATCCAAAAACAAAGGAGAAGCCACAATGAGATGGTAGGAGGGGTGAAATCACAAATCAAATCCCATAACTGCTGGGTGGGTGACTCACAAACTGAAGAACACTTATACTACAGAAGCCCACTCACTGGAGGGAAGGTTCTGAGCCCTATGTCAGGCTTCCCAACCTGGGGATCTGGCAATGGCAGGAGGAATTCCTAGAGAATCAGACTTTGAAGGCTAGCACAATTTGGTTGCAGGACTTTGACAGGACTGGGGGAAACAGAGACTGCACTCTTGGAGAGCACACACAAAGTACTGTGCACATTGGGACCCAGGGGAAGGAGCAGTGACCCCATAAAAGACTGAACCAGACCTACCTCTAGTGTTGGAGGGTCTCCTGCAGAGGCAGGGGGTAGCTGTGGCTCACTGTGAGGACAAGGACACTGGCACCAGAAGTTCTGGGAAGTACTCCTTGGTGTGAGCCCTCCTGTATTCTGCCATTAGCCCCATCAAAGAGCCAGATAGGCTCCAGTGTTGGGTTACCTCAGGCCAAATAACCAAGAGGGAGGGAACCATGCCCCACCATCAGCAGACAAGCAGATTAAAGTTTCACTGAGCTCTGCACACCAGAGTAACATGCATGTCTACCCACCACCAGTCCCTCCCATCAGGAAACTTGCACACGCCTCTTAGATAGCCTCATCCACCAGAGGGAAGAGAGCAGAAGCAAAAACCACAATCCTGCAGTCTGTGGAACAAAAGCCACATAAACAGAAATATAGACAAGATGAAAAGGCAGAGGGCTATGTATCAGATGAAGGAAAAAGATTAAACCCCAGAAAAACAACTAAATAAAGATAGGCAACCTTCCAAAAAAAGAATTCAGAAAGATAGTGAAGATGATCCAGGACCTCGGAAAAAGAATGGAGGCAAAGTTCGAGAAGATGCAGCAAATGTTTAACAAAGACCTAGAAGAATTAAAGAACAAAAAAACAGAGATGAACAATACAATAACTGAAATGAAAAATACACTAGAAGGAATCAATAGCACAATAACTGAGGCAGAAGAACGGATAAGTGACCTGGAAGACAGAATGGTGGAATTCACTGCCACGGAACAGAATGAAGAAAAAAGAATGAAAAGAAATGAAGACAGTCTAAGAGACCTCTGGGACAACATTAAACGCAACAACATTCGCATTATAGGGGTCCCAGAAGGAGAAGAGAGAGAGAAAGGACCCAAGAAAATATTTGAAGAGATTGTAGTCGAAAACTTCCCTAACATGGGAAAGGAAATAGCCACCCAAGTCCAGGAAGTGCAGAGAGTCCCACACAGGATAAACCCAAGGAAAAACATGCCGAGACACATAGTAATCAAATTGACAAAAATTAAAGACAAAGAAAAATTATTGAAAGCAACAAGGGAAAAATGACAAATAACATACAAGGGAACTTCCATAAGGTTAACAGCTGATTTCTCAGCAGAAACTCTACAAGCCAGAATGGAGTGGCACGATATATTTAAAGTAATGAAAAGGAAGAGCCTACAACCAAGATTACTCTACCCAGCAAAGATCTCATTCAGATTCGACAGAGAAATCAAAAGCTTTACAGACAAGCAAAAGCTAAGAGAATTCAGCACCACCAAACCAGCTCTACAACAAAAGCTAAAGGAACTTTCTCTAAGTGGGAAACACAAGAGAAGAAAAGGACCTACAAAAACAAACTCATAACAATGAAGAAAATGGTAATAGGAGCATACATATCGATGATTACCTTAAACGTGAATGGATTAAGTGCTCCAGCCAAAAGATACAGGCTCACTGAATGGATAAAAGACAAGACCCATATATATGCTGTCTACAAGAGACCCAATTCAGACCTAGGGACACATACAGAGTGAAAGTGAGGGAATGGAAAAAGATATCCCATGTCAATAGAAATCAAAAGAAAGCTGGAGTAGCAATACTCATATCAGATAAAATAGACTTTAAAATAAAGAATGTTACAAGAGACAAGGAAGGACACTACATAATGATCAAGGGATCAATCCAAGAAAAATATATAACAATTATAAACATATATGCACCCAACATAGGAGCACCTCAATACATAAGGTAACAGCTATAAAAGAGGAATTTGACAGTAACACAATAATAGTGGGGGACATTAACACCTCACTTAAACCAATGGACAGGTCATCCAAACAGAAAATTAATAAGAAAACACAAGCTTTAAATGACACAATAGACCGGATAGATTTAATTGATATTTATAGGACATTCCAACCAAAAACAGCAGATTACACTTTCTACTCAAGGGCATATGGAATATTCTCCAGGATAGATCACATCTTGGGTCACAAATCAAGCCTCAGTAAATTTAAGAAAATTGAAATAAAGCATCTCTTCTGACCACAATGCTATGAGATTAGAAATCAGTTACAGGGAAAAAAAAATAAAAAACACAAACACATTGGAGGTTAAAGAATACATTACTAAATAACCAAGAGATCACTGAAGAAATCAAAGAGGAAATCAAAAAATACTTAGAGACAAATGACAATGAAAACATGATGATCCAAAACCTATGGGATGCAGCAAAAGCAGTTATAAGAGGGAAGTTTATAGCAATACAATCCTACCTCAAGAAACAAGAAAAATCTGAAGTAAACAACCTAACCTCACACCTAAAGCAATTAGAGAAAGAAGAACCAAAAAAAACCCCAAAGTTAGCAGAAGGAAAGAAATCATAAAGATCAGATCAGAAATAAATGAAAAGACATGAAGGAAATGATAGCAAAGATCAATAAAACTAAAAGCTGGTTCTTTGAGAAGATAAACAAAGTTGATAAACCGTTAGCCAGACTCATCAAGAAAAAAAGGAAGAAGACTCAAATCAATAAAATTAGAAATGAAAAAGAAGTTACAACAGACACCACAGAAATACAAAACATCCTAAGAGACTATGACAAATAATTCAATTCCAATAAAATGGACAACCTGGAAGAAATGGACAAATTCTTAGAAAGGTATCACCTTCAAGACTGAACCAGGAAGAAGTAGAAAATGTAAACAGACCAATCACAAGCAATGAGATTGAAACTGTGATTAAAAATCTTCCAACAAGCAAAATTCCAGGACCAAAAGGCTTCACAGGTGAATTCTATCAAACATTTAGAGAAGAGCTAATACCCATCCTTCTCAAACTCTTCAAAAAATTGCACAGGAAGGAACACTCCCAAACTCATTCTATGAGGCCACCATCACCCTGATAACAAAAGCAGACAAAGATACTACAAAAAAAGAAAATTACAGACCAATATCACTGATGAATATAGATGCAAAAACCCTCAACAAAATACTAGCAAACAGAATCCAACAGCACATTAAAAGGATCATATACCATGATCAACTGGGATTTATCCCAGGGATGCAAGGATTCTTCAATTTATGCAAATCAATCAATGTGATACACCATATTAAGAAACTGAAGAAGAAAAAAACATATGATCATCTCAATATGTGCAGAAAAAGCTTTGGACAAAATTCAACACCCATTTATGATAAAAACTCTCCAGAAAGTGGGCATAGAGGGAACCTACCTCAACATAATAAATGCCATATACAACAAACCCACAGCAAACATCATTCTCAATGGTGAAAACCTGAAAGCATTTCCTCTAAAATCAGGAACAAGACAAGGATGTCCACTCTCGCCACTATCATTCAACAAAGTTTTGGAAGTCCTAGCCACAGCAATCAGAAAAGAAAAAGAAATAAAAGGAATACAAATTGGAAAAGAAGAAGTAAAACTGTCACTGTTTGCAGATGACATGATACTATACATAGAGAATCCTAAAGATGCCACCAGAAAACCACTAGAGCTAATCAATGAATTTGGTAAAATTGCAGGATACAAAATTAATGTACAGAAATCTCTTGCATTCCTATACAGTAATGATGAAAACTCTGAAAGAGAAATTAAGGAAACACTCTCATTTACCATTGCAACAAAAAAAATAAAATACCTAGAAATAAACCTACCTAGGGAGACAAAAGACCTGTATGCAGAAAACTATAAGACACTGGTGAAAGAAGTTAAAGATGATACAAACAGATGGAGAGATATACCATGTTCTTGGATTGGAAGAATCAATATTGTGAAAATGGCTATACTATCCAAAGCAATCTACAGATTCAATGCAATCCCCATCAAATTACCAATGGTATTTTTTACAGAACTAAAACAAAAAATCTTAAAATTTGTATGGCGACACAAAAAACCCCAAATAGCAAAAGCAGTCTTGAGGGAAAAAAACGGAGCTGGAGGAATCAGACTCCCTGACTTCAGACTATAGTACAACGACACAGTAATCAAGACAATATGATACTGGCACAAAATCAGAAATATAGATCAATGGAACAGAATGGAAAGCCCAGAGATAAACCCACACACCTATGGTCAACTAATCTATGACAAAGGAGGCAAAAATATACAATGGAGAAAAGACAATCTCTTCAATAAGTGGTGCTGGGAAAACTGGACAGCTACATGTAAAAGAATGAAATTAGAACACTCCCTAACACCATACACAAAAATAAACTCCAAATGGATTAGAGACCTAAATGTAAGACCGGACACTATAAAACTCTTAGAGAAAAACATAGGAAGAACACTCTTTGACATAAATCACAGCAAGATCTTTTTTGATCCACCTCCTAGAGTAATGGAAATAAAAACAAAAATAAACAAATGGGACCTAATGAAACTTCAAAGCTTTTGCACAGCAAAGGAAACCATAAACAAGATGAAAAGACAACCCTCAGAATGGGAGAAGATATTTGCAAATGAAGCAACTGACAAAGGACTAATCTCCAGAATATACAAGCCAGCTCATGCAGCTCAATATCAAAAAAAAAGAACAACCCAAACCAAAAATGCACAGAAGACCTAAATAGACATTTCTCCAGAGAAGATATACAGATTGCCAACAAACACATGAAAGGATGCTCAACGTCACTAATCATTAAAGAAATGCAAATCAAAACTACAATGAGGTATCACCTTACACCGGTCAGAATGGCCATCATCAAAAAAATCTACAAACAATAATTGCTGTAGAGGGTGTGGAGAAAAGGGAACCCTCTTGCACTGTTGGTGGGAATGTAAATTGATACAGTCAGTATGGAGAACAGTATGGAGGTTCCTTAAAAAAACTAAAAATAGAACTACCATATGGCCCAGCAATCCCACTACTGGGCATATACCCTGAGAAAACCATAATTCAAAAAGAGTCATGTACCACAATGTTCATTGCAGCTCTATTTACAATAGCCCGGAGATGGAAACAACCTAAGTGTCCATCAACAGATGAATGGATAAAGAAGATGTGGCACATATATACAATGGAATATTACTCAGCCATAAAAAGAAACGAAATTGAGCTATTTGTAATGAGGTGGATGGATCTAGAGACTGTCATACAGAGTGAAGTAAGTCAGAAAGAGAAAAACAAATACTGTATATTAACTCATATATGTGGAACCTAGAAAAATGGTACAGATGAACCAGTTTTCAGGGCAGAAATAGAGATACAGATGTAGAGAATAAACATATGGACACCTAGGGGGGAAAGTGGCCGGGGGTGGTGGTGGTAGTGTGATGAATTGGGAGATTGGGATTGACATATACACACGAATACGTATAAAATGGTTAACTAATAAGAACCTACTGTATTAAAAAATGAAATAAAATTCAAAAAAGAAAAAGAGAGTATAAGAAGCAAAGTGTGGGCTTCCCTGGTGGCACAGTGGTTGAGAGTCCGCCTGCCAATGCAGGGGACATGGGTTCGTGCCCCGGTCCGGGAAGATCCCACATGCCACGGAGCGGCTAGGCCCGTGAGCCATGGCCGCTGAGCCTGCACATCGGGAGCCTGTGCTCTGCAACGGGAGAGGCCACAACAGTGAGAGGCCTGCGTACCGCAAAAAAAAAAAAAAAAAGGCAAAGTGTACTTGATTAACCACATCAATAAATTTGTTTTGAGTCCCGATACATCTCGAGCCCTGTGATGCGCACTAAAGATATGGAGATGAATGGTCCTTGCTCTCAAGAGCTTACAGAATAACAGAGTAGAGAGATGACAATGCAGACGAGTAATTGTTTTGATAGATATATATATGGGACTAGACAGAAACACTTAGGAGAGTACTCTCCTAGGATATTTGTATGGATAGCAAGTGGGGGTGATCACATCATAGGAGTTAAACCCACGGATAATTGTCTTTCTACACCTTTTGTCTCTGTCCTCTAGGGCAGGGATTGGCAAACCACGACCCCCAGGCCTAATCTGGCCCCCCTCTGGTGTTTGTAAATAAAGGTTTATTGGAACACAGCTATATACACTCATGTACATATTGTGTATGGCAGTTTCAGGGCTACAGTGGCTGACATGCATAGTTTCAACAGAGACCATATGGCCTGGTTATAGAAAAACTCTGCCAACCTCTACTCCAGGCTATGGTCCTTGTCCACCTGACTGAAGCTGGCTGGCTAGTACCAATCTACAATCCAGTATATAGAAAGAAGGAAAAGAGAAAGAAGGGTGAAACAATTTGTTTTAAGGATGTGACCCAGAAGTTAACTTCTGTTCACTTCTCCCTGGCTAGAATTTAGTTACATGTTTTGTAAGGAATTCCCAGACTTCTTCCAGTTTCAGTGATACACAAGTACTCACAGGACTCAGCATACAATTAAATTCATGGCCAAGATTTACTGTAAGAAAAGGATACAAAGAAAAATCAGCAAAAGGAAAAGGCCCATTGAGTGAAGTACGGAGGAAACCAGCTGCAAGCTTCCGAAAGTACTTTCCCAGTCTAGTCACATAGGATGTACTTAATTCCTCCACGAACAAACTGTGGTTAACATGTATGAAGTGCTCTGTGCCAGGAAAGCTCCTTAGAGACTCGGTACCAGGGGGTTTTATTGGAGCTGGTCATGTCACTCTCTACTTGAGAATGTACCAAAATTCCAGATCCCCAGAAGAAAAGCAAGAGGTCACCATAAACTATATATTTATATACAGTTTAAGCATAGTAACCCACTCCTATCAGGGACTGGTGGGAACCCTCCTGAAATTCGAGTTCCCAGATGACAGCCAAAGGTCAGCCTTGCAAGCAGGGCTTCCTAAGGATAGAAATCTCAGGCCCACAATAATAACCCTTTACTGCACACATGCCTACACTCGGCTGCAATGGAAGCTGGGGAATGTAGCCCAGCTAAACTTGGGAGGTTTGATGATTCAAAGAAAAATTAAGAATGATACTGTGAATAATGAGTAATCTCTGCCACACAAGGGAAGGAAAAGGAACAGGGTAGGGTTTCTTAATCCTGGAACTATTGACATTTGGGGCTGGGTTATATTTTGTGGTGGGAGACTGTGCTGTACATGCCAGTAGCACTCCTCTCAGGCCTGACGATCAACAATGTCTCCAGATGTTGCCTAATGTGTTCTGGGGGGGGCGGTGGTCACAGATGCCCCACTTGAGATCCAAGCTAGGGTGTAAAGGCTAGAGAGAAACTACAAGTAGTTTGTTACAGTTTCAGTATCAAGTGAGAGTTGAAGAGTGGCAGGAAATCAGGTGAAGGCACAAGGGTGGGGTCAGATTATAAAGCAGGTTGTGTGCCATGATAAGGGGTTTGGATTTTAAAAAAGCATTTAAAGATATGAGGAGGTACTGAAAGATAGTTAAGCCCAAGGATCCTATTTGTATTTTTCAGAAAGCCGGTTTGACCTACAATTGGAGAATTAATTGAAAGGCAATAGTCTGGAGTCAGAAAGACTAATTAGAAGGATATGTCGCTTATTCAGGTAAGAAATTTTGAGGAACAAAATAAAGATATGGATGTTGAGAATAAAAAATGAAGGAATTGAGAAATATCATATACTATCAAATATCATATAAGAAAAAAGAGGGCTTGGTGATTGGTTCAGGTGGGGATGTCTCCCAGGGTTTAGCTTTGGGCATCTGGGCAAGTAGGCTACCGTTCACTGAGGTAACAAAGTCAAAAGAAGGAGCATAATATAAGAGGGAAAGGGATCAGATCAGTTTTTGACTTGCTGAGTTTGAAGTGACTGTTGGATTTCCAACAGGAGATTGTTGATATGAGATGAATAATTTGATGTGCTGGACACTTGGTGTAAGTGGGCAGGGGGAGCTGAAACCTGCACATACAATCAACTACTGTCCATATTTGTTTCTTTACTGAATTTTTAAAACCCAATAGCTTAGTTTCAAATGTGTATAAAACAACTGTTCTATCAAGCTTTTTAGGTGGAGAGGGTGGTTCCCTCATTCACTGTTTATTCAGATGGGTCTTAAATTATGGCAAATTACCAGCTACCCAAACATTTTCATGTCTTCCTGGACTAAGTGTCATTTCTTGGCCACAATGACTATTTTGGCTTTAGTAACTTTTTTAGGATCTACTGGCATTCAATGCCCTCAAGTAGAAACAATCTTTGCAGGAACTAAAGTACAAAAACTTAGGTAATACTACGTATTCTGTATCTAAGTAGATACAGAAACTACTATTTTGGAGTTAAAATGACTTAAGCAGATGACATTTCATGCTGGTGACTACAGTTTCCCTGTCTGTAGTAGAAGGTATCCTGTGTCTAGCAGAGTAGTTAAATTTGCATCCTGTCAGGCAGGACACGCATCATGTGATGGAATTAGTTGGAGATGAGTTACTTTAATTAGTAATCAAGGCACAAGATGCTAAACCAAAGAGCGCTGATTCTGAGCCCTGCATACCTCAGTCCATAATTATAAGGGAAAGTGCTTGTATACATTCCTTACCAAGTTTGATATGAGAGTAAACAGTGGGATAAAATTCAGTATCTAGTCCTTAATGACTCGAACGCAGATGTTGCCGTTGACAGGAAGAGATATGTTGAGTGTTGTTTCTTCATTTGCTTAGCAAGATTTGACATGTGGTGAGCCAGAATAGAAATTTGAAAAGTTGATTCAAGATGTGTTGAGGGAACTTTGGGTGAAAGAAGTGATAAAAGAAGCAGGTCTGGATATACAACATTATGCTGCAGATGGAAACTTTAAAAAAAAAAAAAACAACCATCCAAGGATTGCCTGTTTTGATAAGCTGGTTGGTAAATTCAGTTACTCTTAGGAAAGAATTTTTAAAATACATAAAATACACAGTAAGGATATCATAACTCTAAACAATGTCCATTGCCCATCTCTTTGCATTTGTTTACATAGTGATCAGTGCTTACAGATGGCCCTGGAAGCTTGAGCTGGGGGAAATAAAATAAGGTGATGGAGTACAGGGTGGGGTTGTACACCACGTCCCCAAATGCCAAATCTTCCAAGTCCTTTTGATCCATATTGACTGTGCTTTTCAATGCTGGCAAAGGCTAAGGAATGTACCACAGATCAGCTAACAAGAAAGATGAGCAGATTCTATTAAGATAGGGGACATTGATATTGGTAGATCTCTTCTTTGATAAAAGAAAATAGCCACTCTTCACAATGTCTGCTGAATAATAATACGGCATGGCACCATTCCAAGCACTAGAGCTTTGTCTTTAATATTGCCCCATCTTAAGCATGAGCCAGTTGAATATCCTTGGACCACCCGTAAGAGCCAGGATTTAATATACTGCTGTAAGGTCCTCTTCTCCCACCAGCCATACTTGCTAATTCCTGAAGGCTTAGTCACTATTTTTGAATTGCCTACCAAGTTTTCCCCTTCCTTGTGACTGTGTTAACCTATTTTACTGTTGAAATTTTTGAGGACAGTGAATTTTGATGGCCCCTGGGATCAATCACCTCCCATTTAATGCATTAGGGTAGTATTCGAGCCAGTACTTCCCAAAGCCAGTGCTCTGGACCTCATGTCTCTAAAATCCATATCTCATGTTTCCATATCCCATTATCAAATTGGCCTACTGGCATTTTTAAAAAAGTATAAAGTCACTAAGCTACTAATAACTGTTGCTCTTGGAGAGGGTTATGCCTTTCCATATATACAGATCTTCCTCAGCTTACAATGGGGTTACATCCCAATAAACTCATCATAAGTTGAAAATACCATAAATCGAAAATACATTTAATACACCTAACCTACCGAACATCATAGCTTAGCCTAGCCTACCTTAAATGTGCTCAGAACACTTTTATTAGCCTGCAGTTGGGCAAAATCATCTAACACAAAACGTATCTTGTAACAAAGTGTTGAATATCTCATTTAATTTATTGAATACTGTACTGAAAGTGAAAACCAGAATATGGGTACAGAATGATTCTAAGTGTATCAGTTCTTGCCCCTCATGATCTCATGGTTGACGGAGCTGCCACTGCCCAGCATCATGAGAAGGTATCATCCCACTTATTGCTAGCCCATGAAAAGATCAAAATTCAAAGTACAGTTTCTACTGAATGTGTATCACTTTCACACTCTTGTTAAGTGTTGTAAAATCGTAAGTTGATCCATCATAAGATAGGACCATCTATATTGTCCTTCATTTGTTCCTACTATAACTATTTGTTAATCATCATTCTAGGCATTGGGAATGTATGGATTTTGTTAGTCAGAGTCCTGAAAGGAAAAGGAAGGCACGCTTAAGTTGGGTGATTTAAAGGAAGTATTATAAAGTGACTATTTACAAATTATCTGTTAGGTGGAGTTAAACACAGGGAAAGGACCAGGGATAGTGCAATTTCCTGGGGCTACTAGGACAGTAGTAAGGAATTCATCACCACCACTACAAAGAGGTGAAAGGAAGGAAACTGAGGCAGGGAGACCTGTGTGGAGAGAGCCAACTGATAAGAAGCTGTGACCTTCAGTTAAAGGAAGCCATCAGCCCTTGATGACCTTGCAGAAAGGGCATTGGGAAGAAATAAACATCTCAGACCACACTCTTCTCACATCCATCTACTTCTGGTGCCTTCCATCAATCAATCCTCCCAGGATACTGCTGATATTACCAATACAGATCTGCTTCTTAGGACCCAGTAGTGTGAGAATGCAGGGGAATGGATCTCAAGGAGCAAAGGAAGACACCGAACATGCTTTAGATGGATGAGACAGGGTTCCTTCCTAGGAGCCTGCAAGAGTGCTTCCCACACTTCAGCAGATGCAAGAATCACATGGAGGGCTTGTTAAATACAGATTCTTGGGCCCTACATACCACCACCGCCCAGCAATTCTGATTCAGTGGGTCTAGAGTGAGGTGGGGAAATTAGCATTTCTAACACACTCCTAGTGTTGCCTCTGCTGCTTTTCTACAGATCACATTTTGTGTGGCACTGGTCTGACATTTTGAGAAAGGACAATCCCAAACCCTAAGGAATGGAGGTCTAATAGTAGGAAATCAACTCTATTACAATAGTTGAAAAGATATTTTTGCCACTTTCTTAGCACACTATTGACAAGCCTGCTTTCAAGGCAAGCTGATCTCGACTAGAAGCCACCAAGGAAGAGAGTTTTGAATTTGCAAGTAAGAATGTAAGGATGGCCATGGGTTTAACTTTTCTCCTCCTAAATACATCTTCCTCTTTAAAGAAGCTATTGCTTCACTCAGAGGAGGCAGGAGACATTTCATTTCCAGTGGACCCAAAGGCTAACCTGTGGAGAGACACCGTTTTTACTATTGAAATATATACATATTATTAAATTTTTTAATTAAAAGAGAATGGAAGTCAGATGATTTCATTTTTTTTAATTTTCTGTAATAATTTTTTCTAAGTGAACTTCTAAACTAAAAAAGAAAAACAAACAACAAAACGGCTATAGTAAGCACACAGAAAAGCATGGGAACTTCTCTCCCAAATATTCTTGGATAAGAACCAAATTCCTTCTTATTTACTCTTTCTTTAGCATTATTCCATGAAGGTGATGTACAGTGTTAATCAGATGAGAGGAGCTGGCCTTTGGCTAGAGTAAGAGAGAATCAAAGTGTTTGAACTGAAACATCTGCTCAGATCAATCACTTTGTATGTGCATAAACTGATGTCTCACTTCAAATGGTCTTCTTATCTCCCATTAGCTACTCCTAATTCTGTCCTTTATCAGTCAAGCTTTTCATTCGAGTATATCAAACTCACTGTCCCACTTCTTTACCTATCATTCATTCATTGCCCATGGACTTCTGACTCCCAACTCTTCCAAAACTGCATTGGCAAAAGCTGACTTGGTTATTTGATCTCTCAGCAGCACTCAGTGCTGAGCGCTGCTCCATCATCTTGTTGGTTTCTGTGGCATTTTCCCTTTTGGGTGCCACCTACATCCCTGATGATTCCTTCTTATAACCCTAGTGAATCTGTTGTGTCATATTGCTCAGTCCCTACACAGAGGCTTTCCCAAAAATGTCCAGAGCAACAACTAAAAACCATTTAGCCTTAGATCCCTCTAAGAATATTAAAGGGAATCTAATTCAGCCACATTTTCCAAAGATTCCTATAACACAAGTTTTCTTAAACCTCACAGCTGGTTTGGAGTCTCTCAAACCAAAATCTCCAAAATTCTCTTCCTGAGCTTCAGAGATGAGACTCTTCTTCTTTATTCTCCCACACTCTTCTTCCATCCATCTCTTTATTATATACATTTATTTGCCCTTTCTGCCTCTGCTTTCCTTACTAATTTGGAAAGGGGAAGAAGCAAGAAATGAGGGGCCAAATACACATTTCTTCTTCAAGTATGGGTGAGAAGTAGAGGAAAAGTGATTAACCGGGGTGATGACTCACACATAAGTACTTTTTTTCCACTACACACTGATTCTCTTTCATTGACCCCTCTTGCTCTGCCTTCCCCTGAAATTCTGGCACCACACCAAGTTTCCATGATTGCATTGCCCTGCTGGTTTTTGGTTTTTTGTTTTTAATTAAAATTTACTTTTTTTAAAATATATTTATTGGAGTATAATTGCTTTACATTGCTGTGTTTGTTGCTGCTGTATAACCAAGTGAATAAGCTATATGTATACATATATCCACATATCCCCTCCCTCTTGAGCCTCCCTCCCACCCGCCGTATCCCACCCCTCTAGGTGGTCACAAAGCACCAAGCTGATCTCCCTGTGCTATGCGGCTGCTTCCCACTAGCTATCTATTTTACATTTGGCAGTGTATATATGTCCATGCCACTCTCTCACTTCGTCCCAGCTTACCCTTCCCTCTCCTTGTATCCTCAAGTCCATTCTCTACATCTGCGTCTTTATTCCTGTCCTACACCTAGGTTCTTCATGACATTTTTTTCTTTCTATTTCTTTTAGATTCCATATATATGTGTTAGCATACGGTATTTGTCTTTCTCTTTCTGACTTCCTTCACTCTGTATGACAGACTCTAGGTCTATCCACCTCATTACAAATAGTTCAATTTTGTTTCTTTATATGGCTGAGTAATATTCCATTGTATATACCTGCCACATCTTCTTTATCCATTCATCCAATGATAGGCACTTAGGTTGTTTCCATCTCCGGGCTATTGTAAATAGAGCTGCAATGAACATTTTGGTACATGACTCTTTTTGAATTTTGGTTTTCTCAGGGTATATGCCCAGTAGTGGGATTGCTGGGTCATATGGTAGTTCTATTGGTAGTTTTTTAAGGAACCTCCATACTGTTCTCCATAGTGGCTGAACCAATTCACATTCCCACCAGCAGTGCAAGAGTGTTCCCTTTTCTCCACACCCTCTGCGGCATTTATTGTTTCTAGATTTTTTGATGATGGCCATTCTGACTGGTGTGAGATGATATCTCATTGTAGTTTTAATTTGCATTTCTCTAATGATTAATGATGTTGAGCATTCTTTCATGTGTTTGTTGGCAGTCTGTATATCTTCTTTGGAGAAATGTCTATTTAGGTCTTCTGTCCATTTTTGGATTGGGTTGCTTGTTTTTTTGTTATTGAGCTGCATGAGCTCCTTGTAAATTTTGGAGATTAATCCTTTGTCAGTTGCTTCATTTGCAAAGATTTTCTCCCATTCTGAGGGTTGTCTTTTGGTCCTGTTTATGGTTTCCTTTGCTGTGCAAAAGCTTTGAAGTTTCATTAGGTCCCATTTGTTTATTTTTGTTTTTATTTCCATTACTCTAGGAGGTGGGTCAGAAAGGATCTTGCTGTAATTTATGTCATAGAGTGTTCTGCCTATGTTTTCCTCTAAGAGTTTGATAGTTTCTGGCCTTACATTTAGGTCTTTAATCCATTTTGAGTTTATTTTTGTGTATGGTGTTAGGAAGTGTTCTAATTTCATACTTTTACATGTATCTGTACAGTTTTCCCAGCACCACTTATTGAAGAGGCTGTCCTTTCTCCACTGTACATTCCTGCCACCTTTATCAAAGATAAGGTGTCCGTATGTGCATGGGTTTATCTCTGGGCTTTCTATCCTGTTCCATTGATCTATCTTTCTGTTT
>NW_020837948.1:24849897-24936648 GCF_003676395.1 Aethalodelphis obliquidens
AAACAGAAAGATAGATCAATGGAACAGGATAGAAAGCCCAGAGATAAGCCCACACACATATGGTCACCCTATTTTTGATAAAAGAGGCAGGAATGTACAATGGAGAAAGGACAGCCTCTTCAATAAGTGGTGCTGGGAAAACTGGACAGGTACATGTAAAAGTATGAAATTAGAACACTTCCTAACACCATACACAAAAATAAACTCAAAATGGATTAAAGACCTAAACGTAAGGCCAGAAACTATCAAACTCTTAAAGGAAAACATAGGCAGAACACTCTATGAAATAAATCACAGCAAGATCCTTTTTGACCCACCTCCTAGAGAAATGGAAATAAAAACAAAAATAAACAAATGGGACCTAATGAAACTTCAAAGCATTTGCACAGCAAAGGAAACCATAAACAAGACCAAAAGACAACCCTCAGAATGGGAGAAAATATTTGCAAATGAATCAACTGACAAAGCATTAATCTCCAAAATTTATAAGTAGCTCATGCAGCTCAATAACAAAAAAACAAACAACCCAATCCAAAAATGGGCAGAAGACCTAACTAGGCATTTCTCCAAAGAAGATATACAGACTGCCAACAAACACATGAAAGAATGCTCAACATCATTAATCATTAGAGAAATGCAAATCCATACTACAATGAGATATCATCTCACACCAGTCAGAATGGCCATCATCGAAAGATCTAGAAACAATAAATGCTGGAGAGTGTGTGGAGAAAAGGGAACACTCCTGCACTGTTGGTGGGAATGTAAATTGATACAGCCACTGTGGAGAACAGGATGGAGGTTCCTTAAAAAACTAAAAATAGAACTACCATATGACCCAGCAATCCCACTACTGGGCATATACCCTGAGAAAACCATAATTCAACGAGTCATGTACCAAAATGTTCATTGCAGCTCTATTTACAATAGCCCAGAGATGGAAACAACCTAAGTGTTCATCATCAGATGAATGGATAAAGAAGATGTGACAGGTATATACAGTGGAATATTACTCAGCCATAGAAAGAAATGAAATTGAGCTATTTGTAATGAGGTGGATAGACCTAGAGTCTGTCATACAGAGTGAAGTAAGTCAGAAAGAGAAAGACAAATACCATATGCTAACACATATATATGGAATTTAAGAAAAAAAATGTCATGAAGAACCTAGCAGTAAGACAGGAATAAAGACACAACCCTACTAGAGAATGGACTTGAGGATATGGGGAGGGGGAAGGGTAAGCTGTGACAAAGTGAGAGAGTGGCATGGACGTATATACACTACCAAACGTAAAATAGATAGCTAGTGGGAAGCAGCCGCATAGCACAGGGAGATCAGCTTGGTGCTTTGTGACCACCTAGAGGGGTGGGATAGGTGGGGTGGGATAGGGAGGGTGGGAGGGAGATGCAAGCGGGAAGAGATATGGGAACATATGTATATGTATAACTGATTCACTTTGTTATAAAGTAGAAACTAACACACCATTCTAAAGCAATTATACTCCAATAAATATGTAAAAAAAAAAAAAGAAGAAGCAGACTCCCAGATACAGAGAAAAAACTAGTGGTTACTAGTGGGGAGAGGTGGGGAGGGGCGATACAGGGTTGGGGGAGTGGAAGCACAAGCTATTGGGTGTAAGATAGGCTCAAGGATGTATGGTACAATACAGGGAACAGAACCAGTATTTTGTAATGACTGTAAATGGAAAGTAACTTTTACAAATTTTATAAAGTTTTTAAAAAGAAAGGATATTTAAGTGATCTAATGAAATTGTGCATGAAAGGATAAAATAGATAAGTAAACATATAGTTGTTTGATTATCTGTCTAGCTCCCTCATTAACTGGAAGTTTCATTCAGATAAGACCATGTCAGTTTGTTTACCATAGTGTAGCCGGTATCCAGCACCCGGTAGGCACTCATTAAAGAGTAAATGAAGGAAATACTGAATGGTGCTTCCAGTGTAATACAGAGGAAGAAAAGGTGCTGTGGGCAGACATGGCGGCTCGTAACCTCTTCTGGTGCAAGTGTAAGAATAAATACAAATTAAGAGGCTCCATTCTCCCTGTTGGAAAGAAAGGAAAAGATTCCCCCCTCTCTCTCTCTTTTTTTTTTTTTTCTTTTTTTACTCAGAGCATGTACTATAGAAAACTTGTGATTGTAAAGTACTTTCTCCTCTCTTTGAAATGTATATAAATCCTTTTGAAAACTAAGTAGGCCTTTTGTCAGCTTTAGAGAATGTCTTTCTCAAAGACGTGGGAGCTATCTTTTCAAAACATAAATATCAAGAGAGGTAGCACACCTACCCCCCAGTTTCTAAGGGAGAATAGGAGCCTACCTTGGGTGGGTACTTTGCTCCAAGTTGCAAAACTGCCTCCTGTCATACAAGTAATGAGAAGTTTGCTTTTCTTCTGGATAAAGCCAATTAGCTAACACAGATGGTCACCTCAATTACCAGGTAAACTAGGAATGAACTATGTGTAACAAATGATGTTATCAAGTCCTCTTACTTGTGGACTAGTTATTATCTATCTTGAAAACATGTATGTAATAGGCTGTATCTACTTGGTTACAAAAAAGGGCGAGATTTCTTTGTCTTCACCATCTTTTAGTGGATTGCCTGTGATATATACATCACATTCTTGTTTTATGTTTATTCAATAAACATAAAACTTCCTTTCTCTACTACCTTTGTGGGGAGGTTTTCTGGATTGGGAGATTTTGTTTCTCATTTTATTTCCCCAATACAGGCCAGGGACAATCAATGGAGAATTTATATGAGAGCAGAAGTTATCTGTGTGAAGAGAGGGAAGCATGTTTGTCATGTGAAAGAGACCAGAGGGGACTCCCCTGGTGGTGCAGTGGTTAAGAATCTGCTTGCCAATGCAGGGAACACGGCTTCAAGCCCTGGTCCAGGAAGATCCCACATGCCGCAGAGCAGCTAAGCAACTACTGAGCCTGCGCTCTAGAGCCCACGAGCCACAACTACTGAGCCCACGCACCACAACTACTGAAGCCCGTGCGCCTGGAGCCCGTGCTCCACAAGAGAAGCCACCGCAATGAGAAGCCCATGCACTACAACGAAGAGTAGCCCCCACTCCCACAACTAGAGAAAGCCCATGCGCAGCAACAAAGACCCAACACAGCCAAAAATAAATAAATACATACATACATACATAAAAATAATAATAAAAGACCAGAGATGTCAGAAAGGACTTGATGCAAGAGAGGTGCAGGGAAAATCCAGGTAATGAAGAGCCTCTTAAGTTATGTGAAGGAATTCAGACTTTATCCTGAGGGAAATTGAATAATCAAGGTGGTATCACAATAGGATTTGCCTTTAGAAACCGTAACTCTTGATGTTATGTGCAGAAGGGATTGGAGAGAAGTATTAGTGAATATAAGGAGATGAAGTTAGGTGAGAGATGGGCAATAATAATTACAGTAATAATAATAGTAATAATATATAGCCACAGCTAACATTATCTTGAGCTAACTCTATGCTGGGCCCACTTCTCAGCACTCCACATGTATTGTCATTAATTTTTTTAACGTTTTATTTTATATTGGAGTATAGCTGATTAACAATGTTGTGATAGTTTTAGGTGCACAGCAAAGTGACTCAGCCATACAGTATTGTCATTAACTTTTGCAACAGCTCAATGAGGTTGTTGTGTTACCATACCAATTTATAGATGAGAAAACTGAAAGATAAACCAATTAAATAACTTGCTCAAGAGTAATATAAGATAGAGTTGGAATTTAAACCTGGGCTCAGGGACAGTTTTCTTAACCTCTACACTCCCTCCCGATGTCAGTTAGGTTGAAGGCGGTGGCAAGATGGTTATAATAAGGTGGATTGATTCAAGAAATATTTAGAAGGTAGAATAGACAGACCTGAGGATTGAGTGGATGTGGGGAATGGGTAAGAGAAAGGTGTTAAGGATGTTGCCCAGTTTTCTATTAGTATAGTTGAACTATTCACTGGGGCAGGAGGGCCAAGAACACAGCAATTCTGGAAGGAAAGTTAAAGAATTTGAAGGATACACTGCATTGAGGAACGAGAGTGGAGATGTCCAGTGAAGCAGCTATTACATAGCTGTGGAGCTCAAAAGGGAAGACAGCCCTTAACAGAAGGATGGTAACTGAGGCTGTGGGAGCAGATCAGAATGCCCGAGGAGAGAGAGCACAGTAAAGGGGAGAGGCCCAGATCAAACCCCGGGGAACATCAAGAAGAGAAGAGTCACCTCCATAGTAGATTAAGAAGACTGTCAAGGAAGTGGAGGGGAAAAGAGTGCGGTATTTGCAAAGCTCAGAGAAAAGAATGTCCCTGAAGGAAATGGGGTCAATAATGTTAAGAAAGGCCATAAAACCTTCCTTGGCTCAGAAAGAAGGAAGTAAGGTTGTGACCCTCCCTGCCCAACAATCAACCAGTGTGAACATAAATCTAACTCAGGTTCTGATGGAAGGCTAACATGGCAGTACTTTGATTCAATTTTTGTTTTAAATGTTCAGACTACTGTCATTTCCCCCACAATGGTACACCATATTGCTTTCCTTCTGTGAAGCTGAGTATGCAAAATAAGACTGCAAATCCTCCTGCTGCCTCAGGAAGAAAATGCAGAATATGAAAACTGGTGCGGTAAGCAAGCTGATTATTTTGTCTCTGTGAAACCAAAGCCAGCCATTTTCATAGTCTCCTCTCAGATGCCAAAGATGCCATTAACTCTACCACCCTCTCTTATTTGTGACCCTCATCTTCCTATTAATCTCATTTCATTCCTTGACATTTTCCTCTGGCAGTAGATTTAGGGTGAGTTAACCATATTTGCAGAGATTTTGTTGTTTTCTTAAAAAGTAGACCTGCTAATGGGATTTTTGCCTAGTTTGGGTAGGCTAATACAGAGCCTATTATTCATGCTTGAAGATTTGGGGGAATGACTAAATGTTTTCATTCTGTGCAGCTGGGCAACTTAATTTCATTTTGTCCCCTGACATTTGAAGATAGCTTTAGGGTTTTCTTTTCTCTTTCCCTCTATTCATTCTCTCCCACACTCCCCCCTCTCTTGCCCTACCCTACCCACTATTGGATTGTTCATCTTTATTGGCTTGGAAACTGGGCTGCAATGTGATTTTCCACTTGGTTTCTAGTGGAATGGAATTTTTAGAAGTTTTTCTATCTTCTGGCTGCATGTGGGTGATGAGGAAAACCCTCTTCATCCAAGCTCAGAAGCTCTAACAATACTTACCTACCAGAAATGGTTGAGGTCTGGAGTTGAGAGTGTCTAAGCCAGTCTCTAAAATAAGGCCAGACCTAAAACAACTGAGGAAGTAAGGAACTAATGACAGGTCTTAAGGATTTAGAGATACTCTCTTTACCCCTTCCTAGTCTTTCTGTACTGAGTCCTCATGGAAATGAACTAGCACTGGTTGGAATTCTGTGCAAGGCTCTGCCAATCCTGTTTTAGCGCTTGACGTGGGTAGTGATAGCTTGAGGTAAGATGTGAGATAGTGAACGGGATAGCTCTGGGGACAGTGCCAGATAGATTTTTTTCTTAAGTTGATAATTTTGAGAACCACCCAAGTTTGGCTCCATTTAGTTCTAAATATCTGCTCCCAGCTTCACTATTGATCTGCTGAACATCCAACAAATTCTGTTTTTGCTTGCTCCACCTTGAAGCATAAGCGGCAGCCCCCTTTCTCCATGGCACTTGTGAGGGAAGTGAAAGCAGTTCTTTGTGCATGCTAGCACTTGTATTTTCCTTCCGCTGTAGATTTAAGGTCCTAGCAGCAATCTCGTGCAAGGGATCCCTCTTGCAGGAGCACGGGGGGTCATTGCTTCTAAATAAGTAACTGAAGAGCATTCCCTTTTAGCTAGAGAAGCATGAAGGATTCTGAGATGGCCAAGAACTCCCCTGCAGAGCTGGTAGATTCAAGTTGGCAGCAGGGAGAGAAGAGTAAGGCTTTCTGGAGATGAGAGGAATGTGGGCCAGGAAGAGGTGTCTGGTAGGAAGCTGCCGGGCTACAGGACTCTCTCCTTCACTAAATGGGAAGAGGGAAAGGAACTACATTTCCTGAGTACCTTGTCCATGCCAAGCACAGTGCTAGGCAATTTTATGCAGATAATCTGGCTTAAGAACTGCTCCGTAAGTCAGACACTATCACGTAACTGCTTATGATGAAACTGAGGCTCAGAAAGGTTGTAAGACTGCTGATCGACACCCAGTTAGGAAAAGACAAGGATGGAATTTGAAACTAAATCTATTTGACTTCAAAGTTCATACACTTCTCTGTAGCCTGCTTCGGACACTTATTCCTTGCTCTGGCATTACAGGGAAAGGGAGGTCACGGTGGACCCTCCCCTGTTCTCTCCACACACTGGAGAGAGAGGGTGTTGACCCTACTCCTGGTCTCCAGGGCTGGGCACTTGACCCTGGCCCGGTGGTGAGACCATGGTCCTTCCTTGGCCACCATGATTAGAGCAGGGTCAGGCAGATGACACAAGTAAATCTAATGAGTTTCAACTCCTAGAGCTGAGGAAAAGCTTCCTTCTTTATTTGGGGGTTGCTAAGCCTGTGGAAAGTAAGCCTGGAGCTGCCCGCACTGAAGAACAGCCAATCAGTAGAAAGTGAGCACAGAGGAAAGCACAGAGGAGAGGTGGATTTCTGGCAATGTCAAACTCATTTCATCATCTCTTCTGCTATGCCTGAAGCTAGACCTACTCCAGAACTTGTCATTGATGGAGCCAGTTTTGCACCTTAAGAAAATTTTTGCTAAGTTTCCTCTTACTTCCAACCCAAAGAACCCTGATTAATATGAGCATTAAAAGAGGGAATTTTTAAAGATATTTATACTGTTGCTATCTTTGGAAACTGGCAATTTATATTGGGGGAGATCACACAAAGCTGTGAAAGAGCTACATCACCATCAAGTGCTGTTTTCTATTGCTACCATAACAGATTATTGCAAATGTAGGGTCTTAAAACAAGACACATGTATTATTACCTTACAGTTCTGCAGTTCAGAAGTTCAACCCAGGTCTCATCAGGCTAAAATCAAGATGCCAGCAGGGCTGCATTCCTTTCTGGAGGCTCTAGGGGAGGATCCATTCCCTGGCTTTTTCAAGCTTCTAGAAGTCACCCACATTCAGTGGTTTGTGCCTTCCTTCCTCCACCTGCAAAGCCAGCAACACCATATGACCCAGCAATCCCACTACTGGGCATATACCCTGAGAAAACCATAATTCAAAAAGAGTCATGTACCACAATGTTCATTGCAGCTCTATTTACAATAGCCAGGACATGGAAGCAACCTAAGTGTCCATCAACAGATGAATGGATAAAGAAGATGTGGCACATATATACAATGGAATATTACTCAGCCATAAAAAGAAACGAAATTGAGTTATTTGTAGTGAGGTGGATGGACCTAGAGTCTGTAATACAGAGTGAAGTAAGTTAGAAAGAGAAAAACAAATACCATATGCTAACACATATATATGGAATCTAGGGGGAAAAATGGTTATGAAGAACCTAGGGGCAGGACAGGAATATAGATGCAGATGTAGAGAATGGACTTGAGGATATGGGGAGAGAGAAGAATAAGATGGGACAAAGTGAGAGAGTGGTATGGACATATATACACTACCAAATGTAAAATAGATAGCGAGTGGGAAGCAGTTGCATAGCACAGGGAGATCAGCTTGGTGCTTTGTGACCACCTAGAGGGGTGGGATAGGGAGGGTGGGAGGGAGACGCAAGGGGGAGGAGATATGGGGATATATGTATATGTATAGCTGATTCACTTTGTTATAAAGCAGAAACTAACACACCATTGTAAAGCAATTATACTCCAATAAAGATGTTAAAAAAAATAGAATGAAATAATGTCATTTGCAGCTACATGGATGGACCTAGAGATTATCATACTAAGTGAAGTAAGTCAGAAAGAGAGAGACAACTACCGTATGTTCTCACTTATATGTGGAATCTAAAAAGAAAACCAACCAAACAACAACAAAACTTAAGCTCATAGATACAGAGAACAGATTGGTTGTTGTCGGGTGGCAGGGGGAGATGGACAAAACAAGTGAACAGGGAGGTCAAAAGCATAGTGACTATAGTTAAAAATACTGTATTGCATATTTGAAAGTTGCTAAGAGTAAGTCTTAAAAGTCCTCATCATAAAAAAGAAAAAAGAAAAAAACTCTGTAACTATGTATGCTGACAAATGTTAACTAGACTTATTATGGTCCGCATTTTGCAATGTACACAAATATTGAATCGTGTTGTGCACCTGAAATGCTATATGTCAATTATACTTCAATTTAAAAAAAAAGTAAATTTTAAAGTTGTGAAAAAATAAATAAATAAAGCCAACAACATAACATCCATCGTCACATATCTTTCTCTGACTCTTCCCTTCTGCTACTTCATCCACCTGTAAGCACCCTTGTGGTTACACTGGGCCCACCTGGATAGCCCAGATAATGTCCCCATCTTAAATTCTGCTGATTAGGAAACTTAATTTCACCCGCAACCTTAATTCCTCTTTTGCCATGCAAACTAACACACTCACAGGTTCTGGGCATTAGGGTGTGGACATCTTGCTGCCAGAGATTGGGAGACGCAGTATTCTGCCTAACACATTGCATTCTCCTGTGAGAGCAAGGAACATACTTTTTTGTAATTTCGTGTTAATTGCCTGCTTTTGCAATAGACTGTGACCATCTCTTGTTTCCAGTTTTGTCCCAGTGCCTTCCATGGAGCCTGTACCATACTGCCAATTAATGTTTATGGGTTTGTTTGCTATAGAAAATAAGGGAAAGGGCAATGAGACAAGAGGTCAGGAAAGGCTTTCTGGAAAGTGATTGTTTTGTTACTGCTGTATGTTTGGCACCTAACACTGTCGATTTTCAAAGAATATTTGGGGAATAAATGAATAAATGAAGGTGGGATTTGAATTGGACCTCTTAAGATGGGTAGCATTTAAGGCTTAGAATAAAAAATGTGCAAGGTATGCCAGGGACTCAGGGAAGAGAAGATGAAAGTATGACTGTGTAGAGGATTCACAAAAGGCAAGACTGGGTTTTTGAACAGCCAGCTCAGGCTGGATTCCAGACAGCCTTGGGGAGGAGCCTAAGGTGCAAAGGGCTTTTGTTCTCTATAGTCAGTGAGAAATCCCCAGAGCCACTGCACACCCTACATGACGCCGCTCCGTACACTCACTCCCTTGGTGATCTCATCTGGTTCCATCAATGCCGTCCATATGCTGATACCTGTCAAGTGTACGTATCCCGACCTAACCTCTCCTCTGACCTCCACATTCACACATCCAAGTGCCTATTTGACATTGTCACGCAGGTATCTAAAAAGCATTCCAACCTTCGCGTGTCCAAAATCAAACTCCTGATTTCCACCCTCATTCCTCAACACCAACTTTCTCTTTCCCCAGTCTTCCACATCTTAATAAATGGATATTCCAGACTTTCAATGGTTTGGGTAGAGGACCTTGGAGTCTGCTCTCACACCCCACATTCAACCCATCAGCAAATCCTAACCACTCTACCTTTAAGATATTCCCAGAATTCAACTACTTCTTGGCACCCCTGCCATTAAGCCTTGGTTCAACCAGTATGACTGAAATGGCTTCCTAGCTGGGCTCCCTCATTTCACCATCTCCCCTTGATTCTCAATAAAGTAGCCAGAGTATTCCTTCTTCTTCTTTTTTTTTATATATTTATTTATTTATTTTTGTCTGCGTTGGGTCTTCGTTGCTTCGCGTAGTCTTTCTCTAGTTGCAGCAAGCAGGGGCTACTCTTTGTTGTGGAGCACAGGCTCTAAGCACCCGGGCTTCAGTAGTTGTGGCACGTGGGCTCGGTAGTTGTGGCTTGTGGGCTCTAGAGCGCAGGCTCGGTAGTTGTGGTGCACAGGCTTAGTTGCTCCGAGGCATATAGGATGCTCCCAGACCAGGGATCGAACCCATGTCCCCTGCACTGGCGGGCGGATTCTTAACCACTGTGCCACCAGGGAAGTCCCCAGAGTATTCCTTTTAAAATTCTAATGAGATCCCTGCTCAAAACCCCCAAGTGGCTCTGCATCTTACTTAGAATAAAAGCTAAAGTCCTTACAACAGCATACAAGTGCTTATACTAGCTGGTCTTGCCCCCTGCCCCCTTCTCTGCCCTCATAGCCCACTATTCCCTCATGTCAAGCTCTGCTCCAGCCACACTGGTCTCCTTAACCGCTTCTTGAACACACCAAGCCTGCCTCTGAGGTACTTACAGCTCTCACTCCACGGACTGCTCTTTTCCCAGACGTTCAAATGACTCGTGCATTCACCCATTCATTCTTTTTTTCAGGTCTCTGCTAAAATATCACTTTCCCAGAAGCACCCTCCTTCACCACCCAATATACAACAACACCCCATCCCCAGCATCCCCTATGCCTCTTACTAAAGGCTTTCCTTTCCCCCCCCCCCGCAGCATTCACCCTCATCTGATTTACTATATATTTGTTTATTCCACTAGAAATGTAAGCTCCAAAATACTAGTGACTGTGCATATTTTTTGCAATGTACACTCAGTGCCTAGAACAGTACCCAGCATGTAGTAAGAACTTAATCTTTGTTGAGTGAATGAATTAACAACGGAAAATAGATGAGGAAGTGTCACTTGGGGGTGGGCTTTGGAAGAATGAGGTGGATACAGAATGCAGACTATAGAACCATCTAGGAGACTGAGCTAAAAGCCCAGATTTTTGGATCAGGGAACGTGGGAAACGAGAGACAGCATGAAAGAAGTCTGCAATGGGAACATCTTAGATATGGTAGAATGAATATTGGAAATGAAGATAAAAAAAGAGTCTGGTGATGTGATAATTTTTAGGGAAATGGGAATGTGAGTGCCACGAACAGAAAGATGCTGGTATAGAGGACCACTTTGGAGGAGAATATGGGCTCAGTGTTTGGTCAGACTGTATTTGATGTGTCTACAAAACAGCCACTTGGAGGCTTCTCTCAGGGTGAAGGGCAGAGACTAAGCCTGTAAGATGGGCAGGAGTCTTGTGCACTCTTTTGGGCCACAGTCTAATACTCAGGTGGGCTGGGTATCCAGCTTAGCTTAGAAAATAATTAAATGAGGTGTCCTGCTTGAAAGGCAGCATGCTTGGAGCTTGGCGTGCTGGGAGAGGGCAAATGCGGGTCCTTCTAGTGAAGTGCTGAGTGGAGTGGAAGGCAGAGACAGCCAACCCAGCAAAGCAAGAGCAAGAGCGTAGTGTTTTTTTTTGGTAGCGCCATACGGCGTGCGGAATCTTAGTTCCCCGACCAGGGCTCGAACCCAGGCCCCCTGCAGTAGAAGCATGGAGTCTTAACCACTGGACCACCAGGGAAGTCCCAAGAGTGTATGTTTTTTCATGTTGATAAGAAAGTTTGGGACTTACTAGGGATTTCTGAAGACAGGAAAATGCCATTTTATAGACATTCCAGTTTCACGAGTGATTGAGACAATCTGCAGCTTTAAGCCCACTGATAACTGGATGGCTGCAGCAACCTTGACTGCCCAGGAATGCGCTACCTCATAAATCTTGCTTAAATACTTACTGCTCTCATGTCACCCTAGTTGGGAGTCCACTTAAGCAGTTTCACCGGTTAAATATTGGCAGAGACCTGTTTTCCCACCACTCAGTGAAGGAGATTTGATGCCTTCTCCAGAGGGCTGGTGGTGTGAGTGGAACCTCTCTACATTCCTGGGTGAGGACCACGTGGCCCCTGGTATGGAGGCCGTGGTGAACGAGGGGAAAGAGCCGGCTCCCTAGAGCAGGTCCTCACATGCCTCGGGAGGACAAACTATGGAATCAGAACCTCATCAACTGCCCAGTGAATCTCACTAAAAAGATAGCACCCAGGGCAGCTGAACCCTCAACAGCTCACTGACTGACTCAGCCAATTCCCTTCAGGTAAACTTTTGAAAGTGGCAATGATTTATCTTTAGCTGGGCACCTCTGAGCCAACAGCTAAGAGGACCAAATTACCCTCTTATTTAAAAATACACGCCCGTCTGTCCTCCCTCGATGCGCTCTGTAAAAGGCACTGGCTCTGATTTTCCCTGCAGGATGCCTCGGGACGCCTCACTCCTGCTGTCTTTCTCTCCTTCAGGCCTGGAGCAGGTGTTTGCTTTGCCCTGGGTGGTTTGAATAGATTCCTAATGGACATGTCAGTTTGGTCAAATATTTATCCAAATGTGTGATCTTTCGTTCAGAGAAATGGATGATTTTCATTTTCGCTTGATTTTTGCAACCTCAAGGGGAGATGACATAGCATAGTTTACGGAATAAGGCTTTCTCATCTCCATACATGATGGGCCCACTGACATCATCACGGTCTAAACCTAGTAAGCTCTTAATATCCAACTTTCTGCCCCTGTAACCTGCCCAGGGAAGTGAAACTGTGCTGGGGCAGGAAAGCCCTGGCCTTCTGACTCATACTTGGGACCGTGTCCCTTTGAGATCTTGATTTCTCCTGCCATTGCAATGAGCTGGGCACGCTTCTCCACGGCTCCAGATCTCATCCTCGGTCTGCTGGAATTTTCCTTCTCAGACCAGTTCTTTTCAAAGTCATTCTCCTCCTCCCTCACCCCGCCAGCACACCAGCATCAGCTCTTCAATGGGAGGAAATACAGGAAGGATATCCAAATACAGGAAGAACAGCTGCCTTCAAACAACCCAGCAGCAATCTCTGACATAAGGAAATGAAAAGCCTGACAACCTGCTCGACAGAGTGGGGAGACGGGAAATACAGGGAGAATCATTAAATTACTCTCCCGATAAATTATCCTCACTCACAACAAAATCCACCTCTACTTGCTAGGCAGCCTCTTACAGGCCATGTCTCTACTTTCTCATTTATAAAATGGGGACCCTCCTAGGCTTGTTCCAGGAGTTAAATATCATAGCTCCTCAAAATGAAGAAATCGGTAATTCATTCTTCCACACATACTAGTGTCTAATATACGATGAGCCCCAAGGATAAAGCAGTATCCTCTTATGGAACTGACATGCTAAGGAGAAGCTGAGGCTAGAGGACAAAGAAGGAAGCCTCCAGCCACACAGAGTCAGAAGGAAGAGCGTTCCTGGGAGAGGGCAGAGCTGAGGCAAAGGCCCTAAGCTGGAAACAAGTCTTGCACCCCCAGGAAACCAGAAAATGGCCAGTGTGGCTGGAGCTTGTGGGTAAAAGTGAGAGTGGGGAGGGAAGCAGGGATCAGTTCATGTGAGACTTGCAGGTCAGGGTAAGTATTTGGATTTCAAGTTCAGTAAAATAGGAAGAATCTACATTCTGATTTACATTTTCAAAGGTCACATTGTCTTCTCTTTGTAGAGGATTGCAAGAGTGAGAGGAGGAAGGGTAGTTTGGAACAAAGGACAGTCATTTAGGAAAGAGAGTATGTGGCTTGGACTCTACATATAGGACTTTTCACTTCCGGACAGTAAAAGTTGAGTCTTAACTGGTTTCCAGTAGCATCTAAGTGCAGGCATTCAGAGTAAAGCATCTTCCCTTATGATCTATACGAAGAGATTTTTGTGACCCTTCTGAAAAATCCAGTTTACTTATCCTTTGGATCACATCTAAGTCTGGTATCTTTATGGGTCAAAGTCAGAGGATAATAGTATCTAGAGCTGGTAACAGGTCATATGGTACATTCTTGGCCTCAGCCTAGCTACACGTAGACCCTTTCAGTCCAGATGAATGTCTACGCTTTGAAAAAACTTAACAGTTTTATTGAGATGAAATTTACATACCACAAAATTTACCTATTTAAAGTGTAGAAGTCAGTGGGTTTTAGTATATTCACTGAGCTGTGCAACCATCACCATGATCTATTTTTAAAGTATCTTTCATCACTCCAAAAAGAAGTCTTGTCCCATTAGCAGCCACTCTCCATTCCCCGTTTCCCCTTCCCCCCACCTCGGCAAACACTAACCTACTTTCTGTTTTCATGAATTTGCTTATTCCATACATTTTATGTAGGTGCAGTCATACAGTATGTGCCCTTTTATGGCTGGATTCTTTCACTTTGCGTAATGTTTTCAAGGTTGATTCATGTTGCAGCATAAATCAGTACTTTCTTTTTACCGATGAATAAAATTCTATTATATGGCTATACCAACTTTTGCTTATCCATTCATCAGTTGATAGATATTTGTGTTGTTTCTATTATTTCTACTTTTTGGCCGTTATGAATAATGCTGCTATGAACATACATGTATAGGTTTTTGTGGACGTGTGTATTCATTTCTCTTGGATACATACCTAGGAACGGAATTGCTGGATCATGCAGAGAGTCTATATTTAATTGTCTGAGGAACTGCCAGACTGTTTCCACATGAATTTATACTTTTTGAAAATACTGGATGCACAATGCAAGAGATTTCACCCTGCTCCCTGACTGTGCATTTCTTAAGTTATCTTCATGACCAGGAAGTTTTTCTCTACAATGAATTTTATAAAACCTTTTTCCTTATATTTCTATACTTGAAAGTTTCTTCCAAATAAAGCAATAATGAATTCTTTGGCTTATTTTCTTTCCTCTAGATATTTTATTTCTCCTATTCCATTATAGACCCTTTCTTCATTTAAAAATAAAGGATCTAAAAAGGATCTCACCAATGCCAGCAATTACAAAAGACTGCTTTCCTAGTGACAGCACATATTGCTTTCTTAGTTATATCTACAGTCACTTTGACCCTCAGGTGTTTTCCTGTCGTACTTGTGTAAGTTGCGTTAATCGCTCTCCTCTGTTTGTGGTTTTCCATATTTATACCCATCACTCTACATACCAACACTTAAATTTGGTGCTCATCTGGCCCCTGAAATGGAGGCTTTCTTTCTTGCTTATCATACTCCTCTTACTCATTTCTCCATTTTGGTTCCATAGAACCAGCACATATTTTTCAGAGACTGGGAGAAGGGCCTCTTTCTCTGGACTGAACCTTGTCTTAAATTCTCAGCTCCTGCTGGGCTCTTCCCTTTGAGATGAAGGAATCTGAATCCTCCTTGCTCCTATGTGCAACATAATAATTTTGCTCGAATCACAACTCTTTATGAAGTAATGCCTCCTAGTTATCTGTTCATCCATCCCTCATTTAACAAAGTTATTAAAAGTCAGGCACTGCTCTAGGTTCTGGGGATACTGTAGTGAACAAAACAGACTAAGACCCTATGCTCACGGTTTATATTCCAGTGAAGTTTATGTAATTTAAGCATCAACAAGCTTGAACTTTGGGATCAGGTCATTTGAAAGGGACTTTATATTTTCTGGTGAAGTCCACCCCCTCTATTTTTTAAAAAAAATAAAGTTGTAGAACAGAAGGATCACTTGACTTGTTCATAATCGATCCCTAGTAAAGCTAAAATGGATCCCAGGTCTTAGATTCCCAGTTTCCTTTCCGCCACACTGTGCTAATGGAAAAGGTTTGCGAAGTCCTTTGAACTGGCAGGCATGACATGAATTAATATAGCTTCTCATAGTTATGGAACCATTTATGAGATGTTAGTAGACATTGCTATCGATCTTGGAATAAAAGAACACAAGGTACATGGAAGAGAAGGAAAAGCAAGAAGTGGTATTTGAAACTTCCTTTTTAAATCAGACCCTCTTACTTGAGCGAACATCTCTGAGATCAGACTCTCAAGTTACAGTAAACATTGTGAGCAAACATATATGCCTTAGCGTCTCTTTCAGAGATTCCTTTTATTTTCTACAAGGGACGATGAAAGCTGCTCTCAGAGGGCAAGTCAGGCAGCGAATTTTCCTGTTATAATTTCAAAGTTCAGCATGTTGTTTTGTTCCCAGTGGCTTCCTGTTTCTCCTTTCCCTCAGAGGTCAAGATTAACGGCAATTTTCCACCTTGAAAACAATGCAAACATTTCACCCCTATGGATTACAGGGAGGCTGGGCTCCTTGATGTGGGTACACATCTGGCCCTTTATGAGGTAGCTTGTTTCTTCTCAAGGCCTTCTCTTAGACTGGACAAAGAAGAGGATTTTTTTCACTGGTGTGGGAAATAATTCCAAAATTGTATTTATTAGAAGCCTATGCTCAGAGGCATGCCTTTGAGACTTCTGGTTTTGCAGCCTGGAAGAATCAATCTTCTTTTTTTGTGGGGGGAGGGGGTGTCTTCAAATGTAACACAATTCTTTTTTTTTTTAATTGAAGTATAGTTAATTTACAATGTTATGTTAGCTTCAGGTGTTCAGCAAATTGATTCATATATATACATATATATGAATATATGTATATTTATGAATATATATATTCTTTTTCAGATTCTTTTCCCTTATAGGTTATTACAACATACTGAGTAGAGTTCCCTGTGCTATACAGTAGGTCCTTGTTGATTATCTATTTTATATATAGTAGTGTGTCTATGTTAATACCAAACTCCTAATTTACCCCCCCTCCTCTTTCCCTTTTGGTAACCATAAGTTTGTTTTCTGTGTCTGTGGATCTATTTTCTGTCTTCCTGAGGTCTACCTTGGTTTTGATGGCTGAGTGTCATGAGCTTTCTTCCATCCTCAAGAGCACAGATGTCCCTGTTGACTCTATGCTATTGGACCTTTGCCTCTATCACCATATCTTTTTCCTTCTAAAACCTCAGGGAAAGCAATGAGGAATCAATGGAGACAGTAAAGACAAGAAACAGGAATAAATATATACCAAGAAAATGCAAGATTTATCCTCTAAGATAGAAAGAAATTAAAGGGGAAGCAGCATGGTGGCTTAAAAGTGAAATGTTTACAAATTAGAGACAGATTTGGA
This sequence comes from Aethalodelphis obliquidens, assembly GCF_003676395.1. Lineage (NCBI taxonomy): Eukaryota > Metazoa > Chordata > Mammalia > Artiodactyla > Delphinidae > Aethalodelphis > Aethalodelphis obliquidens. The sequence goes on from NW_020837948.1 coordinate 24,866,710, forward strand.
AATTTAAAAGACTGGTTAGAAAGAGAGAAGACAAAAATCTGTAGGAAATCTCTGCCTGTCCACCCTTCCCTGTAATACTCCTTTCCCTAATCATCTCACCTCCCCTTCTCCCCACATACACACACAACTTGACAACAAATGCAGTCTGGTAATAAGTGGCAGCAAAAAATTTAATAATTTCCCAAATGAGGCAAGGGATGATCTGGTCCTTTGTCTCTAATATTTATGATTGTTCCCATTTACACACTGTAAATGGGAGCAATCATGTTTCTTGACAGAAATCCCTCTGTCTGCATTTGTTTACTTAGAGATGATGCGTGTAACATCCATCAATCCCAGGAACCAAAACCTTCTGGTTTGCAGCTGTCACTGTGCCACACATGACTTTTAGCTAGTTCTTCAAAGCATTTTCATCTTTCTGTGGTCACTGAAATAAAGTGGGATTCTTTTCAATTTCTATCAGCATTTATTAAATACTTACTGTGTGTTATTTTTGCTCAGGAAAGTGGCAAGTTGAAAGGGAATGAGTATACAATTGTCTAGTTTCAAGTCACTCATAGTCTTTTGAAAATGAGCAGAAACAGGATCACCCAATGAGTATTGTGATCTTATGCTCATGGTCTCTACCAAAGCCCACTAACTGGTTAGAACAGGGAGTTGTCAAAGGGGAGCTGTGTCTTTCACCTGGGACCGAGGGCCACCTCTGATAACTGCTGGATACCTTCAGACCCAGGGCTGCTCCCTGACAGGCACAGCCATATAAGACTTCAGATGTCTTAGGAACTTCTCAGGAGAATAGTGACAATTTTTCTTGCTTAGACTCGGAGGAACCAGGTGGATTAATTTTGACTGATAGTATATCACAGTGGCTACATGGCCGTCACACGGTGATATAATTAATCTGCAAGAACCAAGTTATATCCATTCTGATCCATCATGCTAATGAGGCTCACTAGAGGACAGTGAGAAGATTTGCAGTTCAACAGGGGAAAAAAACTAACCCACAGCAGGTAACATAGTATAAAGAATAAAACCAAGGCTCTGGAGCCAGACTCTCTGGATTTGAATCCTGATTGTGCTCCTTACTAGCTCTAAGACCGTGGACAATTCTCTTAATCTATGCTATACCTGTAAAACTGGATGATAATAGTGGTGTCTGCCTCAGAGAGTAATGAGGGTTAAATGAATTAATACTTTGAAGTGTTCTGAATAATGTCAAGGCCATAGTAAGGGCTCAGTAAATGTTAGATCTTGTTATTATCTTAACTACCTTAAACAGTAGGTTAATTCAGAACCAACTCATGCAATATTAGCCATGTTGAGAACTCAGAGCACAGATATACTGATGAAATCTGAGTCGGCTTCATGGAGGTGGTGACACTCAGTTTTGTACACAGGTGGGACTTTCAAGGTAAGGGAATAACACCTGCCATGTCTTAGATATATGAATGAGTTGAGCATTACACATTAGGAGGAGGCTGAGGAATACGTGCTACAAGAGTCAAAGTTGCAAGATCCTCAGGCAAAAGCTGAAGAGAAAAAACACTCACTGTTTAAAATTCCACCCAAACTAGCTGAGCGATAATGAAGCAAGGTGACAGAATGAGTACAATGCATAAGACGACAGAAAACAATTTTAAAGATAGAATTAATTTATACTCGTATAAGAAAATAAGCACCTTTACTGAACAGAAATTTAGAGGAGTTACTATAATGTAAGGAGGACAGTGTATAAATCAGACTTTAAGTTTCAAACAACAGAATTCACTGTCTATTTTAAGCAGAAAAGAAATTTCTGAGGGAATATTTTTAACCACCTCCCAGGATAGAGAAGGAAAAGTAGAATCAAATTACAGAGTTACACAGCCCCAAACAATGCCCAACCATGCTGGGGCTTCTCTAGCTAAAATTCCCTGACACCACAAGTCAGCACATATCACACTCAGGACTAGATAACAGAAGGCCCATCACTGCCATCTTTGAAGTCACCGTCTAAGTCAGGGGCAGACAAACTTGTCGGCTGGACATCAATTTCTGTTAATAATGTTTTTTGGAATGCAGTCATGCCCACTAGTTTACACAGTGTCTATAGTTATTTTTGTGCTACAGCCACAGAACTGAATCTTGGAGACAGAGTCCATGTGGCCCTGAACAAAGCTGAAATATTTATTATCTGCCCTTTTATAGTATAAGTTTGCTAACCACTGGACTAGATACTTATTTAGCCCTCAAAAGGAAAAGGAATCCAGACCTAGAACCAAAAACGAAACCATGGCATCCCCTACTAATCAGCGCATTCTCCTCTCTCACCAGAAACAGGCTACAGGAACAGAAACAGCTTCCATAGAGACATGAATAAGGGTCTCAAATGGAAAGATGAGGGTGCTACTAATAATCACAAAACATTGGAAGAAAACTAAGTACAAAAAAATCAAGATACATAGAAAATAAAATAACATAAAGAAAAAAATTGTCAGAACAAACAGACAAATACCTTAAAGTTAGCATAATTAACATCTATAGAAGCTTAAGAGAAGGCATTGCATTCAGCAAACAAGAGTTTATTACTCTATAAAAGCATGGAAAATTTTTAAAATGTGATCATAAAAAGCAAAAGATGAATGTACGTTGGTAAAAGAGAGTAAGTAAAAATACTCCCAGAAAACACTTCAAAATGGAAAGGATTTGGGAAGTATGACAGAAAATTTACGTGGTATGAAGGGTACATTAAAAGCTTCCATTTCCATCCCAAAAGAGAATATAAAGAACAAGATGGAGATGGGATCTGGGGAAAATCTAAGGGGGAAGAAAGGAGCTTTACATTAAATGGTGAGCAGGTTGAGTGCTGAGCAGGATAAATAGGGAAAGTGTCTTGTTTCTACAGATTTTGATGAAATGTAAGACACTAATGATAGAAAATCTTAAAACTCACAGAGGAGAATCTTACAATTTTCTTAGGGTTAGAGCTAGAGTTACCTCAAAGAAATAAGAATCAATTTGGCATAAGATGTTCCACTGACACATTGGATCCTAGAATAATAAAGCAGAAATGAGAAATAAGATATAATTATAATTAGGTATAAAATTTTTTAATTACGAGACAATGCTGTATGAAAAATCCTTATGAAATGAAAATTTTATGGGAACACATTACCCAAACTGGCTAAAGAAGGATAGAAAAAAATGCATAACCCTGTGGAAAACTAGAAAAGATTCCCAAAGATCTATACCATAAAAGGCAATAATTTCTGCTCTTCCATAGATTATAGCTGCCAAACTTTTCAAGAACACATCATTTCTGTTTTATAAACTCTTGCAAAGGTAGAAAAAAAGGAAGGTTTCCTAACTCGAGCCGAGGCTAGCATAACCCTCATACCCAAGGCACAAAAGACTGGCATGGAGAAGGGAAGTGGGAAGCAAATCTCACCTTTGAACAAAGACACGAAAGTCCTAAATAATATGTTAATAAATTAATTCCAAGAATATGTAAAATGAGTAATAACTTATGTTGTTTTATCACTCCACTTCCCCTCCTTCATTGTTTTGGAAGTCATAGTCTCCTCCACCCATTAGTTAGTTGTTTCGTGCCTTTAAGACTGTAACCTTTTTCTCTTTAGTTACTCTCAGTAGAAAGCCTGGTCAAAATTATGTAGCCTACTGTTCCTAGAAACAGAGGCTCTGGAACCTTCAGTTTTTGGAAACAAATAATTCAGTGCCCTCAAATATCATACACAAACATAAATTATAAATGAAATATATATATATTGGGGGAAAAATGAATAATTTCTATACCATTATCCTGACCAAAGGTAGTGGTTAGGATGAAAGGAAGAGAATTTTTTTCTAAGCAAGACACAAAACCCAGATGCTATAAAGAAAAATGATTAATAAACTTGACCACATACAAATTTAAACTTATTTAAATTTAAATTAAACTCATTACACATTCACAATTACAAATTTAAATTGACTTAACAAAGGACATCATAAGGTATGTCAAGAAACAGGAGACAACTTGAGAGAAGACATTTAGGGCCCATATAACAAAGAATAATGTTCATAATAATGAAGGGAGGATTTACTAATCAATAAGAAAATGACAAGGAACCGTCCCCCTTCTCAAGTGAGCCAAACTTATCAACAAGTAAGTCACAGAGCAAAAAATGCAAATGATGAATAAAGTTAAGAAGATAATCAACTTCTATAATAATCGATGAGGTGAGACCAGACTACAGATAAACTAGTACTAGCCTATGCAGCCAGCGATAGCAAAACATGTATATACCTTTAGCCAGCATTTTACCTGTGATTATCTATCCTAAAAGATTCACACATGTTTGCCAAGGTGCTTATCTGGAAATCCTCAGTGCCCCTCAGTGACTAAATAAAGGTTACACATCCAACCTATGAAATGCTGTGTAAGTGTTATAAATATTGGGATAGAGTTATATCTGCCTTAGGAATATATCACTGTGAAAGGATATTAGGTAAAAGAAGTAAGTTTGAGAACTTTTATTTTTCATTTAAGTTAAAGAAATCCCATGTGTACCTGTGCATACATATTTATAAATGCTAAAACAAAGCTAGAAAGATGAATTACCAAATTGTTAGCAATGTTTGCATGTGGGAGGCATTTGAGAGTTCCGCGAGGGTGAGTGAGGGCTCTCGCATGTTTTCCTATATAGTAATATATTTCTTGACTGTTTTATAATGAGATGTATTCATTCATTACGTATATATTAAAAGAAAGAAGTATGGTGCAGAGGCTGTAAGATACAATTAAAGGAGCCTGAGTTTTGGAATTAAGCAAACTTGGCTTTTATAATCCTGGCTTTTTCTTGCTGGGTCTGTGAGTTTAGGCAAGTCACTCAAGCTCTCTGAACCTTCATTTGAATGTATACACCCTTAAAATGAGGGAAATTAAGTAAAAACATGTATGTAAATGTCAACTAGTGCTTTGCATGTAGTAGGTTTTTAACACAACTTGATGTGTTCCGTCTGTCTGGGGAGAGTGAACAATAAGACAGGCAGAGGTTGGGCCGAGACCTCTTCTTCACGACTTTGAAAGTGAGACTTAGAATGACCTAGCCTTCATGTGGTAAGGAGACAAGTCACTGTAAAATCTTGAACTGGAGAGTGACTTGATCCAAAAGATGTTTTAGGAAGATTAGTTTGACAGTTCTAGAGAGAAAAGAGTCCATTGGCATAGCTTTCTCTCCTTTTCTGTATAAACAGTGATATTGAAGAATTCGAACTTTTATGATCATTTGTCTCTCTCTTTCAGACATGACCTAGCTGAGGATCTGGGCAAAAGAAAGGTCCCCAAGGAAGCCCTTAGCTCCGTAGCTTTATTTGATCCTCTCAGAATCAGCATCGTGGCTAAGCTCCAACAGAGTCAGTTTCTCTAACTGCTTTTTGCCAGGATTGTCTATTATTCTTTCAGCTTTCTAAGCTACCACTGCAGACAGCGAAGCACAACCAATTGTTCCTTAGTAAGCTGAGGGGTACTTTGAAGGTAGACTTGGTTTTCTCATAGCACAAAATTGTGTAATTACAAACATTCCAAAAAGGATTTCTCAAAGTGAGGATAGACTCTCTGTGTTTCCCTGGGAGCTAACTGATATTCTGGCAGGATATTCTCACATGGTCCACCCATGTCAGCCTAGCTGAGCCTCAGCCCCCAGCCTGGTCATTCAGGATAACCCTCATGTCCCAACACATGTCTCCTAGAGGATAACACTTGTCTGTGGTCCACTTAATGATGATAGTACCAATAATGAGTACATCTGCATACTAACTTGGAGTTTACAAATCCTACAAATATCTACCATTAAGAAAAAGACCATGCTTCTTAACAATCTTCTGTCTAGAGCTCTCTCACCCTATGTTTTTGTCTCCATCTCCTCTCTATACCAGAAACCATCCTGGCTGAATCTCTAGATTTTGGTGGTATTAACTGTGCTCAGCCTTGTGAAGGCAGGGGATAGATGTTAACCTTTTTATGTTCAGTGTGCTGTCAAGTCACGCCACTGCCCATATTAGTTTCCAAAGACTTAGAAATAAAAATATTTGCCATGGATTGGCTGAATTGGGTCATATGTTACGACAGCAACTGCGATATGCCTCTGAGTGCACTTTGCAAGTCATTCAACAACCTGCTCTGAGAACCACACCTTTGCAGGTGCCTTTATATATGTTCTGTGCTGCGGCGTGAACACTGAATTTACAGAAAGATCACACTGAGATGGACTTAGGTGCTATTCTCCCTAGAAGGTAAAGAAATCAAGGTAAGCTTCCAGAGGCTTTGGAAGTAGGAAGGACAGAGTAGACAATACAAATTGCATAACCCAAGGCTGAGGTCTATGCCATTGCTTTAATCTTTCTTTTCTCTTCCCTAGGATTCAGTCTAACCGTCACATCCTTATCTCCCAGCCCTTGCTAGAGTGAAATGTGTGAAGCTCTTTCCAAGTCCACATTGTGTTGGAGAAAGTGTATGAGGCTACTTTTCTGGGTAAGAGTCCTGTATTACAGTTTTCCTCTTCAACTGGCCTGTGTGGTTTGGGTTCTGTTTTTTGCCTTCTCTGTGTCTCAGAAGCTCCTCCCATAAAGCTGACTTAAAACAAATTAAACAAACATAAACAGAGGTTTATGTTTCTGATCAAGATGGTGTAACAGGCATGGATTTATCCTCCTGCTTTGAACAATTTAAAAAATGGACAAAATACGGAAAAATGGGTCTCATGACATTAGAAAAAAATCAAACGAAATGAGCTCTACAATTGCCCAAATTACTGCCTGGAGAAAGTCTCCAGGTTGCAGTTTAGAGACTAGAGGTCTGAGTTGTGGAGATGGAGTTGGGTGCTTGAAATAGCCAATGACTCCATGCTGGAGTTCATGAGGTAGGGTACAAAAGAAGGGAGACATAATCAGAGAGAGAAATTGGAAGATCATGAGAGGGTCCCCCTTGAGTATTCAGTTAAGTATGGATCAAAGCATCTATGTAGGAAAACTACCTGAGCCCAAGGAAAGAATCACTAAAAGGATTCAAGGGAACAATGTCTGGAACTCACACAGGGCTGGAAATAGTGTTGATTCCCATCAGTCAGAATGGAAAACCTCATAATTCATGGGGCAGTGGATATATCACTAATAAAGGTCTTGTCTGAGTAGTGAGGCATAATTAGCCTTTGACTAAATGTTGCTTGGGTCCCACTGAAAAAGCTTAAAACCAAGACCTAAATAATCAAAGTGTTTCCAGTAACGTAATTGTGTCCCAGAACAAAGCTCATGAATATTTTCAGGAACCTAAGGCAAAATTAACAATGTCTGGCATCCAATCTAATGTTACCAGGCATCTTAAGAGGCAGGAAAATACAACCCATAATGAGGGAAAAAAATAAGTCCATTGAAACTAACTCAGAAATGACGGAGATGATAGAATTAGTAGTCAAAGACATTAACAGAGTTACTATAACACTATTCCACATGGTCAACAAGCTAGAGGAAAGGTTGAACATGCTAAGAGAGACATAGTGTATATAGAAATAAAGATTCTAGAGATGAAAACTATAATGTCTGAGATGAAGAATATACTAGATGGAATTGATTACATTTAACATTGCAGAAGAAAAGACTAATGAACTTAAAGACAGAAATACAAACTATCTGAAATGAAACAGAGATAAAAGGACTTACAAAAAAGTGAACAAGGCATCGGTGAACTGAGGGACAATCTGAAGTAGCCAAAGATAAGTATAATTAGAGTCTGAAGGAAATGAAGGGAATAGAGGAACAAGTTAAACTACACCATGAAAAAGCAATCAGCCAAATCCAGAACATTGGGACATTTTTCAGATCTCCTCAATTAATTTCTTTAAGAAACAAAACAAACAAATGAAAAAATAATGGCTAGAATGTGAACTGATGATTAAAAGAGTCAGCGATAACCTCTTACATCTACTAGAATGGCTAAAATTTTAAAACACTGAAAATGCAAAATATTGGCAAGGATGTGATTCAACCAAAACTCTCATGCATTGCTGATGAGAGTGTAAAAGGTACAGACACTTTGAAAAACTCCTTTGTAGTTTTATATAATGTATGTTTATATACATTTTACCATATTATGGACTAGCAATTTCAATCCCAGGTATTTACCCTAGAAAAATAAAAACTTAGATCCATAAAAGGACTTAAAAGAGAATGTTTGCTGCACCTTTATTTATAATAGTCTCAAACTAGAAACAACCTAATCAATAGGTAAATGGATAAGCAAACCATGGTATCCCATACAATGGAATAATATAATAATTTAGCAATAAGAAGCAATATATAACTAACAGAAGCAAAAATATGGGTGAATCCCAAAAACATTAAGCTGAGCAAAAAAAGCCAGACACAAAAGGGGTATATACTCTATAGTAACATTCATGTGAAGTTCTAGAACAGTCAAAGCCAACCTATGAACGGTGACTGCCTCTGGGGTAGGAGGTAGTAACTGACTGGGAGGGGACTTAAGAAAACTCTTTTGAGTGATGGAAATGTTCTATATCTTGATCAGGGTATGAGTCACACAAGTGTATGCGTTTGTCAAAAATTAATTGAACTGTACACTCAAGATTTGTGCTTTTCATTATATATAAATTATACCTCAATTTAAAAGAATGGAGATGAAGAGTAAAATACATTATCATCAATATGTGGACCCTATTTAGACCCCAATACCAAACAAAACCTGACTGTAAAACATTTTTTAGGCAATCAGAGAAATATGAAAATGAAATGGACAGACAGACAGACGATATCAAAGAATTACTGATCATTTTGTCTGGGTGACAAAGCTGTCCTGGTTATATAAGAAAATGTCTTTATTTTTATTCCTATCTGGAAAATATTTGGGCAAAGTAATATGATGGTAGGGATTTGCTTTAAAATGCAAGCAACTAAAAAAAGTAAAGAAGGGAAAAAGAAGGGCTGGATGAAGTATAGCAATATGTTGATATTTGTTGAATCTAGGTAACAGATAAGAAGGAATCCACTAAAGTAAACTCTCTTTTATATATATGCGTATATACATGAAAATTTTTATAATAAAAAAGGCAAAATGTGTGTCCCATAAAAACTTCATAAGAAAAGTGAAAAACATGTTTTAAAAAATGATTTGTATCAAATAGAAACTAAAATTTCCTTCACCAGAGATTTTCATGAATTGATATTTGAGTCCAGGCTGGTGCCTCCGTGAACAAAGATTTTCTTTGGCCCTGGTGTTGCTGGTGGTGAGGGCTCCACTTCAACCTCTAGACTCCTGATCTGGAGCGCAGGGGAGGAGAATCCCTCCTGGCTCTGTTCTTGTTACTGACAGGAGTCACCTTCCCATATACGCTGTATTTTAGATAGTGGTTATAGCTCAAGCTGATGTGAACTGACCTCAAGGGTTATTTCACATTAGCTGTCTCCACACTTTTTGATCACACACCCTTATGAGCTAAAAATATAAATATATGGGTGAGTATTTCCAATATATGTATATGTATTTATTTATAAATTTCACACACCCAGGCACACAAATGTTCTAATATATTTTGCACATGATAAAACATTATAAAATTGAAATAAAAAGATGGAATAAAGATGGGATAAATGAAATAAATACTATTTTAAAATTTCTTACTAATCTTGATAGCTTCCTGATATCATTCATCTTGAAAAGATGGCATGAATCTAGCAAAAGACAATCAGTTAGGGCAAGGATTTTCATGAATGACAGTACATACGGTTTACCTCAGAGTAAGGCAGTTACCTTAGAACTTGCCTTTGAGGAAAGCAGAGCCACCAGTGGTCAAACGGAGAGCAGGCTGCCCTCTTGCACTAAGTATGATCGGAATCTTTCATCTGTACACAGTCCTTCAATGAGCCTCACACCACAGGCCCTGCTCCTCCTGTCTCACTGCCCCAGCTTCATATCCATTTATATTTTGTTTTCTTTCCCAGTTTCCCAGTCTACAATGGAATGGATAGGCAATGGATGATCCAGTTCTCCCAGGGTTCCCTCTGTTCCTTGGCACCTTCTTTCACCTGGTCTTTGCCTGGCATCCTAGCTTGTCTCTCTGTCTCTCTTCTTGAGTCTTGTTGCCCTGTGCTGTCAGATAAAACTTTCCAAGGTTCCATGCTACCCACAGAAAAAGTCCCATGTGTTTTTACATGGAAGACCACCCTCAAGCCCAACTTTATTTCCCATTGCTTCCTTCTACAATCATTAACTCTCCTGGTCCCTTTACTGTTCCCAAATAATCAAGCCACATCCCTGTGTCCTACTTTTGTTTCTGCTTTTTCCTCCCTCCGAAATGTCCTCTCCTCCCTACCTTCCTTAATAATCCTTAGTTTTAAGTCCCAGTTTGGGTATCACCTCTCCACAAGGCATTTTTGGACCATTCTGGTCCCTTTAGAATTCTTTCTTCTCCTAAAAACAAAAACAAAGGCAAAACAACAACAACAACAAAAAACCCTCATATAGTAGTTATTGTTGTTCTCTCTCATGCTGTTATTAGACCACAATTTATACTCCTTTTATTGATTGATTGATTTTTGTCTAATCTGGGAACAATGTAGATGCTGAATAAACAAGTGAATGAATAAATGACTCTGCGATCTACTGTCCTCTCTGGAGTGCCATCTTATCCAGCTACTTTTTTCTAGGAGGACACATAGCAGCTGAACTGTAGGCATTAGAGACATCTGCAAGCGTCATCATATTGCCTGAAGTATGAGTATTATAGTTCTGACTTCACGGAGCACTGTCTGAGCTGTGTCTCTCCTCTCATCCCTCTGGTTTGCTTTCTGTCCCAGGGTAGGGGAAGCAGGGCACCTTGGAGGCAGCACTTTCCCACATCTTCAGGATGAATCCAGAACCTACACCCCCTGGAGAAGGATACAGGACTAGAGTAGGTTGAAAAATCAATTCCAGAGGAGCCAGGATTCAGGTTATTGAGGTTACGAGCAGGATTACAGAAAAGATCAGACACTGATGCGAGAGGAATAATGTCAGGAAAGGTGTGTTTTGGACATTATGTGGAGGGGAAATCACAAGAAGCAGCATGTCATCTGCTGTCTCTTTACTTCCTTCTAGGCACTGAGAAATGGATGATTTCCTTCTAGACAGTTTTGCTACAAACTGGACAGTGGTCAGTATGGTATAGTGGGACCAAGTAACTGAGTAGGTTTCTCCTAGGCAGGGGGGCAGTTAACAAAGATAATACAATGTTTATCCAGTAACTTAAGCATTTCTATTAAAAACTAAGCTATTTAAAATAAGGGCATTCATACAAAACACTAATTACCAATCAATGTATCAGGCAGATCAATTTAGGGCTCCTAGATTCCAGTTGGTATTGTCTCTATTCGAACATTAACATATTGATACTTTAAATACTTCATCTGATGCTGAGTTTCCTAAATTTTTATTGTAAGTGTTTATGAAGCATATGCTTTGTGTTTAACATTGGTAATATAAAGAACTACTCTTTTGCCAATTTTTCTGTGAATTCTATTTCAATCTTTCTTAATGTAGGCCCCAAAGGGGCTCTGGTAAATAGGTAAATATGGATTTTAGATCTGCTGCTTTAAAATGGATAGGCACATGAGGGTTAGATAAGGCCACAAGATGGGAATGTAGTCCCTAAATCAATATTTTGGCCTGGTTGATCTACAAAGAGGGGCAAATTTGAAGAAAGAAGAGGAATCATTTGAGAAACTGTATCATGAAGCAGAGTAGTTAGAAATTTATCCACCAACAGGAAGATGTAACTTGGCTACAAAGACTTGAAGCAGGAAAGAGGTAGTGACTTAGGGAAAATAGTCAGTGCAAGCAGGAAAGGCCTGGGGACTGTAGCATGATAAAGAGCTTGGACAGAATGTGTGCACAAGGAACCGATGAAATTTAAAAAAAAAAAAGGAAGAAGAAGAGAGTGCTAACATCTTGTTGTGTGCCTGACTGATATGGAACTGTGAACTGTGTCAAAAAAAAAAAAAGATGAAAATACACTTATGACAATGCTATAAATAAAATAGTAAATTACAAAAAAAAAAAGTCCCTGTGTATTTATAGCCTGCCTATCTGTGCAACCATACATATAAAATATCTGTATTTTACTGTGTTTAAATATTTATTATATTTGATTTCTTTTTTTTTTCCACTAAAAATGGTGTTTGTCCTCTAAATGGCCTGACCATGGTACGTGCTAAAAGAACATATAGGAAGCATGGAAACCATAGAGAATGTGAAAGAAAAGAGAGATCATACAAAGAAAAGAGTGCATGAAGCATCTACGTACAGCTTAAAGAATAATTACAAAGTGCACAACCACAGACCCATCTCCCAGGTCAAGAACCTGAACTTTGCCAGGACCCAGAAGCTCCCTCGATGGCCTTGCTTCTCACCACCACACTCCCTCCCCTGAGCTCAGGAAGATATTATCTTAGATTCTTCTAAAAGCTTTATAATTTTGCCTTTTACGTTTAGGATTATAATCAATGCTGAACAGATTTTTGTGTATGAAATGAGGTACACAGCCAACATTTTTTTTTCTCATTTGGATCCTCAATTGCCCCACATTCACCATCTATTAAAAAGCCTATCTTCAGTGTGCTGCATAAATTATCTGTCTATAGGTCCTGAATTTATTTATCCGGCTTTAAAGAGACACTTCACGAGTTCGTTCATTAACTTAAGCCCCTGATTGTTCTAGCTCCCCATTCTTGAGCATTTCCTACATCTGAGACTCTCTAAATAACAGCCAATTTTCATTTAGTCTCCATCATAACCCTATGAGGGTGCTCTCATTGTTATCCAAGGCGGTTCAAAGGTTGAGTAACTTGCCCAAGGTGGCCAGCTGGTTTGCAACAAAGCCGACTTTCCACAGTCTGCCCTACATTCTCCTCTGAAGCCCAAACACCTTCCACAGTGATGGCCAGCGATTTCATCTCTGGCCATTTCAGCTGCAGGCTTTAAGGTATCCCGCCTAAAACCTGCCCTGACCCATCCTGCGCTCTTAGGCACATAGCTTGCTCTCTCCGTCTATCTGTCTAGAGACGTGTCTGCTGATTCGATTTGAATTCTTTGTCTATTTAAAGAATCAAATATCAGTCAGCCGCTCAGGCGGCCCAAGCCTCAGGCTCTCTGCCCTGTGCTCTTGCCAAGGGATTTTGGCCAGGTCTGGGGTTTTCCCAAAAGGGCTTGATACTTGATACACACTCTTCAGCCTAATTTTCAACCTGTGATGCTTTCCTGAGCCCATACAGGTAGTTGATTGTGCAGCTTTTCCTTTGTGTGCAAAGAATGTTTCGTCATCAGCCCAGATTTACTCTTCTCAAAGGTATCAGTGAGAGATGGCAGCCTGTGGGAACAGGAGAGCTGATTGGAGGGTTGGAAATGGGTCCTCGCATTGACGTGCGTTGCTTGGGTTGCCAAGCAGGGCTGCATTTTCAAAAGGGATAATTATCCAAGGTCTGTTTCAGAGCTGAAATCTGGTTTATAAAAGAAAGGGTTAGGGGTAATGCCATTCACACTGAATTTGCCAAATCCTTGATCATGAAATATTCTCAGAATGTTGGCAATCACTTCTGGGTAACCCCACTTACACAATAGTTCCCAAAGCTGCCAGACACACTGGTATGAATGCTTACGTAAGGTCAATAAACAATGTGGGAGTTCATTGCCTTTCTCTGAAATATCTTACTGACTCTGAATATGAAAAATTTGGATAATCTTTCCTGCTACAAAAACACATGTCAGAGCATGGACGTCGATACCTTGCCCCATCCCTGTGACACTACCACAGCTTGACACAGACCCCATGAGGTTGGATACAGCATAAGACTTTGTTGTTTACATGCATTACACCTGTTTTTCCTAAGTCTCTTCCTTTGAGATATGCTGGCTTAAAGGCCAGCAGCACCTTGGAAAGAATAGTTCAGCTTTCACTGGAACCTATTCCATGCCTGGTGGGCCCTCACCACACAACCTTTTCTTGGCAACCTGTCAACGACAAGAGGACTTCAGCTCTTAGCACAGGTGGCATATTCTGCTGGGAAATGAGGTAGACAATGAAAAGCCACTGCAGTTACTTTCCCCCCTTTTTTTTTGACTCAGAAAGATTCTAGTTTTCTTGGAGCATGGAATGTGCCTATACTTCTGACCTTTTGTATTACCAGATCCTTCACTGCCAGCCTATAACACGAGGATGCTTTTGATACATCTCTCACCTTTTAAAAACATTTGTTTCATCAGCTGTTGTCACTACTATCTGTATCGGCTCCAAGAATGATCTCAGTTGATTATATAAGTATTGGATTTATTTATAAGAAGGAATGATATAGACTTCCTCACGGCAAAACCCTGAATTGCAGCGATGCTTCCTCTTCAAAATCAGCTTCAAGCTAAGTGTTTATTTCAGAATTTCCTGGCACTAGAGAAAGCTGGAGGATAAGGAAAGATTACTCAGTCAGTTTAACAGGTCCTTAACTTATATATAACTAGTTCCCTGCAAAGATATTTCTCAAAGTCTGAATTTTGCTATGAGTCCCAAAATTTGCTGAGACAGATTGGTTCACTGTAAACGGGGCTCAGGAAAATCAGTGAAAACCTTTAATATTATATTTTGGAAGTGAACTTCAACATATAGTGTCTAAATGTATAGAGACTGTGTTGGCAGCAAGGAAATTAGCATTGATTAGAAAATCCAGGGGAATGCACGTTATAGACAGACAGCTGCTAAGCTGTTTCTCTTGTTTACTCTTCTGGGGTGTGGAAGATGAGAGTCCTGCTCTTATGCTCACACTTCCCAATAAAAATCTTTCAGGGACCATCAGGAATGGAGAGAAAGAGACTCTCTGAGGTGTTCTAAGATAAACCAAAAGGTAATGTCTGGGAAACAGACTGAGGTAGTTAGGACGGCTGATGCTGCTTCCTTCTACCCCCAAGTCTGTGCTAGCTGAAACATGCAGCAAGGTGGGATCCAAATAACAGCGCATGAAGCCAAGACTGGGCTGGTTGAGATACAAAGCCAGACGGCAGCTTGCATCACCACATCAGCCCACCCCCCCACCATTACCATTTGCAAGCACTTTTGAGAAGTCTCTCTCTGGCTTCTCAGAGTAGATGTAGGGTTGGTACCCTCTGTATAAGTTCTCTCCTGTGTGTCTGCATCTTCATTCCTCTGGCCAAACATGTCCTGGGGCTCTAAGGTATGTCATGAGTGTCAAGCCTTCCTTGGAACCTGGGGTTTTCATCAATAAGCCTGAAGGGGCAAGGAAATTCCAGGAGGTGGAATTTGTACAGAATAATAATGGTATGCTGATTCCCAGTTTACAACCAGTTTCCATATCTGAGATGGCAATGAATCTGCCTGTTTGGTCACCGTTGGTTACCCCCAACTACAGCTACATCCTGACATTAAATAGGTGCCAACATCTGTTGATTTATGAATGAAGAAATCTGTCATTTCATTTGACATCATAATCATCCACTGAAGTAGCTAGGGCTGTTGTCCTCCACTCTCATTCGTAGATGAGGAAACTGAGTCTCAAAAAGAGTAAATGCCCCCCCACCCCCACCCAGAACTAAAGACTGCGAGATTACTGCATTGGAACCATAACCCAGTTATTTTTATTCCAAACCCAGTGTTCTGCCTACTATACCAAAGAAAGAGAAATGGAGGAGAAGGAACCTAAGGTAATTTGAGCAAGACTTCCAGGGAAATGGATGAATTCCTAATTTTCTATTGCTGGAGAGGTTGGGGTTTCATCCACAGCATGAATCCAGTGAGGGTCTAGAGAGGTCAGCTGGAGGATGTCAGGGGCTACAAGGAGAGGGGCTTCTTAGGGCTTCCTCAGGAAGTCAGCTATTGGTTTGGAAGGGATGATGCTAAGAAATAGAGTAGCTGTAAAAATTGAAATCAGGGAGTTCCCTGGTGGTCCAGTGGTAAAGAATTCGCCTTCCAATGCAGGGGACGTGGATTCGATCCCTGGTCGGGAAACTAAGATCCCACATGCCGCGGGGCAACTAAGCCCACGCGCCACAACTACTGAGCTCACACACCTCAACCAGAGAGCCCATGCGCCACAACTACAGAGCCCATGCGCCCTGGAGCCCGCATGCCACAACTACAGAGAGAAAACCCACACGCCATAACTAGAGAGAACCCCACATGCCACAACAAAGAGCTCGCGTGTTGCAACAGAAGATCCCACGTGCCTCAGTGAAGATCCCGCGTGCAGCAACTAAGACCTGACATGGCCAAAAAAATAATAATTAATTTAAAATAAATAAATATTTTTAAAAATTGAAAGCAGAATTTTGGAAGAAAGGTTCACAAGGCAAGGGATGGAGGTAGGGCCTAGGGGTCACAATATGCAAGGATAAGGAGGATGGGCCCAGGGACTTGGGGGAATTCTAAGGGTCAGAGGCTAGGGTGCTTTGAGAAGAACTACAGTTGAGCTAGAACAAAAGCGGCAAACCAAAAAGTAGCACAACTGAGACCTGCAGAGAAAAGGTACTATCTTTAATCAATGTGTCTCTGCAGTAGAACCATGATGCATAGTAACATGCTCTGTATTCCCACCCACCCCCACCCCTTCTCCTGGGAATTCTAGAAAAGGTAAAGTAGTAGAACCTACAGCTGCTCTTGAGAGAATGATAATAAATGCCTGTCTTAGCTCCTGAAAATTGGGCTTGAGATTCCTGAGCCAGAGCACATGACACTTTCCTAACATTCATCTCACCCTAAACACCCATTGACTATTTCAGAAGAGGCCTTTTCTATGACTCTAAATTAACTGAGAGAGACAATGAAATGGCAAGATCACTGGCAGAAAGCGAGGAGACATAGGCTGAATCCTGGCTTTGCCAATAACTGTGTAACCTTAGACAAGTCACTCATACTTCCTGGGTTTCACTATCCCCATTTGGAAATGAAAAGATTAACATAGATTCTATGTTGTAGAAGCCCCCTGAGCCTAACAATCTATGAAACAAAGGATAGAATCAGACTCAATATTTATAAAGCATTTTGCATCTTCATAGACAGGGTTTTCAGAGGCTGAGTTTACCACATGACACTCAAGTCAGGCTAGTTTCCAGGTTCAGGTTCATTACGCTGGTGATTTACTAAGCTTATCTAATTACTATTCCTATATAAAAACAAATGAACCATTTTTTTGTTAATTTAGCCTTCCTAGGAAATAAGTTGAGTTTTAATAATTTATAAATTATTACACTAAGAAAGAACAGGAGATTGAAAACATCAAAGAATTTTTTTGCTTTGAGAAAGATGATAGAATATTTCCTTGAGTTATTAGCATATAGTGTATTCATTTAAAGAGCATATAAATGCATTGAAATGTCCACGCAGTGACACTTGGAGAGGATGGGAGCATTTCCAGAGAATGATAAATACTAAAGTTCCTTCAAAGGCTGAACTTGGGGCGGAGAGGAGATTGGGAGAGAGATAGTCATCTGAGGATGACATAATTCTAAATGCATGACTCACACTTGCTTTCACTAAGCAAAGTTCCTAAGTAGAATACATGGCCAAAGAGGTTTGTTAGTATTCCCTTTAAGAATTATCACCTGAGAGCAATTGTTAATCAGATACTAACACCTCTGCTCATTGAGAATAGACAGGCTCTATGCAGGATGAGATCAGGTTTTACTAGAATGTTCTCCAACATGTTTTCCTTGTTTTATTTGCTTCACTAGAGTGGTTAGGACCACAGAATCTGAAGTGAGACTACCTGTGATGTATCGTTGGTAGCTGAGTGATCTTGAGCAAGTTATTTAATCTCTTGCCTCAGTGAAGTTATCTCTAAAATAGAATCTCAGAGAGTTATTACAAAGAATAAATGAGTGAATACCTGGCTTGAAAGAATCCTGTTGAGTGCTACTGAGTAGAACACTGTGTTACCTAGGATGATCATTGCTGTTGTTACATTATGTTGCTTTGGAATAACTTGTGCACCCTGGTTGAGGTGAGGAGTAGGGCTCATGATTGGGCACTGGCTGAGTAATGATGACTGTTGACATTGGCTGGACCGAAAAGACCAAAGCTTGGGCATAAAGGTTCTTCTTAACCACAGTTAAGTCATCTCACATAATCAATAGTTGACTCTACCTTGGTTTTCATTCTAATTGGGAATTATCTTTGTCCCTTTTCTCTCCATAATGAGAAAGGAGAGTTGACTGAGTATAATTTTATAATGATCAATTAAGTGGCCTGAGGTATAATGGTGACATGTGTTCTGTCAATTCTTTCAGAGCTATTGGGAATTGGGTTAGAAGTGAATGATGATGAAACTATCAACTATTATAATTCAAACGCAGTTCACTCTAGAAAAAGGATATTCCAAGCTCCTTCCATACATATTTAGTTCTTTATAGGTTTTTGACTCTAACAAGATAATCTTTGCCAATAATATGGTACCACATATGCTTGCAATGAGAGAAACACAATTTGGGGACAAATGGACTCAAGAGAATTAACATATTTCAATGCCTGTCAATATTACCAAGAGGGAGTCAGACATTCCTTATATAGTATCTTCTCCTTATATTTTTTAGTTAAAATAGATTCACTGATCTACGGAATGTTTCTAATTTCAACTCTATGTAAACAGAAAAGGAGAACTGAGTTGGGTATATTAAAGAAACAGATCATACTTAATTGAACATATGCCTCTTTCTTTATTCACCTTTCTGAAAAGGTGACATAGCCTCTGCTCTGTCTTTTCCTTTCTGGCATCCTGGTGACATTAGTATCCATAATTCAAACAACCACCACTAAGAACAGAGTTTAAGATTTGTTGTGTCTGGTTGGAAAACAATGGAGGGTTCTGATGTCATTCTTACAATAAACAACACTTTTGGCATTTTATTTCATGAACTGATTTATTATTTGAACAAATACTCCTTTCTAGAACCCAGTAATCATACACACAAATGCTAATTAATTTCTTTCGCTCAAGCCCAGGAACCACACTTTGATGGCAAAAGTTCTCTAATCTTGACTGAGTAGCAAACCATTTAATTTCATATGTACTAAGAAGAGAAGTAGGGTGGTGTAAGGATGGAAATGAACTGAGGGATGTGAAGCTACAGATTCTACGTAGCAGTGGATATTTCTCGTGGGTAATGGCTTTAATAATCCTACACTTGACAGAAAGGGCAAGAAAGAAAATAAGGTTCTGAGGTCTATTTATTCCTGAATCTTAGCAATTACTTTAGCCCCTGAAATTGGGGTCATCATACTCACTTTTGCCATTTTATCCTTAAAGTCATAGATTGAAAATACTTACTATACTCATTCAGGGATCCCTGAATCAATGGTATTAAGTGGATGGGAGATGGTTCTATGAGTTAGGATTAGGATCAGCAATATATAACAGAAAATCTCAAAATGACAGTGGCTTAAACAAAATAGGTGTGTCTTATTTCTCTCACACACAAAAGGAGTACAAAGTCTAGAGCTGATGAGGTGGCTCTACAGAGTCATCAGGAACCCAGCATCATCCCTATGATGTGGTCCTTTTTCGTGAAAGCCCCCACAAGTCTTCTAATTATATCTATGTACCAGACAGCAAATGGAAGAGACTCTCTTTTAAGGGAATTCTACCCCCAAACCCCACTTAACAATTACATCTACGGGACTTCCCTGGTGATGCAGTGGTTGGGAATCCTCCTGCCAGTGCAGGGGACAAGCCCTGGTCTGGGAAGATCCCACATGCCGCGGGGCAACCGGGCCCGTGTGCCACAACTACTGAGCCTGCGTGCCACAACTACTGAAGCCCGTGTGCCTAGAGCCC
This sequence comes from Aethalodelphis obliquidens, assembly GCF_003676395.1. Taxonomy (NCBI): domain Eukaryota; kingdom Metazoa; phylum Chordata; class Mammalia; order Artiodactyla; family Delphinidae; genus Aethalodelphis; species Aethalodelphis obliquidens. The sequence goes on from NW_020837948.1 coordinate 24,886,561, forward strand.
GTGCTCCACAACAAGAGAAGCCACCGCAATGAGAAGTCTGCGCACCCTAACGAAGAGTAGCCCCCTCTCACCGCAACTAGAGAAAGCCCACGTGCAGCAATGATGACCCAACGCAGCCAAAAATAAATTAATTAACTTTTTAAAATTAACTATATACTAAAAGCATAAATGAATGAATAAACATGTATGTGATATCTATTTTAAAAAATTACATTTACAACTCACTGGCTGAAACTTAATGTCATAGCCAAAGTTGGCTGCAGGAAAGGCTGAGAAATGTGCCTTTATCTGGGCAGCAATGTACCCAACTTATGGTCAAGAAGCAGAACATAGGTAATGGAAAGTGGCTAGCAGTTTCTGTGCAGAATATTGCAGTAAATTCATTTTAGAGGGAAATGTTAGAGAGAAATTGAAAAGATTCTGTGAAATAATGCCTAACTTTTGAGGAACCTATGTTTGTATTCTCTAAGTTTTCTATTTATATGGGTAATGCATGTAATATATACAGGTTGTGTTATCAAATTCATGTATTGATAATGCGGGACTTGCAAAAGCTGATCATAGGAAAAGAAGCACATATGAGAATTAAGTCAAGAGTCAGACCTACTATTGTTCCCAGACCACCCATCAGCTGACACTCTATAAGTTACATGCCATTATATTGTGGGCATTATGCACATACAACCCCTTTCAGATTCCACTACGAACAAAAGACAAGGGCATATGCAAGATCAAGGTAATTCTAGGTGCAGGGGAGACCCATCCACCTAACACAACCAAATAGGTGGCTTTAGAACTGCTGCTCAGTTCATGGAAAAAAACCTATTTCCTAGATAGCTTAAGAGAAAGCTTGTATTAAGAATAACACATCTGTGAAAAGCAATTTTGCAGAATACTGTGATAAAAACCAATGAATGCTGGAGAGGCACAGGGCAAAAGCAATAGATGAAGGTAGAACTCAGGAGGAAAGGCCTGTGGAGTTACAGTACTGAGAGTCTGGTTGAGAGAAGGTTCCAGCCCAGATGCCAAGTGGAGGATTCACACTAGCTGAGGGTCTGCTAGTTCCTTCTCTCCTCACAAGGTTAGTTTCAAACCCCTCTCAAGGTTCAACGGAAAAGACATGCAATTTATTCACCTGTTGCTGCAGAAAAAGTTGAAGCAAGGATCAGTGTCACATCTGTCAGTCCATAAAAGCCAAATGATGAAAATTTAAATGTAAACAAGGGGCAGAATCACAGACACTCACTTGTGGATCTCAGAAAGGATACCTCTCTTGTGGTCTTTTGTTCTCCACTCCAGCTGTAAGGGAATCCCGGGTCAGGTCCACACCACGTGTTGCTGACAGTAGTCCAGTGGCCCTGGATGGCCTGAGTCTTCTCAGGGATCCCTGTGAAAAATGCAACCTTATTGACTTTACGGTTTTTATTTAGTCTCACTCCAAGGAGTGGATCCGTCCTTCTCACTGACCTGAGACAACCCCTTTGCAGTCTTGAGAAAAATCCTCCATAAGCCCTCTGGCGAAGACAGAAATGGAATCATGAAAGAATCAGAGATGTTCCCTTGCCTGAGATCCCAAAGTCCTCTCAGATGGTTGAGTGGAAGCCAAGTGCAGAGAATGAGGGGTCAGTGCTTGTCCTCAGACCTGAGCCACCCTGAAGCCTGACCCAATGGCTTTACTCCCCATCTACAAAGAGAACAGTATTGAGATTCAGACCACGTATATTATTAACACTATTGTAGGAGGCTGACCGTCCGCCCCCCGCCCCCAAATCTACCCCTGGATCTCAAGCCTTTCCGATACAGTTTCTGGTTTCCTAGGTTTTGTCCTACTCTAATAACATGTCTAGGCAGAATTAAAGAGGCTTGATATGCCACAGCTCTTAAACCACCTGCCTGTGGCTGGCCAAAGACAATACCTGCACATCCTCTTGCAGATTCCACCAAGCTGTGTTTGGAACACTGACAAGTAGATGGGAGACACCAGTGAGCTGCAGCAGAGAGAGACCACTGAGAGGAGACGTTCTCAGCTGTGAAGGTCTGTGAAGGTGTATTCTAGCCCTCTCCTCATAAAAAGCCATAGAGTTCCATAAAAGGGACACAGGCAAGGCTTTCCAAACTTTTTGTGGATAATCGTAATATTCATTTGTTCAGTTAACATCTATGGATGCCCATCTTAACCAGACACTAAACTAGCAACCAGGGATACAATGGTGAACAAGACAGAGGGCCCCTCCCATCACAGGACTTATATTCTCACAGGGGAAACCATGACAAAGTAATTAACTGCAAGTGTGCTAAATTGCTACAGGGACATACCCAGTTTTACGGAGGATATTATAAGGGCACTGACCCAACCTATGGTTCAGGAAAGGCTTCCTGGGGCTGTGTGTTTGTGTAATGAAGTTTAAATTGATATCTGAAGGATGAACAGGTGTTAATTAGCAAAGATGGTGCTCCTGGCAGAGGGAAAAGCAGGTGGGAGGCCCAAGGAAGAGGAGGAAATATGGTAATAAGAAGGAAAACGTGATCTATATATCTATATATATAGATAGATAGATATGGAATATTTTTCAGCCATAAAGAAGAAGGAAATCCTGCCATTTGTGACAACACGGATGGACCTTTAGGGCTTTATGCTAGGTGAAGTAAGTTGGGCAGAAAGATAAATACCGTATGTAATCATGTATGTGTGGAATCTAAAAAATCTTCAGACAACAAACTCATAGACTCAGGGAACAGATTGGTGGTTGTCAGAGGCAGTGGGGTGGGGTGGGTGAAATAAGTGAAGGTGGTCAAAGGGCACAAGCATCCAGTTATGAGATAAGTAACTCCTGGGGGTGTAAGGTACAGCATGGTGACTAAAGTTAACAATACTGTACTGTATGTTTGAAAGTTGTTAAGAGAGTAGATCTTAAAACTTCTCACAAGAAAAAGAACTTGTAACTACGTGTGGTAATGGATGTTAACTAAACTTATTGTAGTGATCATTTTGCGATATCTACATATATCAAATCATTATGTTGTACACCTGAAACTAATACAATCTTTTATGTCAATTATATGTCAATTTAAAAAAGAGGAAAGAAGGAAGGAAGAAGGGAGGAAGGAAGGAAAGAAAACAGTGATTCTGGAGCGCAGTGAGCAGTGACTATCCCTACTTGAGCCTGAGGGGGCTGGCAGGCTGTCTTAAGGACTTCCACGTGACATGGATAAAGAGAACCTTGCAAAAGCTTCCAGATAGGGGGAAGAAAACTAAATGCATACTCTCTTCTTTCTTGCTCCTTACCTCTCTAGCCAATGAGCTATATATTGACATCTCTAGCCAATGAGCTATATATTTTAGGGCAAACTAAGAAAAATCAAGCCAACCTTCAAGCTTTGTGCAAAACTAAACTCTTATGTGACATGACTATAAAGCAAATGCTCAGAAATATAAAAACTGTTTTCATCTGACTGAATACATCTATAATTCAGTGGATTTGGCCTTGGCACTTGAACTCAGTTATCTCTAAAAACATGTGCAGATACTTCAACCTCCTGATTTGTATGCCTTCATAGCTCGCTACAGAAGGCAACAAATACATGCCAATTTTGAGTAGTGAAAGGAAACTATGTTTCCCTGAATTGAGAAATAACTTTATTAGGCATATAAGAACTCATTAATGGAAAAGTAAAGCATCCTCCTTAGCTGTAAAATTGGATATCATACTTTCACCTGTTGAAAGAGAAGTGCAAAGACATGGAATCCATCTACAGCCATGGCAAGGTAAAAAGAGAATGTACCCACAGACAAAGAGTTTTAACTTCTAATTAATTTATTTAAAAGTTCCTCAACCTGTTCTTCCTGAAAGTGTAAGCCACTGAGACTTAAAGAGTTTGTATCTTTTTTTCCAAGTCCCAGTTATTCAGAATATTTAGAAGGTAAGGCTATTTAGCTTACATGACACAGACTTATAATCTCCAAACACCATTCCTCCTCCTCCTGGTACACAGCTAGCCTGCATTCCCAGCCACTGTGATGTGAGTTCAACAGAAGGTTAGTGGAAGTAGTATAGGCTATTTCTAGGCCTGGCCTATAAGACTTTCCAACAGGCCATCCTCTGTGCTCTTTTATCTTCCATCAGCTTGACGAAAATAAGCACAGTGACCTTGGAAATTACATAACGAAGATGGTGGAGCCATAAGACACAGAGAGTCTGGGTCCCTGCATCAAGGCTCATAGAAAAGTAGCCAATCAGTTGCTCACAGCTCTGACTTTGGGTTCACTCTTCATTTCTGGCACATGGAAATTTTCCTTTTCTGAGCTCTGCTGTAATACAAAATTTCTGTACTCTTTGTTCAGCATTTCTATATAACTGCATTAGAACATTAAACATTAGTTAGCTCGACCTACCATGTCACTGGAACCAGAACTATATTAATACATGTGCATTATTAGTACCCTGATAAGTAGCAAGACTGGTAACTGAGGAGATAGTCTGGGATCTTGCAGTGCCTCTTGTCATAATTGTAACCTATCTTGTTTCACTGTATCTATTACAGTTGAACTCTCTGCCGGATTGTTGGATAACCTGGGTTTCTTACTCTCACAAACATTGTGGATTGGCCTGATTATAGGAAAGAGTTTATACTTTATGTGCTCCCACCCTGGGGGAAGGGGACATCTCTACTCGGAGCACAAAATATTCAAATAATTTGTCCGACCTCTTCGAGTGGGATACAATCTTTAAAAATTGTACAATTACTTGTTAATTTGCGAGACAGGGTGAAATTGCACAAGAAATAGTGTAGGCACATAGGAAAAAGGGCAGAATGCAGGGTGGTAGAGAAAGAAAGGAATTATTCTTAGAGGGGGGTGTAATCATAGCGTAACCAGAAGTTAGACATTGTAGATTCACCACCTACTAATTGTGTAACCTTGGGCAAGTTACTAAACCTCTCTGAACATCAGTTTTCGTATCTGTGAATATAGAATGATAATATTAGCTACCTCGTAAGTTGTTATTTGGATGAGCTAATACAGTAAGTCCCCTACATACCAACCTTTGAGTTGCAAACTTTCGCTCCATCAACGACAGACATGAGTGAAATTGCAGCTTGCCCTCCATCTCCTATTGCTGGCGATCCTTTGGCTCTACCATCTCCCACCTCCTCTCCCTCCTCTAGTCAGTAATTCTTCTTGCCTGTTCACTCGATGCCAGCCCCTGTATGCCAGCTGTGGTACTGCACTATAGTACTTTTCAAGGTACTGTACTGTAAGATTTTAAGTTTGCTTTATGTTTTGTGTTTGTTTGTTTTTTATGTATCATTTATGTGAAAAGTATTATAAACCTATTACAGTACAGTACTGTATAGCCGATTGTGTTAATTGGGTACCTAGGCTAACTTTGTTGGACTTACGAACAAATTGGACTTATGAACGTGCTCTCAGAACGGAACTCGTTCATATGTAGGGGACTTACTGTACATGTAAATTACTTAAATGGAGCCTGGAACAAAACAAGCACTGAGTATATGCTAAACATTATTATTTAAAATTATTCTAGAAGTGAAGGGGAGGCAAAATGGCAAATGTGGTTGGTTGCTGGAAGCATCTAAAAAGGCACCTTGCCATCCCTCCTTGGAGCTCAAGCCTGTTATTATCCAATTGTCTACCAACTCTGACTTAGCTGATTCTGGACTCTCAAGTCCAGCCCCTACTGTGAAGTTAAGGGCCGTGAAAACCCACAAGGTCATGGTGGCAGAACTGGGCCAACTCTTCTCCCTCTCAGCCCCTCCACACCACTATCTGGCAACGGTCACCATGGCTCACTATCAACTGGCCACCATCAACACTTTTTGAAGGACTCAAAACCCCTATGATTCCATCTCTAGTGCCAGGGTGAAGACTCACACGCACACAAATATATTCCTCAGTTCCCTAGGTAACTTACAGAAGCCACTTTGAAAAGACCCAGACTTTTGCTTTGAAGACCATGCTGTTCTAATGAAACTTGGTCATTGGTGACTTTAAGTGAATAGTAGGTCCACAATAAGTGACAGCTATTACTATGACTAATTTCTTTAGTCACTATGCTATCTACTTAAAGTCTTTGTTTTCATTTTCAAAGGATTTCAAACATCCTGAGAAGAGTAGTTTTGTGTTTGGCTCAAACTCCGTGAGTTTTTAAATTTTTAATGCAAATGAGATTTATGAGTCACTCTCTGGCAGAATTTGCAGCTTTTACCATGTCTAGTGTTAGAAAAAAGACCCATAACAAGATACAAAATTGCAAAGGAACAAGTGATCAGTTTCAGAAGAAGCTGCAGAAGTAGAACAAATGAAGGGAAAGAGAGTTTCTGGTTATATAAGTGATGGAGTGTTTGGAGAAATGAGACATTGAGAGTAGCATTTCTTATGTCTCAGTAGATATCCTTTTCAATACTTATCCTGTGGCCCTGCCTGGCCTCTGTCCTTCCATTAGTCCACTGGGTGGTCTTGTCTTGACAGAGATCATGATCTCCCATACAAGTTTCTTTGTTCTCTTCTCTCTTGGGCAGGCCCATTACATTAGAGAATGTAGAAAAGTGGACTTGGAAACCGATCTCTGGATTGACAAGAGCAACCTGAACTGCCTCATCTTTTTTTATTCCTATTAAGTCAATCACAAGCACAAACATTTGCCCACATTCCTTGGAGCTCAAAGACAAGGAGCCAAACCAGAAGGAAATGAGGCTGTGGCCTTGGGAAGATATTTTCCCATCTTTTCTCATTTCTCTTCTCTGGTCTCTAAGTTTTGAATGTGAGCCATAAAGAGACAGATGGATTATATTTACTCCAATGCCTGAAGGAAGGGCAGTGGATAGGAAGGGGCCTTTTTCAACAAAGTAAGCTAGACAAACTCTTATTCAATGATCCACACAGAACTTTAGGATTTGTGACCAGCCTCACCCCAACCCCTTGACTTGATGGTAAGGCAGCTGAGCCCCAGTCAGTGACTTGCCCAAATAGCCATTAAAGTGGAAGATTCAATTCTACTGCTTAGTAACTGACAGTACTGAGACGTTATCATCCTAAACATTTCACAGTTACATCTTGGTAGATCATGTTTGACATCATGATATGTCTTGACATGAGTTGATAGTATGGTATTATCCTTACCTCCATATAGCTATTTGTGACTAAATTCAAATTATAAGGTCTTAGAGATGAAGATATTCTCCTGCTCAGTAATGCTGGACTAGGACTGACATTTTCAGATCGACTTTCATTCTAGTCATTGCTGCTGTGATATAGACAGAGAGTAACTGGAATAAAGTCCACCCTGGCTGAAAGCAAAAGGTCTTTGATCACATATTCAGTTCTAGTGCTTTGGACAAAGATATGAAGAAAACAATGGGTCCCCACCTAGTTCCACCAGCAGTTCCCCACACCACTGTCCTCAACACTGTTTCAGACAAGCTCTCCAAGGGCTTCCCTCCCTTGTTGAAAAGTCAATAAAGCATAGCTTCACCAGAGACCATGGAGTACACTGATTCTGGAACTACTTGGGCTTCCTTCTGTAGCATCCATCCTTGGACAATGAATGACTAGATTAATTTCTAGCTTACATAATGTCACTTGCACAAGAATATGTTTGCACACTAGAATATTGACACTGGCAAATGGGACCAGACTTTTGGCAGGTTTTTTGGCAGGTTTCTTGGATAAACAATGCCAAGCTGGCTAACGTCCTATACTTCTTTAGTCTTTTTTGGAAAATACCTAGAACACTTTCCAAGAAATTAATTTAGGTCAATCAGAGTTTATTCTGGATAATACTATTGGTTGCTGTGCAAGAATCTAAGTCAGAATCGACTCCTCTTCCAGACCCAAGTCAGTTAATACTGACATAACACTTAGGCTTTTTTGCTCAGGGCATGAAAGCTACTGAAAGTTCCAGGAGGTGATACAAATTATATTTCTGAGTGGCTTGACCTGGCCATGATCTCACTACTAACGCTAAGGCTTTGAGGAGACAGTGATAATAAGAGAAACAGTACTGTCCAAATAATTTGGAAAGCTAAGGGCTTCTCTGTGTTCATCCCTTTCCTGGCTGGTGGGGGCAAGTGTTCTAGCAGGGAAGAGCACGAGGCTGGAAGCCAGTGACTGGTTTGAACTGGGTTTGAACTAGCTGGTTATAGTAGGTAGTTCAGTGGGACACAAAGTATTCTGTGGACAAGTGTTCATGTCAAATTTCAACAAAGCTAAGGCTACTCTAAACTTCAGTTCATCATAGAATGGATGCTTCTAGTCCAACAACAATTTAATTAGTATGATAATTTTGTTATTAAAGTTTTTAGTTGACAATTTTTTTTAAACTGGACATTATGTTAGAGGAACAACAATTTCTCAGTAATGTCAGCCACTGGATTGCTTCTATGGTCATTACACTGTACATCTGCAATACCAAGTAGTCACTTTCCATTTAGGTTAATTGAGGAGCAATATATATATATATATATTGGACAGTCCTGCTAGTCTCAGAGACTGCTAATAGTGATGTTGCCACCTAGGATTTAATTTTTTTTTCTATTTAGTAGTAATATACTAAGGTAAAGACTTATCTTCTCTTATCATATACCAGAAGATATAATTTTATTGAGACAATGCCACAAACTGAAGCTTTGTGCACTGCTTTAAGAAAATGCTTTCTAAGTATTTTTAGAAATCAACTTCAAATTATTCTACATAAAATTAACGATTTTCACAGTCATAATGAGCTATGGCAGAATTTTACAAACTGCAAGAATTTCAACATGTAAAGCACATAAGTAGGTTTTCTCTTTGTGTCTGGGATGCTTCCTTACATTTGAAAGTGAATATTCAGTTATTAATAGTAAACTCAACTAGTGTGGACTGTTTGTTTAACTGTCATTACACAGATTAGATTTTATTGTACCCTGGTGGTTCAAATTATTGTTGATCAGAAATACTGTCAGAAACACTATATGAAGGCCTTCCAAAGACTAAGGCTGAAGACCAACTCAAAGAGAAAATTTTGGTCAAGTCTTTAGGTTGATATTAAGCTATGTAAGGCTGGGCAAGCTTACATAGCTTACATGGCTTATACTGAAATTTTCTCTTCTTCATCTGAGAAAGGGGGACATCACAACTTCTTTCCACCTCTTGCTTGATTGTTGTGACGATAAGAGCTAGACAGTAAATGTATAAGTCCTTAATAAATGGTAAAGGTCTATGTATACACAATGTGTTATTCTTACTTATTTCAGAAATGCCAGCATATCTTCCGTTACACGAGCAGAAGGACAAGGGCAGTGTGTTGGTGTAATTGGTGCTTGTAGATGCTTTGCTCCTCAAAATCTCCTTGCCAGGAACCCCATCATTAAGCTATTTTTTGTAGTGCTCAACGTGTCCTTTTCTTCCCCCGACACAATCCACTTCCGGCCCCAACTGCCTCAAGCCGTCTATATAATTAACTTCAGTAACACTCTCCCTGTCTAGGGGCCCTCTTCACCATTTTGTCCAAAACACCAGGACCAGATTCATCTTCCAACAGATTTTTATCATGTCACCTTAAACTCAAATGCTGCTCCCCAAGGCTTACTAGATAAGGTCTGAACTGTCTTTAAAGTCCTTCGCAATTTGGTTCCAGCTTACACGTAGAATCTTACTACTTTCTTACCCATTCCGTATAAGCCAATCAAATCTTTTGTTTTCCCTTCGTATGACTTTTTGCTTTCCTGAGTCGGCATCTCTCTTTGTACTGCATATGTGACATAAAATGCCCTCTTTCTCCTCTCATGCCGACAGAAATCTTGTCTGCCAATTCGGGCTCATTCACAGTCATAGATTATATTTATACATAACATATGTGCGTGTATCCATATGTGTGCAAGTATATATATCTATAAATAAATTTCATTTCATTCCAATTGTATAAATACAGGCTATTTTAAAAAATTAAGTCAATATATAAAATTATAAGAAAGAAAATAAAAATTAGTTGGACTCTCAATCTTGAGACAACCACTATGAACATTCTGGTGACTCTTTCTTGCACTTCTATGTGTACAAATATACACATATATTTATCTTAGTATATAAATGACATAAGATTATACCTGCTTTTTAAATCATATTCACTGTTAGGTATAAATAAAAGTTTGGTTTTTGTTTATTAAATAGGTTCCTCCCTATCTTCTTCTTCCACCATTTTCTCTAACAAACTCAGCCCAGGTGATCAATGTTAAAAACTTGCTGCATATTTTCCCATATCTTTCCTTATGCTTATGTCATCCTATGTGTACTTTATGTTATTGATTAATGTTCAAAGTAGACTCATAAACATATGATTGAAATTCCTCCACTGAACACAGAATTAACCCATTAAAAGTTATTCTATTTTCTTTGTTCACATAGCCACAAATAAACATAACTTTATATAAATACATGCCTGTTCTCATAGTTATACTCTTTTATGCCATCTTTATTTGCCTTTTGTTCCTTTCTTTTTTCCCCTCTGTCTTCCCTTTTTTTTTTTGGCATGCATTCTCTTCCTCTAATTCATCCTTTTTAATGGCTGCATGATATTATTCAATACATATACACATGCCACAGTTTACTTTACTAGTTCTTTGTTGATGGTTATCCATTTTGTTTCCAGTTTGTTTGCACGAAGACAATACTACAGTAAGAAGGCGTGTGTGTGGGTTTTGTGTGTGTGTGTGTGTGTGTGTGTGAATTCTTGATTTTAATTTGATGGATTAGATTTCTAAGTCAAAGGGAAGATATTTTTAAAATTTTCATTGATATTAACAAATTGCTTTAAAAAAAGGCTGTAGAATTCATATTTCCATTAGCAATAGATGTATGAGTGCTGTTTCCTCATGTTCATAATTAATTTGAGTCTTATCTGAGAGTTAATGTGATTCTCTCACTGCCATTTTAATTTGCATTTCCACGACTACTGTAGAGAATGAGAATCTCTTCACATGTAGAATGTAATTTGTATTTCTCTTATCTGAATTGCCTATTCCTATCCTTTGCTCACATTTATACTGTGTTATCTTTTTCTAACCAATATGTACAAGCAATCTGTATATCACTGTGGTAGGCAGCCTTCCAAAACGTCTCCCAGTGATTTCACATCCTGGTATTCATGCTCTTGCATAATCCCCCTCTCTGAGTGTGGGCTGGATCTAGTGATTTGCTTCTAGAGATTAGTATACAGCAAAGTGATGGGATACCACTTCTGTGATTGGGTCACAAAGACCATGACTTCCAGTTTGCTAGTGTTCTCTCTGTGGCTCTTCTCATGTGCTTGCTCTGATAGAGAGGGCCACCTGGCATGGAACTGAGGTGACCTCCAGTCAACAGTCCATAAGAAGCTGAGGCCCTTATTCCAACATTTCTCAAGGAAATGAATCCTGCAAACATTCACATAAGCTGGGCAGCAGATTTTTCCCCCTTTGAGCCTTCAGATAACACTGCAGCCTGGCTGACATCTCGACTGCAATCTTGTGAGGGACCCTAAAGCAGAGGACCTAGTTAATTTGTGCCTGGATTCCTGACCCACAGAAACTGTGAGTAGTAAATGTGTATTGTTTTAAGCTGCTAAGTTTGGGTGTTATTTATTTTGCAGAATTAGATAACTAATACAATTACATATGTTAAATTTTTATTGGATTATATATTACAGATATGTTTCCTGATCTTTTGTTTATTGACTTTGTTTATGACATCTTCTTCCATATAGGATTAAACATTTTATATAATTTATTGTCTATTCTTTTCTTGGCCTTTAGATTCGATAGAGTATTAGGGTTAGGGGTAGGATTAGAGTTAGGGTTAGGTTATTAGGTCACTCTAACTCTCTAAGGATGGAAATAAACATGTTAGCCACAGGTTTTGTCCAAAATATGTTTTAAAGTTCTTTCTCCTGGATTTCATATTGGCAAAAAGTTTCCCAGTTATTCTCCAATTCTTGCCTTCTACTGTGATCTTTTTAAATTAGATAACATCTTTAGGTACAATTATTAGGTAATAAGTCGCTCTCTCCTGGAAAACAGCATGACTCTCTAGATTGTAGTTGGCCACAGCCTATGTAGGGAGTTAAGTTGTAAAGTCAAAGAGCAAAATGATAATCATATTTTCTCAAAGTAATCCTTGAGAATCCTTTAAATTGAACATACATAGAATATATGTGATTTGGTATATATGCTCCTCTAAGACAGCATGTATATATACATGTGTAAAACAAACAGAGGATATAACACAGTGTACACATGCAAAATATAACACTACAGTATATTAAATTATGGGATAACAAGATAAAGAGAAAGACACATTTAACAAAGCAGGGGAAACAATACTACTGAATACTCACCATGCATCCTGGGTATCCTTGCCTGGCTCTGATGGTAATACTGTTGACTCACCATGATGACTGATGCTGACAATAATGATGAGTTCAGTGTCTGTGTGATGAGGAATGAGATCATGAAGATGTGCACAGTACACACTCCAGGGATTCGTTTTCCTCCTCCCTGCCAACACGATTGTAGGTCATGTGAGCAGTGAAGAGACTGGCAGGCAGAATGGCTCATAATATTTGAAGTGTTATTTTCTCAGCTCTAACTTTTCTTCTTGCTCTCTCTTTAATGGCTCATCTATCATTGATTTCATGGAAGTCAAATACACATTTATGCTTTTCCACTGTTTGGGGTATAAGGAGTTCAGCTGACTCCAAACAATAGTCAGCCGACTGATTTCTGTGTCGGTGGCAACACTGAGGTTGCATCCTGCAACATGAAAGATCACAAGAACTTATGTGTGGTGGCTCACAGTTGGAGGAGAATTTGCTTGTTTATTGTTTGTTTTATTTTGTTTGGTTTCAATTTCTATTCAGTAGGAGGGGAACCAATTTATACTTTATAGTTACACATGGAAACCTAGATTAACTGATACTATATTTCTACAGTAACTTTTTCCAGGGATGCTTTTTCACCTCTTACAAAGTGGCATGCTTGCTCAGGTGACCTGAAAATAGGGAAATGGTCAGTGCAAGTTCCGTGAGATGTTGAGACATGATGTGATGGGTAAAACCTACAGAACATCTGACCTTTCATAGGAGGAGGGCCTCCTTTTCTTTTTCCTTTTTTTTTAAAAGACATTTTAAAATTTATTTTTGGCTGCATTGGGTCTTCATTGCTGCACACGGGCTTTCTCTAGTTGTGGTGAGCAGGGGCTACTCTTCGTTGCGGTGTGGGGGCTTCTCATTGCGGAGGCTTCTCTTGTTGCAGAGCACAGGCTCAGTAGTTGTGGCACACGGGCTCAGTAGTTGTGGCTCATGGGCTCTAGAACTCAGGCTCAGTAGTTGTGGCACACACGTTTAGTTGCTCCACGGCATGTGGGATCTTCCTGGACCAGGGATCGAACCTGTGTCCCCTGTTTTGTTGGCAGGCGGATTCTAACCCTGGCACCACCAGGGAAGTCCCAGGGCCTCCTTTTCAAATGCAAGGTGGGAAGCAGGAAAGGGATGTGAGAGCAGATCAGCGTAGAACTCAAATTGGAGAGTTCCAATTTGATGAGGTAAGTGAGAGAGTCAGAAGTTTGGGGGGAATTTTGAGGGAGAAATGGGAATGTGAATTGACCAGGGAAACAGTGAAGATTGCTAGGCTTTTCCACATCAAGCACCCAGGTGAAGATAATGACCATACTTCTAGGGAGACAGCTGGGGCATTTTGTCTAGTAGTGGAGCAGGCTGGGCTTAGCACTGGGAAGGCCTTCATTTCAGGAGAAAATAATTAGGAAGAACAATATCAGAAACCTGAAGAGAGAACAAACTTATAAAGACTAAGGCATTAAAACATGAAGGTAAGACTGACTAAAAAGTGAGAAGTATATGTTCCTAAGGCAGTGGGGCCAGGCTGTGGGTGTTGAGGCCCTGGGGGTCCTGACCACATGGAACCCCAGTGATCATAAAGCTGCAAGTATTAGTATAATCAACAAAAGCTTAATTTAATGCAGAATCGATCATTCTTACAGCCTGTTGCCCCAGGTTGTTCCTATTGGAAATGTTAGTTATGAATTTTATGACCGCAAATAGCAGCTCCTGTTCTACTATTTGAACACAGGGAATGCTAAGCCATGACAGGTTGACTTGAGGAGGAAGAGTCCTATTTCCTCATGGGAATAGAGGGGCCTCTAATGGGTGGTCCATTCCACTTTACAAAGACTTTTAACAGTTTAAGTCAAAGCCCAAGCAAGTTCCCAGGGAACAGAGCCATAGCTGTGTGACTCACCCAGGAAAAAACTGATGCCAGTCTTGCTAGAACAGACGTCTTACCCCCAGCCAATGGGTAGTATATTTTCAGTCAAGACTCAGAAAAGACATGTGAAGAAGACCTCTTCTTCCCTCAGTCACAGAACACAGAGGTCAATAAACATCTTTACTTTTAATAGATGGCATGGGAGAATAGGAAACCAGGCACTAGCTTTAGTTCTGACATTTACTTTCTGTGGGACTTCCAGAAAATTCCTTCACTTAGAGGCTGAATTGTGCAATGGCTTTCTTCTTAGACTCTAAAGTCTTATTTCTTGAGTCAAATCCATCTCCACTTATTATTATAGCTCTGTGACCACAGGAGAGTTATTTAAGCTCTCATGTCCTGATTTACTCACCTATAATAACCAGAAATACTAGTATTGGTTGTAGGCACTAAGTGAGATAGTATTTGCTAAGGCACAGTGCTTGGCATATAATGAGCATTCAGTAATGGTTGACTCTTGCATAGACCTGTTTTATCTTCTGTAAAAGGAAGTTCTTGGGCTCATATCTTTTCCAGCTCTGAAACTCTTAAGATTCTGCGATGAAAATGATTTTTGGTTATTGTTTCACAGCTAGGGTCAGTAGACATTTTCTGTAAAAATATAGGTAGTAATAGTTTAGGCTTTTCATGTCATACAGTCTTCATCATGACTACCCAACTCTGGCACTGTAATGTGGAAGCAGCCATAGACAACACTTAAAATAACAGGCATGGTTGTCTTCTAACAAAACATTATTTACAAAACTAAATCCATGGCCTAGATTTGGCCCATGGGAAGTAGTAGTGTGCTGACCTCTGTTCCATAGAATAAAAAAATGTGGAGAAAAGAATTGAAAAGCAATTTGTGATAGAAAAAGGACACAGGAAATGATGTGCTGCAAAATTGTATAAGCTTATGGTATATTTTTTTAGCTCAAAAACTTTTTCTGTAATGAGCATAAGAAAAAAAACAGATATTCTACAACAAAAGTGGATAATAGAAATACAATAAACAGCTTTTACAAGCTTAAACATTTATAAATATTTAACTGGCATAAATATGGAAAGTAAGTGAAATGGAAAACAATGGCCCAGAAATTCCCTTTTGCTACAAGTTGAAAGAAGGCAAGAAGATGGCAATCATGCAAACAGCATGAGAAGCCCAGGTTGTAGCAAACAGCTAATGCCGCTGTTGACTCCATAATTAAGGAGACAGTTATGCATTAAAATGGCTCAAACACTTGGGTGATTTCTCAACCTTCGAATCACATTTGACCCGATCTGGTCATCTGAATATTACAGTGCAATGACTGGATTATGGGCTGTTTTCCTTATGAAGTTGGCTCAGTGACTAACCGCTCAGAAACCAGGCCTTCGTGGTATCTGGTTACCTTAACAAAGAATATCAAACTGTATGGTAGTCATATTATAGCTGTGAGCACCTCTTAAAATTATGTTGAGGAAAGAAAAAGAAGAAAAATGCAATGAATAAAAGAAGAGACATGACAAGAAAGGTACAAAGGAAGAAATGCTAGTGGAGCACCATAGAAGTAGAGTCCAGATGCCTCATGAGGGCATTCACTTCAGGGGAACTGTGAGAATTCACATGCTATAGCAACTACCATCCCCGTCCCAGGGTCCACTACAGCCATCCCTGTTCCCCAGGACCCCCTACAGATGTCTGTGTGTCACCCCTGCCTTTCTCCTCACTTCCAGGTCTCGCGTAGGTGGTTCTCCTAACTAGAGTTTATTCATTTAAAAAAGAGCAAACAGGATAGTATTTGAGCAAATAATTGACTCGCAGTATTTTTCCATCTTCTCACTTCAAGCATCCTAACACTCTGCTTGCATCAGGATTTTGCACAACAGAAAACTTGACATCAAAGGTCTTTCCTGCCTTTTGTGAAAGCTTAAACCCTCTGAAGAAATTTTGCCAGGTGTCCCAGAGAGGAAAGAGAGAAAAGATGGCGACTCTCAAGGGGGAGAGAGATTTCCCAAGATGGTGAAGGATGAAGGTCAGAGAGTCTCTCTAATGGTGGGGGTCACACACTGCTCCTTGACAGAAGCCTGAGGAGGGGAAGAGACCCCAAGAACAACTGTAGAGGGCATCTAGGAAAGATGGCCCTAGGTAGACGAGGTTCTGTCCCTAAGATTCCAGGGTGAAATCTGGAATCTGAAGAGGGATGCTGGAGCTGATGGCCCCAGTTGGACTGAAACCACATGCATCTCAGCAGGAGCCAGCAAGCACCATAGCCCGTGACCAGGGGACCAACCTGTTGCCTGGGCAATACCTAAGTTCCTTTGCACAGGCCTTGAAAGTGGGGAGTCCCAATAATGACTGAAATTACGTTTCCCTCCAGCCTTGAGGGAGGAGGACCCAGGGCAGATTTAAACTGATCTAAAGATATGAAGAAACAGAATGATTCTTGCAACATAGCATCCGTGGGCTGATATTCATGTACCGACAAATGTCTGGGAGTGGCGGGGTAGGGGAAGAAGAGGGGCTGATATTCTACCTGGCACAGTCTCTGAGGCAGAACCAGCAAGCTCCTGGGGGTACATATTAGGTGCGTGGAGGCAGGGTGACCACTGTGGCTGGGAGAGAGCACAGGGTTGCCTTATAAGTCCTTTAGTGGGTAAACGAGTGCCCAGAAAAACAGAGAGTGGGTGGAGTAACATAACTGAAAACAGCTGAACTGCGAAGTGGGCCTAATTTTTTCTGAACTAAGAATGAGTAAAATGTCTTTTCAAGAACCGGGTATAAAAATGGAACCAGGAGATAAAGAAAACCCACTATATTTAGTTGTTCACACACATGCACACACAGCTAATATAGTAGCCATGCAATGAATTAAGAAAATCTCCCCCTGTACTCTTCATAACTTGCCTGGTTGTGTGATGATCCAGCATTTGGAGACGGGGAAACAAAAGGCCTCCTGACCCAGGGATGGACCCTAAGAGCCTTTAGGCCCATCTGATGGGGAAGCATAACCACTCAGGGGGTTCAGGAAGGGCTTCTGGCTGCAAAGGCTGCACCTTTTTGAGAAAAGCACACAGAGTGGAGGGAAAGAGGAGCTCACTGCCCCAGCAGGCCAGGTTGGCTGGGGCAGCCCTGGCCATCTGGACAGCTCGTGCCATGGGCTAGTCTCACACCCACTTTCTCATCCAGCTCTTCTTTCGGTGAGATCAAAGGGATGTAGTGAGTCACCAGTATAATCAAAAGATTTGCTGTTATCTTCATCATTATTATAAAATATTCCAGTCATATTCTGAGTAAGAAGTAATTCCCTCTGAGCAAGTTGTAGAGCAGTAATTCAAAGCAGGCTCTCTGGATCCAGAACTCACCGACTCACCTCCTCTTTGTTATATGGCTTTCTACGAGCACAGCAATGATGGCTTTCACATGCATTCCACAGATGTGGCACCAGCTGTGGACACCCATCAGTGGCACTAAGCCACTGTAATCTGTTAATGACTATGCAAGGTCAATGGTAATTTAGTTTTAAATGTCACATAAAAGGAAGGAGGGAATCACATAAAGGAGAAAAATAAGCCCTCTAGAAACAAACAATTAAGAAGGTCTAATACTTAGCACCTTAGAAATATAATTTTACTTTTTGTTATGTTCATATACCCATTATTAAGGCCTGGTTCTGGGCTAGGGAGTCCAGTAAGCTGGGCAGGCTTTGAAAAGAGGGATCCAGACAAAATCACTGATTTGCTTTTATAAAGTTACATTAATTAAATAATAATAGGAGAAAACAGCCATAAAGGTGAGAAGACAATAAAATGTATTTTTTTCTCTTTGAAAAATTATGCATCCCCAGTACACAGGAATTAGCTATTATCTGCAAATACTGTTATTAAATTTTCTCTTTCCTTATGCACACATCCTTTTTTTTCTTTTTCCTACAAAAATTGATTGCCACGGATGTGGTCCTGAAATCCCTGTGGTTTCTGAAATCCTGTTCAAAGGACGCAATACATTTTCCTATTCCTGTAGTTTGAGCCAAGCAAAAACAGGAACTAAGTCAAATCATTCCATTTCCTTTTTTATAAAATTAATATACTGGCAGATTAGCAAAATGCCATAGATATGGTCTACCCTTTGTTCACTGGTTTAACCACTCAGTCAATAGGCATTTAATGAGCGTCTAGTATGTCTCAGGCACCGGGAAAGCAGAGGTCAGTCAAACACTGGTCCCTGCCCACATGGAGCTGAATTTAGTAGAGTTGGTGGCCATATCAACAAAGAATTGTGATAATATTTGGAAATACTATGAGAAGTCTTTTTCTTTCTCAGAAAATCTTTTTTTTACCTTGTGACTCTTTCACCATTTAACCAGACCGAGAGACGAAGGCTGACTGCCCGCAAAGAAAAGACACAAAAGGATCCAGTCAGAACAGCATCCAATTTCTGGCTGAGAATATAAAAAGAAAGCCTTGAAAGCTTTCACTTCTAAGAGCCCGGAGTTTGAGGGAGGGAGGAGATGGGAGGTAGCTCTTGTTGTATTTATTTATTTATTTTTGAATGCTAAAACCTTGGCTCTGACTCAACAGAGTAAAGCCTGAAACACTAGCCAGTTTCTACCAAAAGCCAGGGAGTGGGACAAAATGCATGAGACGCAAAAACAGCTTTACAGCCTCAGAGGAGACAAGGCCTTTTCTGAGAAGGAGAAGGAGCTTTGAAAGGATGGAGAAAGGAGAACTAGAGTGTTGAGATGCAATGTGGGGTCTGCTGAAACCCCTGCCTGGGGGTGGGGGGCTGAGAGACATTAGGGATCTGAGGATGGAAGGTGCCCTGCTTTCTATCTGGAGTAGCCCTGCTGGCCTTCTCTTCGGTCGCTGTCCATGCTCAACTACTTGTTAAATCTTTTTAATATTGTCCCTACACTGGAGAATTTGGGTGGTTTTATTCAGGGGTGTCATAGAATATGACCTGCAGTTTTGAAAGAACTCCAGTGAGGATGAAGAGGAAGGATGGGAGGAGGAAAGACCAGAGACTTGGGGAGATGCTTAGAGGCCATTGCCCAGGCACAAGAGGGGAGCAGCCAGTCCAGGAGTGGCAGCACCTTCCTGCTTTACACTAGTTCACTTCTGAGGGAGGTGAAGTAGGGGGAGGATCGGGGATTGTTCCCAGGATTCCGGCATGTGGGCTGGACAGTGTCATCAACCAGCAGACTATTGAGGAGGACGAGTGAGTTGACTGGATCCAGTTGACTGGAGTTCAGTGTCACCCAGGCAGGTCGTGAAATCTCAAGAAATCCTTGGGAACTCAGAGAAATGTGAACTGCTTAATGGTATGGTAAGGAGAATCTGAAGCTAGTGGAACAAATGGACCCACTGTGCTTATTAATGAATTGTGATGCCTCTCAGGGTGGTCTCTGGGGTTCCACTGGAGGCTCTGCCCTTGGCCTATTTTTTTCGAGAACTTGGATGTAGACACCGAAGACATACTCATCAAACTGGTGTAGGATGCAAATTCTGAAGAAATAGCTATTACAATAAATGATACAATGAAAAACTCAGAAGGCTGAAGCAAGTGTCTGAACATAAAAGGATGACACTGAACAGAATAAATGGGAAGTCCTGCATTTAAGTTTAAAGTAAAGTGAAGAGCACAATTAGAAAATGTGAAGGCCTGGCTTGGCAGCAGCTCCTCGGAACAACGACATGAGGATTTTAGTTGTCTTAAAGCCGTTGTGAATCAACAGTGTGATGCCACCACTTGAAAGCAGCCCCACCTCTAGGGAGGATGAGGTAGAGGTGAGAAGACCTCCTTCCTAGCAAGATGCTGCAGTTTTCCCAAGCTAAAATCTTTTTCTGAGAAGAAAAATAAATAGTTTCAAGAAGCCACAGATTAAAAACCAAGGCTTTTGGTCACCCATTCCAAACACGCAAGGCAGGGAACAGCTCCTCACTTGGTGATTTAATGTCCTGATTGAGTCATCACTTTATCCAGAGACAGCTGGTGCTCACTGACTATCCACATGCTCTCTGACACTTTCCGGGGGGCTTTCACTTGGGTTGGGGACTTATGACTGAGTCCTGGCAGTTAAGAATGAGAGCAGAAGGGATATGGTACTTCTGACCCTAGGTTCTGAACTGTCAGTGTGCGTTCTCCATCCATCTCCACCCCTGAAGGATGAAACTCGGAGTCACATATTGAGATGCTGGCAGCACAAGATGGAGAGAGCCTGGACCCTTGAGCCATTGGATAACAGACAGCCCTGCTGACCCACATACGTCACGTGAGCAAGAACTACACTTTTGTGTTTGTTAAGCCCCTGAGATTTAGGGGTGTGTCCATTGCTGCCACTAGCATAACCTAACCCTAATAGTGTTTATCCTCGAGCATCCCTGGTCTCTGCTAAAGTGTGTCAATGGGCGATAGCCATTATATTCCTCTTTAGGGAACTTTTGGGAAACTCAGCCTGGGGCTCCAGCTCAGTGTCCTTGATGAATAAATGCTATGGTCACACACAAAAGGAATGGGTAACATGGCTGGAGGAAACCACTGTTTGAATCTAGATAATTTATATTTCAAGGAAAGTACCAATTTATTCGAAGACAGAAAGACACTCAGTCATGAAATTCAATATATCTCTTGAGTTTTCCCATCGAATATACTTACTTAGGGTAAAGGTTTGACTAGATGCCAGCCTGGGTCCCTTTCAGTTCTATGAAGTAAAGCTGAAATAACATAAGGACTAGAGGAAATCTTAGAGTCCATCTAATTGTACCAAATGCCAGGCTTTATAGATGAGGAAACTGAGCCCAAGAGAGGTTAAGATATTTATCCCAGATCCCTTAGATCTCCTGAATTCCATTTTCAGTGCTCTTTCTAGTATATTGCCTTAAACAAACAAACCAACAACAATAACAAAAAGGCCTCCTGATTCTTTTTACCTTAAAGGTGAGCTGATTCCTTTCTCTGGGACCCCTTCAATCTATATGAGTCCATGAAACGGGGAGGGAAATGTCTCCTTAGGAGCAAAAAGAAGGAATAGAGAATGGCAGATGGAAGAAGGGAAAAAAGTGCGAGCATATCGCCTTCTTATTTCAGGAACTCCATGTACCTTTCTTGGCCCCAAACCCCTAACCCTTTTTTTCTGCAAGCCCTCCTCCTCCTAGGAATAGACACAGGCTGCAAAATCAGCCTGGAACAGAGTCCTTAACTTTTTCTCATTCCAGTTTAAACTTAGTCTAGTACGGTGATATTTTTTAGTCCAATCCAGTTATAAAAATTCTACTTTATAATTTCAACCCCCTAATATTCTTATTTCAAGATTCTTTCCCTATTCTCCACCACCTAGTTTTAACCTTTTGGTGAGAAGCTGGGAAGGAAAGGGTATCTGCCGGCTTATTAGAATAATGACTCCTAGCTGGAGGGCAACCAGAAGCTCAGGTTGCCAGACTCTACATCCGTCGGAGCCACTGGCCAGTTCCATCGTGGATAATCAGGGGCCCCGCTGGTCCTCACTATGTTGGGGATCCCACTTCTCAGTGCCATTTTCTCCCTCTCACCTTGTATTTGTTACTTAAATTGGAAATTCCACGGAATGACCAGTGGGTTGCTGTGTCCTCTTATTCTGTAGCTGGTCCGGGTTTAGGAAAGTGAAAAATCTCTTGAGTCACTTTGGATTGATTTCATGAGAAACCAGGGGATTGAGCCTTGCCTTTTGCCATTCCCTCCCCTTCTCTGACTCTCCCTAAAACCCATTCCCACACTCCAAGAACACCACCTGCAACCATCCAGGAGGAAGGAGATGCCAGGCTCCCCTTTAGCTCATCTGCCCACATTTCACTAGGGAAGACTTAGAAGACTTCAGCTTTGGGAAAGCAGTTGAAATCCCCTCCTTCCACACTGGGAGGTGAGATAGAAAGGGATACTGACCACTTCAGTAATAATAAAATCTACTTATCACCTACTGTGTGCCAACTGCTTTTCAAATGCTCTACATATTATCTCGGTGAATCCTCACAAGGACACTAATGAGGTGGGAATTCTAAAGAAGGTGACTTTTTTGTTGTTGTTTTAGAGACACTGAGATGGGGATGTGGAGAATGCTGCTTCAGAGGTTCTGCTAAAGTGCCTCATCTTAACATCCCAGGGGGAGGGCATCCAGTTTCTTTTGTCCTCAGTTTAGAACTGTCTTCATAATTACCCGTTACTTCCAGTCAGCAAACTTGAAGGAGCAGGAAAGGGTTTTGTTCTGTACACTTTTTTTAACATCTTAATTGGAGTATAATTGCTTTACATTGTTGTGTTAGTTGCTGCTTTATAACAAAGTGAATCAGATATACATATACATATATCCCCACATCCCCTCCCTCTTGCGTCTCCCTCCCATCTTCCCTATCCCACCCCTGTATGTGGTCACAAAGCACCGAGCTGATCTCCCTGTGCTACATGACTGCTTCCCACTAGCTATCTATTTTACGTTTGGTAGTGTATATATGTCCATGCCACTCTCTCACTTCATCCCATCTTATCCTTCCCTCTCCCCATGTCCTCAAGCCAATTCTCTACGTCTGCGTCTTTGTTCCCATCCTACCCCTACGTTCTTCAGAACCATTTTTCTGTTTTTTAGATTCCATATATATGTGTTAGCATACGGTATTTTTCTCTTTCTGACTTACTTCACTCTGTATGACAGACTATAGGTCCATCCACCTCACTACAAATAACTCAATTTCGTTTCTTTTTATGGCTGAGTAATATTCCATTGTATATATGTGCCACATCTTCTTTATCCATTCATCTGTTGATGGACACTTAGGCTGTTTCCATGCCCTGGCTATTGTAAATAGAGCTGCAATGAACATTTTGGTACATGACTCTTTTTGAATTATGGTTTTCTCAGGGTATATGCCCAGTAGTGGGATTGCTGGATTATATGGTAATTCTATTTTTAGTTTTTTAAGGAACCTCCATACTGTTCTCCATAGTGGCTGTATCAATTTACATTCCCACCAGCAGTGCAAGAGGGTTCCCTTTTCTCCACACCCTCTCCAGCATTTATTGTTTGTAGATTTTTTGATGGCCATTCTGACCGGTGTGAGGTGATACCTCATTGTAGTTTTGATTGCATTTCTCTAATGATTAGTGATGTTGAACATCCTTCCATGTGTTTGTTGGCAACCTGTCTGTACACCACACTCTTACGCTATAACTAGCATGTTGCTTACAACAGGAGAGTAATAGGAATGCATGTGTGTCTCTGTTTACATCGCTTCGTTGTGCTTTTTCACTATGAGAGTAACAGAGACTGTAGCAACAAATTCAAGCAACACAGAAATATAACAAATAAAAACCAATTTTCTGTTACTTAATTGACTCATCCACTGACATTCAACCACTTTTATTAGTTTGGAGTGTGTATGTGTGTGTGTTTGTGTCTTCTACGTACATACTTTATTTTTTCACTGTACATACAGAGATAATATATTTGCTTTCATTTTCATAAAATAGAATTATATTATATATGTCTCTATATACACACATATATATCATACATGTGTTTTATATATATAATATATATGTAATATATTTCTGAGTCTTTTTTTCACTTAACATATTAGTATGTCAGTACATTCAGATCCATCTCATCTTTTCAGTGGTCCTGGAATATTCCTTGGCGTGAATGTTCTATGACTTATTTGTCCATTTCCCTATTGATGGTATTTAGTTTGTCTCCAGTTTTTTGCTCTTACAATGTGTACACACACACACACACACACACACACACACACACACACACACCTTTCCCTCTAGAGTCAGAGCTTTTCTGAAACAGAATCTTGTATGTGGGACTACTTGGTTGGAAAATGTGTTTATTTTAAATTTGATAAAATCTACCAAATTGTCTTTCAAAAAAGGTCACATCCATTAACAAAACTGTAAAGGGCTTTGTCTTCTTATCGTATATGTCATCAAAAACTTACTCAATTTTTGCCGACTTACCCCTCCCAAAAAAAGAACTATTGTTTTAATTTCAATTACTGTACCTGTTAGTCTGTTTGGGCATTTTTCAAATGTTATTGTCTATTTGTAATTTCTTCTCTAAAATGCCTCTTATCATTTGCCCATTTTTTCCCCTTTCATCTTTTTATACTGTTTTGGAGGAGCTTTTTAGCTATGATAGATATTAGCTCTGTCTTTCCTATGTGTTGCAAATATTTTCCCACAGTCTTCATCTGACTTTTAAATTTGTTCATGTGAGCTGATTTTGCCAAGCAGAAGTTTTGGCTTAATTATTCCAATCTGTCGGCCTTTTTCCTTTATGGTTTCTGGGCCTCCTGTGGACCTCAGAAGGCTCTCCCCACTCCCCGTTTGTGAAAATATGGAGAATGTGCTTACTTAGAGCACGAGATGGTCCAATTCCAAGAGGCAACAGCAACAGAACTGATAGAATGCCAAGGAAAATTGCGCTGAGCCCTGTGAGGAATCTGCCTGGCCCACATTTCCCCTCCACTGTACTTTTCCAGCCTGTGGTTATTTGTTCTGCCTCTAGGCAGCCCTGACGTTCCACCAAGTTCGCCCCCTTCCTCCCTCATTCCTGTGCAGAGAACTGTTTGGTTTTCTGTCTTTGTTCTTGTTTTCCAGACAGTTCTCTGCAATAAGTGGGGCTCCGTTTACCTGCAGGTCTCCCACCCTAGGACTGAATGCAACATTACTGACGATATTTGCATCTTCCTGCACCCTCTTCCTGCTTCACCCCCCCACCCCGCCACTTCCTGGAGTGAGCAAGCAAAGCAGCCAAAGTAGACGTTTGACACATCTGCCCTGGGTTGGCTCAGTTCCAATGGGAAAGTTTGATGTTGCAAGATTTTCATAGCCACTTGCATTTCCCTGACTTACAATCATACAGGCTTCCTTGACTTCCTTCTAATTCAATAAAGACAAAGAAAGCAAGCTGAGTTTGCACTGCTTGGGTCCTGGGGGAACCAGCCCCAGGCAAGCAGATGACAACAGCCTTTGTCTTGGGCCCCTTTCTCTGCCCCAGCTGCCCTTTCTCTCTTGGCTCACTGGGCATAAGTGCTATCAAGTTTCTTTCCCTAGTGGGGTCAATCACAAGCCAATGTCAAGGTTTATCATAGGAGGATTTTTGCCCCACCAGTCTGTCAGCATCCAACATCAGTTATGTCCATTTCTTAAATATTCTGAGTAAACGTAGTATGCCTGTGTGCAAATGCAGCTTCAAGACAAGCTCCCCAGCTGCCCATTGCAAATACATTTTAGCCTCCTATACCTGAACTCCTCCTGTGCAAACATCTGGCACACTGCCCCTTCCCTAACTTTTCCAGGTTTCTGGGGTTGGGGGTAGGATGAGTGCAGGGGATGGAGGATTAAGCTCAAAGGCTAGGATTTCAGGTTTCAGTGCTCAAAGCCTGGGAAGCTCAGAGCCCATGGGGACCCGTGGACCCACTGCCCGGAAGGGCAACTCCTCCTGACCTCTGACCCGGAGGAGCACTGCTTCCCTGGGGACTTTGCTGGTGAACTCTGTGGAGGGTGCTTTCAACACTTCCTTTTGTCTTGGTTATTCATATTTTCTGATTTTTTTTCTCAAAATTCTAAGTATTGTTTCTAATAATAAAATACAGTTTTATCCTAAATTAAAAAAAATATTATCCTTAGAGAGAAGCTCTCAAAACTCCCAGGAAGACTTTAAAGGAAGCTATGTGGACATTTAAATGAGTTAGTAAGTCCCCCAGAACTTAGGAAGCTCTGGCTAAATACCAATTGTTAACATTATCAGTATTATTATTACTACTATTATTCTGAAGAAGGAATACTTTTAGGGTAAAAGTAGAGTTGGCATTGAATGAGGAACAGAGAGTCGAGTCTAGGATTAGAGGGTGCTTCTCATGGAATATAGAATCTGCTCAAAGTAGCCACATTTATGTTTGGGAGCCATACGAGTTTTTAAACTAGTAAGGTTCGCAGCAGCATGATGGATGCTGATATCTTGATGTTTCTCCCTGTGGCCTGGGTTATAGACAAATAATTCAGGGGGGAAAAAAACCACAAGAGTCTCTCTAAACATAAAGCACTGAAGAGAGACTAGAAAAATCAGGAGAGAACTGGGAAGAGATGAGAGGACTGAGTTCCTAGCTGATCCTGAAGCAAAGAAAGATCATTGGTCTAGTGATTCCTGAGAGGCGTGCTTACCACGTATAATTCTGATTTTAGATATTCTGTCCCTTTACGTCAACATATACAGTCAAGGGTTCTGATACTTACATTAGAAACCATGACCACCGCACGTGTCCTTAAACACAGGGAAACGTCTAAAGGATGCATGATTTCCTCTGTTCAACATGCATTGTAAATCTCATATAACCAAATCTTTTGAAGTTTCCTTTCACCAAAAGGAGAGAAGCAGCAGCTCAGTGGCACACAAGTTGTTGAAAATGCATTTCAACCAGAGGGTGCCATTGCCTCTGGGGCCTCATGCCTCCAGCTCACATACAGGGCTTCCGCTGTTTGGGGTGCCAGGAACCCCGCTAGGGATCCAAGTTTTCAAGGCTAATGAAGATGATTTAGATGTGACGTCTGAAAGGGCCGTGTGGCATAAAGCCTTTCCTGTATGAAATCCTGGCACAGCTGCTCAGAGAAATGTGAGTGGGCGGGGATGAGGGGGTGTGAGAAGGCAGGATGCCATCAGGCAGAGCTAGCCATAAAAAAGGAGTTAGAGAGTCCAACACCCCTTTTTGTCTTAACTTTATCAATTTCATCTTCCTTTCTTTTTTTAAAAAAGTCCCATTTTAAAAACTTGGCAATTCATCCAATAAAGCATGCCTCTATGCCCAAGTAGTAATATTTACTTTTTTAAATGTGGGATTTAAGATAACAGAGTCAACAGAGAGAACATAATTAATGGAACAAACGGCTGTTGATCACCTAATTAACCAAATAAACTTGAACCTTGGGAGAAAAATAGGTGGACTGTGACCCAATCATTCCTTGTATTCATGAAGCACCAGGAGAAGCTGAATAATTCCAGAGGGAACATTCGAGAGCATATATTCATTGGCCATGAGTTTAATGTAAATATGCATCAGCCGTGAGGAACCTAGAACTTTCCAACACAGTAAAAGCAAGGTTGTGCTGATTTAAAAAAAAAAAAAAAAAAGACGGATAGCCTTTCACCTTGTAATCTTTTCTCTTAAACCTGACCTTTCGGGCTTCTCTGGTGGCGCAGTGGTTGAGAGTCCGCCTGCCGATACAGGGAACACGGGTTCGTGCCCCGGTCCGTGAGGATCCCACGTGCCGCGGAGCGGCTGGGCCCGTGAGCCATGGCCGCTGAGCCTGCGCGTCCGGAGGCCTGTGCTCCGCAACGGGAGAGGCCACAACAGTGAGGCCCGCGTACCGCAAAAAAAAACAAAAAAAAAAACCTGACCTTTCAACCCCCTTCCGAGACAGACAAGCCCATTACAGTCCCCAGTGCCTCACTAAGCTCCGCCTAGCGGTCTGAGATCCTGACCTAACAGGTGGACCTCTCATGCTTAATGATTTCTTTCAGCTTCTTTCTGCAGAAGGAGCACACCCAAGACGGTGATAAGAAAGAGCATGGCTGCACCGCCACTGTTATTGCCCCACCAGGCTGATTTCTAAGGTTAAGGCAGCAATTGTAAAACTTGCCATATTTTTCTTGATGATGATGTTAATGCTCTTTACGAAGTTAAAACAACAATGATCTGAACTGATGTAAACCTTTGGGGGCTTGCTGCATTTTCATGAAAGCCTGTAATGACACGTGCAGAGTAGGAAGAGAGTCACCATCCTTAGTATTCATGAAGAAGACTGGCGGTGAGAACCCCAAGCACGAGCACCATTGTATTAGCGCTTCCCGCCAAAAGCACAGCCTAGGCACTTGATGGCGCAAGAGCAACACGTGCCCTGCTTTAAGGAACCCTCAGACACAGAAGGAGCTTATACTTGGAGTCAGGTCCATAACTTCCCATTACCGCGTATTAGCGACTTTCTAGAAAGGGACAGTTTCTAGATTTTTAATACAATCTAACGTTTATATGAAGTGCTTTATTATGCACTACACACTACATATGCATTTTCTTTTTTCCTTCTCATAAAAATCTTATTGGTCACTTTTATTATTATCCTCATATTATGGATGAGAAAACAAGGCACAGAGAAGTTAAGTAGCTTTTCCAAGCTCACACAGCAATAAATGGCAACAGTGAAACTCAATCAAAGACAACAAAGTTCATGCTTCTCTGAGACTCTGTTTTTGGGTCTGTTTACCAAGAACTTTCTCACATGTAATCCCCGGTAAACTTCAGAACAGCCCTGTACATTAAATATTATTGTCCTCATCGTATGAATGAAACTAATAAGGCTATAACATATACTTAGGTCCATTAGCTTTTTAAGTAAATCATTTTTAAATGCCAAACAGATGTATGAACAACTAAAAACTCTTAAATATAATACTTTTCATATCATATATTTCAAATATTCATCCCCTAAGAAAATGTTAATGTTCAATTTGAACATAAATTTTGCCAACTCCCTTTCTGGATAGGTTGCCAGATTTAACAAATAAAAATACAGAATGCCTAGTTAAATTTGAATTTCAGATAAAAAGCAAATGATTTGCATGGGGCATACTGGTACTAAAAAAGTATTCATTATTTATCTGAAATTCAAATTTAACTGGGCATCCTGAATTTTATCTGGCAGTCCTATTTCTGGAAGATATATTTAGTGTGCCATAAATAAGGAAATTTTAAGCCAATTGAAAAAGATCAGAGAACTACTCTTTTGTCATCAGCTACATTTGTACTAAGCGTATATCTGTGGATGATGACTGCCTAGCTACTATACAAGTGTGTGGTCTGGTTTCTGCCCTCCAGGAGTTCACAGTCCAAACAGTCATTACAATGTAAAAATAGTGATAAGTCGATGACTCTTTCAAATGCTTTTAGTTCTAGCTACTAAAAATTAATAACAGGAAGTGCCGTTTGTATAGTTTTTGATGATTTGTGCTAATTTAAGATTCACAAAATTTTATGAGGGCTGTGAGCATTCCCATTTTACAGATAGAGAAAAAGAGACTACAAAGTTATTTGTCTAAGGAAACAAAGAAATGGAGCAGAACTGGGGTTTAAGTCTCCTGATTCCAGCCTCACTCATCTTTCCTCTACACCCAAAGGACCACGTTTCTCAAAGCAGTAGGCTAGCCATGGAGGGGAGCACGGGGAAGCCACTGCCAGATAGCAGTGAATGCCCTATCTTTCTGGGTACCTTTATGATGGTGCCAGATCCTGGAACCCCAGATGACAACAGAGGGTGATGATTCACCATGAAGAGTCTTCTGGTTGGCCTCAAGCCCTTCAGACTCTGTTAATGGAGCAGGCAGGACTGGCTCAGGTGAACAACCTGGAAAGCAAATTTGTTGGGAGCAAAAAGTAAGTAATTCAGGAAAAGCTCAGGTCCTATAGAGGTGGTCTGACTTCCATCTAGGTCACATTTTTCTAAGTGGATATGATGGTTAACTTCATGTGTCAACTTGAATAGGTCACAAGGTTCATGCTTGGTCAAACATTATTCTGAGTGTTTCTGTGAGGGTGATTTTGGATGTTTTTAATATTTCAATCAATAGACTGAGGGAAGCAAATTGCCCTCCCTAGTGGGTGGGCCTCATCCAATCAGGTGAAGGCCTGAGTAGGACAATAGGCTGACACTCCCCCAAATAAGAGAGAATTTCTCCTGCCTGATGGTCTTCAAGCTGAAAAATCCGTTTTTTCCTGCCTTTGGACTCGAAGTGAAACAGTGACTATTTTGGGTCTCAAGCCAGTTGGCCTTTGCACTGGAACCACACCATCAGCTCTCCTGGGGCTCCAGCTTGCTGACTGCAGATCTGGGGACTTGTCAGCCTCCATAATCACAGGAGCCAAATCCTTATAATAAATATATACATACACATACATATGTATACATGTATGTATGTGTATATATATATATAAAGCTAATATTTTCAGGTTTCTGAATTGTTTACACATACACATGCATATTCACATATTTGTATAATATACATAGACCAAAGCCATTCTGAAATAATTCATTTCAGAACAATTAATCATATAGAACTGTAATGCATCCTTTCATCAGGAAGCAGTAGAATACAATTTATCTTGACTAAGGAACAATTTCATCTATTTAAGCTGACTTTTGATTACACGAACCAGAGCCTTTACATACAGATGAATGCTATCCTCTTCCTAACAGTTACCTAGAAAGACTATCAATTCTATAATGCTGAAAATATTTTTTTTCAGATTGTCTAGAGTCCTCAGTACATTCCTCTGAGTATTTCTAATTGCAATAAATCTTTAATCTTCAGAAATGAATCAGATGTCTGAAAATAGTCAGATATTCAGAGAATAAAAAGGAGGACCAAGCTGGATAATGTAGATGGATGGCCCACTTGGGGTTACAAATTCCAAATGAAAAACGGTGAATCTGGTTTTTTTACTTTATCTGAAGTCAATCATATAGAGAAGGATAAAAAATTTTTCATCTGGCAGAATTGTTTTAATATACATATCACCTTCGCGGGATATTTTAGAACAGCATTGAGGGCCTTCAGTTCTCTTCCTGGGGTACCTCTCTAATCTCTCCTCCCACTTCTTGTCATTTCTCGTTCCCTAACAGCCTGCCTGAATTTCATGTGTTCGTGCCCTTGACATCCCTCCTCCTCATCTGTAGAAAACATACTCATACTATTTTTTAACATCTTTATTGGAGTATAACTGCTTTATATTGTTGTTAGTTGCTGCTGTATAACAAAGTGAATCAGCTATACGTATACATATATCCCCTTATCCCCTCCCTCTTGCGTCTCCCTCCCACATTCCCTATCCCACCCCTCTAGGTGGTCACAAAGCACCAAGCTGATCTCCCTGTGCTATGCGGCTGCTTCCCACTAGCTATCTACTTTACATTTGGTAGTGTATATATGTCAATGCCACTCTCGCGCTGCTTCCCAGCTTACACTTGCCTCTCCCCTTGTCCTCAAGTCCATTCTCTATGTCTGCATCTTTATTCCTGTCCTGGCCCTAGGTTCTTCAGAACCACTTTTTTTTTTTTTCAGATTCCATATATATGGGTTAGCATACGGTATTTGTTTTTCTTCTTCTGACTTAGTTCACTCTGTATGACAGACTCTAGGTCCAACTACCTCACTACAAATAACTCAATTTCGTTTCTTTTTACGGCTGAGTAATATTCCATTGTATATATGTGTCACATCTTCTTTTTCCATTCATCTGTCAATGGATACTTACGCTGCTTCCATGCCCTGGCTATTGTAAATAGTGCTGGAAATGAACACTGTGGTACATGACTCTTTTTTTTTTTTTTTTTTGCGGTACGCGGGCCTCTCACTGTTGTGGCCTCTCCCGTTGCGGAGCACAGGCTCCGGACGCGCAGGCTCAGCGGCCATGGCTCACGGGCCCAGCCGCTCCGCGGGATATGGGATCCTCCCGGACCGGGGCACGAACCCGCGTCCCCTGCATCAGCAGGCGGACTCTCAACCACTGCGCCACCAGGGAAGCCCCATGACTCTTTTTGAATTATGGATTTCGCAGGGAATATGCCCAGTAGTGGGATTGCTGGGTCATATGGTAGTTCTATTTTTAGTTTTTTAAGGAACTTCCATACTGTTCTCCATAGTGGCTGTATCAAT
The DNA here is from genome assembly GCF_003676395.1 of Aethalodelphis obliquidens. NCBI lineage: Eukaryota > Metazoa > Chordata > Mammalia > Artiodactyla > Delphinidae > Aethalodelphis > Aethalodelphis obliquidens. The sequence goes on from NW_020837948.1 coordinate 24,918,567, forward strand.
TTACGTTCCCACCAACAGTGCAAGAGGGTTCCCTTTTCTCCACACCCTCTCCAGCATTTATTGTTTGTAGATTTTTGATGATGGCCATTCTGACTGGTGTGAGGTGATACCTCATTGTAGTTTTGAGTTGCATTTCTCTAATGATTAGTGATGTTGAGCATCCTTTCATGTGTTTGTTGGCAATCTGCACATCTTCTTTGGAGAAATGTCTATTTAGATCTTCTGCCCACTTTTGGATTGGGTTGTTTGTTTTTTTTGATACTGAGCTGCATGAGCTGCTTGTATATTTTGGAGATTAATCCTTTGTCAGTTGCTTCATTTGCAAATATTTTCTCCCATTCTGAGGGTTGTCGTTTTGTCTTGTTTATGGTTTCCTTTGCTGTGTAAAAGCTTTTAAGTTTCATTAGGTCCCATTTGTTTATTTTTGGTTTTATTTCCATTTCTCTAGGAGGTGGGTCAAAAAGGATCTTGCTGTGATTTATGTCATAGAGTGTCCTGCCTATGTTTTCCTCTAAGAGTTTTAGAGTGTCTGCCTTACATTTAGGTCTTTAATCCATTTGGAGTTTATTTTTGTGTATGGTGTTAGGGAGTGTTCTAATTTCATTCTTTTACATGTAGCTGTCCATTTTTCCCAGCGCCACTTATTGAAGAGGCTGCCTTTTCTCCATTGTATATTCTTGCCTCCTTTATCAAAGATAAGGTGACCATATGTGCGTGGGTTTATCTCTGGGCTTTCTATCCTGTTCCATTGATCTATATTTCTGTTTTTGTGCCAGTACCATACTATCTTGATTACTGTAGGTTTGTAGTATAGTCTGAAGTCACGGAGCCTGATTCCTCCAGCTCCGTTTTTCTTTCTCAAGATTGCCTTGGCTATTTGGGATCTTCTGTGTTTCCATACAAATTGTGAAATTTTTTGTTCTAGTGGTAAAAAAAAATGCCAGCGGTAGTTTGATAGGGATTGCATTGAATCTGTAGATTGCTTTAGGTAGTACAGTTATTTTCATAATATTGAATTCTTCCAATCCAAGAACATGGTATATCTCTCCATCTGTTTGTATCATCTTTAATTTCTTTCATCAGTGTCTTACAGTTTTCTGCATACAGGTCTTTTGTCTCCTTAGATAGGTTTATTCCTAGGTATTTTATTCTTTTTGTTGCAATGGTAAATGGGAGGGTTTCCTTAATTTCTCTTTCAGATTTTTCATTATTAGCATATAGGAATGCAAGACATTTCTGTGCATTAACTTTGTATCCTGTTACTTTACCAAATTCATTGATTAGCTCTAGTAGTTTTCTGGTAGCATCTTTAGGATTCTCTATGCATAGTATCATATCATCTGCAAACAGTGACAGTTTTACTTCTTCTTTTCTGATTTGGATTCCTTTTATTTCCTTTTATTCTCTGATTTCTGTGGCTAAAACTTCCAAAACTATGCTGAATAATAGTGGTGAGAGTGGGCAACCTTGTCTTGTTCCTGATCTTAGTGGAAACAGTTGTAGTTTTTCACCATTGAGAACAATGTTGGTTGTGTGTTTGTCATATATGGTCTTTATTATGTTGAGATAAATTCCCTCTGTGCCTACTTTCTGGAGAGTTTTTATCATAAATGGGTGTTGAATTTTCTCAAAAGCTTTTCCTGCATCTATTGAGGTTATCATATGGTTTTTATCCTTCAATTTGATGAAAAATTTTTTATCCTACTCTGTATGATTGACTTCAGAGAAAGTAAAAAAACCAGACTCACCGTTTTTCATTTGGAGTTTGTAACCCCAAGTGGGCCATCCATCTACATTATCCAGCTTGGTCCTCCTTTTTATTCTCTGGCATATCACATTGATTTGTGTATACTGAAGAATCAATATTTCCTTGCATTCCTGGAATAAACCCCACTTGATCATGGTGTATGATCCTTTTAATGTGCTGTCGGATTGTTTGTTAGTATTTTGTTGAGGATTTTTGCATCTATGTTCATCACTGATATTGGCCTTTAGTTTTCTTTTTTTGTGACACCTTTGTCTGGTTTTCATATCAGGGTGATGGTGGCCTCATAGAATGAGTTTGGGAGTGTTCCTCACTCTGCTATATTTTGGAAGAGTTTGAGAACGACAGGTGTCAGCTTTTGTCTAAATGTTTGATAGAATTTGCCTGTGAATCTGTCTGGTCCTCTGCTTTTGTTTGTTGGAAGATTTCTAATCATAGTTTCAATTTCAGTGCTTGTGATTGGTCTGTTTATATTTTCTATTTCTTCCTGGTTCAATCTCGGAAGGTTGTGCTTTTCTAAGAATTTGTCCATTTCTTCCAGGTTGTCTATTTTATTGGAATATAGCTGTTTTTAGTAATCTCTCATGATCCTTTGTATTTCCGCAGTGTCAGTTGTTACTTCTTTTTCATTTCTGATTCTGTTGAGTCTTTTCCCTTTTTTTTCTTGATGAGTCTCACTAATGGTTTATCAATTTTGTTTATCTTCTCAAAGAACCACCTTTTAGTTTTATTGATCTTTGCTATCATTTACTTCATTTCCTTTTCATTTATTTCTGATCTGATCTTTATGATTTCTCTCCTTCTGCTAACTTTGGGGTTTTTTTTTGTTCTTCTTTCTCTAATTGCTTTAGGTGTAAGGTTAGGTTGTTTATTTGAGATTTTTCTTGTTTCTTGAGGTAGAATTGTATTTGTATAAACTTCCCTCTTAGAACTGCTTTCACTGCATCCCATAGGTTTTGGGCCGTCATGTTTGCATTGTAATTTGGTTCTAGGTATTTTTTGATTTCCTCTTTGATTTCTTCAGTGATCTCTTGGTTATTTAGTAGCATATTATTTAGCTTCCATGTGTTTGTATTTTTTACAGTTTTTCCTGTAATTGATATCTAGTCTCTTAGCATTGTGGTCGGAAAAGATACTTGGTATGATTTCAATTTTCTTATATTTACCAAGGCTTGATTTGTGACCCAAGATATGATCTATCCTAGAGAATGTTCCACAAGCCCTTGAGAAGAAAGTGTATTCTGTTGTTTTCGGATGGAATGTCCTATAAATATCAATTAAGTCCATCTTGTTTAATGTGTCATTTAAAGCTTGTGTTTTCTTACTTATTTTCATTTTTGATGATCAGTCCTTTGTGAAAGTGGAGTGTTAAAGTCCCCTACTATGATTGTGTGACTGTCGATTTCCCCTTTTAAGGCTGTTAGCATTTGCCTTATGTATTGAGGTGCTCCTATGTTGGGTGCATAAATATTTACAATTGTTATACCTTCTTCTGGATTGATCCCTTAATCATTATGTAGTGTCCTTCTTTGTCTCTTGTAACAGTCTTTATTTTAAAGTCTATTTTGTCTGATATGAATATTGCTACTCCAGCTTTCTTTTGATTTCCATTTGCATGGAATATCTTTTTCCATCCCCTCACTTTTGGTCTGTATGTGTCCCTAGGTCTGAAGTGTAGACAGCATACATATGGGTCTTGTTTTTGTATCCATTCAGCCAGTCTATGTCTTTTAGTGGGAGCATTTAATCCATTTACATTTAAGGTAATTATTGATATGTATGTTCCTATTCCCATGTTCTTAATTGTTTTGGGTTTGTTTTTGTAGGTCTTTTCTTTCTCTTGTGTTTCCTGCCTAGAGAAGTTCCTTTAGCATTTGTTGTAAGGCTGGTTTAGTGGTGCTGAATTCTCGTAGTTTTTGCTTGTCTGTGAAGGTTTTAATTTCTCCATCGAATCTGAATGAGATCCTAGCTGGGTAGAGTAATCTTGGTTGTAGGTTTTTCCCTTTCATCACTTTAAATATGTCCTGTCACTGCCTTCCGGCTTGCCAAGTTTCTGCTGAAAGATCATCTGTTAACCTTATGGGGATTCCCTTGTATGTTATTTATTTTTCCCTTGCTGCTTTTAATATTTTTTCTTTGTATTTAATTTTTGATAGTTTGATTAATATGTGTCTTGGCATGTTTCTCCTTGGATTTATCCTGTATGGGACTCTCTGTGCTTCCTGGACTTGATTGACTATTTCTTTTCCCATATTTGGGAAGTTTTCAACTATAATCCTTAAAATATTTTCTCAGTCCCTTTCTTTTTCTCTTCTTCTTCTGGGACCCCCATAATTCAAATGTTGGTGTGTTTAATGTTGTCCCAGATGTCTCTGAGACTGTCCTCAATTTTTTTCATTCTTTTTTTCTTTATTCTGCTCTGTGGTAGTTATTTCCACTATTTTATTATCCAGGTCACTTATCCATTCTTCTGCCTCAGTTATTCTGCTATTGATTCCTTCTAGAGAATTTTTAATTTCATTTATTGTGTTGTTCATCATTGTTTGTTTGCTCTTTAGTTCTTCTAGGTCCTTGTTAAACGTTTCTTGTATTTTCTTCATCCTATTTCCAAGATTTTGGATCATCTTTACTATCATAACTCTGATTTCTATTTCAGGTAGACTGCCTGTTTCCTCTTCATTTGTTTGGTGTGGTAGGTTTTTTCCTTGCTCCTTCATCTGCTGCATATTTCTCTGTCTTCTCATTTTGCTTAACTTACTGTGTTTGGGGTCTACTTTTTGTAGGCTGCAGCTTCTTAGTTCCTGTTGTTTTTGGTGTCTGCTCCTAGTGGGTAAGGTTAGTTCATTGGCTGGTGTAGGCTTCCTGGTACTGGGGACTCATGCCTGTGTTCTGGCGGATGAGCCTGGATCTTGTCTTTCTGGTAGGCAGGACCACATCCAGTGGTGTGTTTTGGGGTGTCTGTGAACTTAGTATGATTTTAGGCAGCATCTCCACTAATGGGTGGGGCTGTGTTCCTGTCTTGCCAGTTGTTTGGCATGGGATGTCCTGCACTGGAGCTTGCTGATCATTGAGTGGAGCTAGCTCTTAGCACTGAGACAGAGATCTCTGGGAGAGCTCTTGCTGATTGATATTACGTGGGGCCAGGAGGTCTCTGGTGGTCCAATGTCCTGAACTCAGCTCTCCCACCTCAAAGGCTCAGGCCTGACACCTGGCTGGAGCACCAAGACCCTGCCAACTACATGGCTCAGAAAAAAAGGGAGAAAAAGAAAGGGAAAAAAAAGAGTAAAATAAAATAAAGTTATTAAAATAAAAAATTATATTACTAAAATAAAAAAATTTAAAAGTAATTTTAAAAAAGAGAGCAAAGAAACCAATAAGCAAATCCACCAATGATAACAAGCACTAAAAACTAAGATAAACATAAAATTCAGAATCTAGTCAGGCGGGACTTCCCTGGTGGCACAGTGGTTAAGAATCCGCCTGCCAGGGCTTCCCTGGTGGCGCAGTGGTTGAGAGTCTGCCTGCCGATGCAGGGGACATGGGTTTGTGCCCCGGTCTGGGAAGATCCCACATGCCGCGGAGTGGCTGGGCCCGTGAGCCATGGCCGCTGAGCCTGCGCGCCCAGAGCCTGTGCTCCGCAACGGGAGAGGCCACAACAGTGAGAGGCCTGCGTACCGCAAAAAAAAAAAGAATCCGCCTGCCAGTACAGGGGGCGCAGGTTCGAACCCTGGTCCGGGAAGATCCCACATGCCGCGGAGAAACTAAGCCCGTGTGCACAACTACTGAGCCTGTGCTCTAGAGCCCGCAAGCCACAGCTACTGAAGCCCGCGTGCCTAGAGTCCGTGCTCCGCAACAAGAGAAGCCACAGCAATGAGAAGTCCGCGAACCGCAACAAAGAGTATCCTCCCCTCGACGCAACCAGCGAAAACCCGCATGCAGCAATGAAGATCCAATGCAGCCATAAATAAATAAATAGATAAATAGGATAGAATAGAATCTAGTCAGGCGCATACAGCAAACCCCAAGTCTACATTTGCTCCCAAAGTCCACAGCCTCAATTTTCGGATGACGGGGTTAAAGGAGCAGCTACTTCGGGGGCTGTGGCTCACTCAGGCCGGGGGGAGGGAGGGGTACGGAGTGCAGGGCGAGCCTGCGGCGGCAGAGGCCGGCGTGATGTTGCACCAGCCTGAGGAGCGCCGTGCGTTCTCCCGGGGGAGTTGTCCCTGGATCCCGGGACCCTGGCAGTGGCGGACTGCATAGGCTCCCGGGAGGGGAGGTGTGGAGAGTAACCTGTGCTTGCACACTGGCTTCTCTGTGGCTGCAGCAGCAGCGTTAGCGATTCATGACCGTCTCTAGTGTCCGCGGTGATAGCCGCGGCTCGCGCCCATCTCTGAAGCTCGTTTAGGCGGTGCTCGGAATCTCCTCTCCTCGCACACCCCAAAACAATTGTCTCTTGCCTCTTAGGCAGGTCCAGAGTTTTTCCCGGACTCCCTCCCGGCTGCTGTGGAGCACTAGCCCGCTTCAGGCTGTGTTCACGCAGCCAACCCCAGTCCTCTCCCTGGGATCTAAGCTCCGAAGCCCGAGCCTCAGCTCCCAGCCCCCACCCGCCCCGGCGGGTGAGCAGACAAGCCTCTCGCGCTGGTGAGTGCCGGTCGGCATCGATCCTCTGTGCGGGAATCTCTCCGCTTTGCCCTCCACATCCCTGTTGCTGCGCTCTCCTCCGTGGCTCCGAAGCTTCCCCCCGCGCTGTCCCCACCAGTGAAGGGGCTTCCTAGTGTGTGGAAACTTCTCCTCTTTCACAGCTCCCTCCCAGAGGTGCAAGTCCCGTCCCTACTCTTTTGTCTCTTTTTTCTTCTGCCCTACCCAGGTACGTGGGGAGTTTCTTGCCTTTTGGGAGGTCTGAGGTCTTCTGCAGGCATTCAGTAGGTGTTCTGTAGGAGTTGTTCCACATGTAGATGTACTTTTGATGTATTTGTGGGGAGGAAGGTGATCTCCACGTCTTACTCCTCTGCCATCTTGAAGGTCTCCCCATACTTATTTTGAGCCAGTGTTTCTCAAACACCAGCGTGCATCAGAATCACCTGGTGAGTTTGTTACAGCACAGCTGGCAGGGCCCAACCCCCAGAGTTTCTGATTCAGTAGGTCAGGAGTGGGGATGAGAATTTGCCTTTCTAACATGTTGCCGGTGAGGCTGATCTGCGGCCGACAAATTGAGAACTACTGCTTTGCACTGCTTCTTCGACTTTGCTGCATCTACCGTAACCTGAGGATCTTGTTAAATGCAGAGCCTGATTCAGTACATCTGGGGTGGAACCCAAGGTTCTGCTTTTCTAACAAGCTCCCACTTTTAGCAGCATGACTGTGGGACTCAGCTCCGAATACCCCTAATTTTTTTTAGAAGAAGAGGGCCACCCCCCTCCTCTATATCAGTGGTGGCCAAACTTGTCTGCATATTAGAATCACACAGAGATCTTCAAAATATACTGGTGCCTATGTCTCATCCCAGAGATTATGGCTGGTCTGAGGTACAGCCTGGCCTTTGGGAGTTTTAAAAGATCCTCAGGTGACTCTAATAATGCCAACAAGCTTAGGAACCGCTGCTCTAAAAACTCAAGCTACTTTCCATCCTCCATTGTATTTTCATCACAGCTATTGTCAGTCTGTTGGCTTCTTTTGTCTTTGCTTTCATCTAATCTGCCCTACCAGCTCATTCACCCCCCTGAAGGCAGAAACAGAGTCTGTTTCCCTAACAGTGTTTGACACACACTAGCAGTGAATAAATATTTGTTGAATAAATAAATGAGTGACAAAAATAGAAATAAAAATGAATTTTAAACGATATTACCCAAGTCACCAGACCCCAGTAGAGTAGGGTCTGCCAAAAAGCCATTTACCTAAAATAAATTGTCTGACTTTCTCATAATAGACTTACAGGGACTACTGCTCTTCACATGTTCAACCGTCTGACTCGTTTGCGTTATGAATTCCATCAAGAAACTTTTCTGGGGCTTCCCTGGTGGCGCAGTGGTTGAGAGTCTGCCTGCTGATGCAGGGGACACGGGTTCGTGCCCCGGTCCGGGAAGATCCCACATGCCGCGGAGCGGCTGGGCCCGTGAGCCATGGCCGCTGAGCCTGCACGTCCGGAGCCTGTGCTCCGCAACGGGAAAGGCCACAACAGTGAGAGGCCCCCGTACTGCAAAAAAAAAGAAAAAAAGAAAGAAAGAAAGAAAGAAACTTTTCTGATACAGCTTTTATCAATATTTCACACAGTTGATTTTTCACTTGCTACTGCAGGCTTGCTAAGGACTCCAGCTCAGCCCTGGGATCTAGAAACTGTCCTGCCTGCTCCTCGGATTTCAAAAGAACAGGAACAGAGCCCACCCCAAGTTTGTGCACTTACCTTCTCCCGCAGGGGAACTCTGTCCCTCTTCTGCACAGGACATGGAGCCTTTTACCCCATCATCAAGGGGTCCTATACAGAAGCCAAATGTCTCTGAAAAGATGGAGTCCATTCTCTTTCCCATCATACTCTTCCCTTTCAGACCTCTCCACAACTGCAAACGTAGAGAAATCAGCTGAGTGTAGGCAGCTGAAGCCTGGATCCCAAGCTCCCGTGTCTCATGATGAAGTGAAGACTCCTGTGGGTTTGTTTTTTCTGGGAAAACCTAGTATCCTGAATTGATTTTGGAAACATAAAATGGTTTTAAGGTCAGCTTCTTTTAGATTGGTAATTTAATTCATTTGGACCAAGATTCAGTGAGAGGCTAGAAAGGCCACTGTAGCCACTGAGCCATGAGGGGCCCAAGTTGAACAAGAGGCTATCCCCGCTTCAAGGATTTTATATTAGCATTGTCACCTAAAGCCTCCTCTTTAGGGACAAGTTCTCTATACATGTGCTGTTTGCACATGCTCTCTGTAAAATGCTTCAAGTAGCATGCTTTGACGTGCTAAGCTTATCCTTGGTACTCTGAGAGTAGGAATCGAATTCCACCACATGATCCATTTGAAATGTCATCTGGAAACAATTAAGGACCAACAGCTCTTCCAGATGGCTCATAAGTGATACTCTTGGCACTTGGTGGCCAAATATTTGTGGAGGAGAGGAAAACCCACTCTTTTCTAACCACAAATGAAAATACAGTAACTGCTAAAGCCTGACTCCTCCTTAAATAGTCTTTCGGGGAAGGGCCAAGGTGACAGGCTCTCATGTAGTCAGGTAATTAGAAAGCACATACCTTGTGGCAACATCATGTTCTCTTAGACAAAAGGATAACCCTGGAATCAGCTTAGGAAGAACTAAGTAAAGAGAGTAAAGGTTAAAAAAAAAAAAATCTTTCTGAGGGCTGAGATTAATGGGTAACTTGTTTTACTTTCTAAACCCAGTTTCTCCATCTAGAAAACAAGGGTAATATTGCCTACTTCAGAATAAGTTGTGATGAAGATCAATAAAGATGTTTGAAAAGCAATAAGGCAACGCCTCTCACATTTTAAGACCCAAATAGATGGTGTCTGTATTATTATTACTCTTATTGTTGCTGCTATTGTTATTTTTACAGTCAAGTGCAATTACCAGTCTAGCTCAGGAAGTCTATTTCATGGTTGTCATCATTATGGTAGAGGTGTTACAAGATTACAGTTGGGAAAGAAGAATATGAGAAAAGCATATACTTTTGAGTGATGTCTCTCCTTATCCCTAAATGTTCTTCTTTCATGGGGAAAGGTTTTTTCTTATTTGTTCACAACTATCAGCCACCATAAGGAAACCCTTTGGGAAAGCAATAATCTGAGGCATGATTCTTTTGCTCTCTACTAAATGCAGAAATGGAATCTCTTACACATCACAGACATCTTGTGATTTTTTTAAATTACTTTTTAATTAATGACTCTCATAAACTGTCTCCTGTGTAACTATTCCCTTTAGTTACACAACTGTGTGCCAGACTTGAGCACAGAATCATGGGATGCCTTGCTGCACACCCATCCCCTGGGAGTGGGTGTGGGGATGTCCTCTGGAAGGTGGGATTTTCTTCCTCAACCATAGATCCAGGGAGAAACTAAGTCATGCCTTGATCCCACCTTCATAAAGGGGGACTGTTCTCTTTTCTTGGGATTGAGCTGAGGTTGGAGCCCTCAATGCTGGCTAGAGGAGAACAAGCTCAGTCCCATGCACAGAGTTCAGGGGATCCCTTCGTGGCAGGGTATAGGGAGCTCAGGACCAAGGCAGCCTGCGGAAGCCCCTAGGAGGAGATTCCAGGAGACATCCTATCTAGAAGCCAGTTTTAAATTTCCTCTTTCTGCGTTATTATTCCCTCCTCTTACACCTAATACTTCACTAAGCCTATGTTAAACATTGCTGCAGACTCTCTGGTAGTTGGAGGAATTATCCATGTCCATATGGGAGGGTCCAATGTCAGTACTTCAGGAGGAAGCAAGTTATGAGATGGCAAAAGATGAATGACTAGTAGACAAGGAATATCAGTCAGAGGAAGAAAGCCAGCTGAGGGGTGCAGGGGAGAACAAGTTGTTTAATGGAACATAAAATCATCCCTAAGCAAATTTTCAAAAGTTTACTAGGGGTGGTGGGAGGGTAGAGAAGAATGTGAGAAGACCAGATTTCCACATGGCATGGGATAGGAGTCCAGACTATCATTGTGTTTGTTTTTCTACTGTCATTGTTTGAATTAAAAGGAAAAATTACCCAAAAAGCTGGAGAGTTTGCCGACATTGGGGTTGTCCTCGTTTGCTAGGGCCACCATAACAATATACTACAGACTGCATGACTTAAACAAAATGCATTTTCTAACAGTCTGGAGGCTAGAAGTCTGAAATCAAAGTGTCAGCAGGACTGGTTTCTTCTGAGGCCTCTCTCCTCGGCTTGCAGACGGCCACTTCCCTGCTGTGTCCTCATGAGGCCCCTTCTCGGGCACACACATCCCTGGTGTCTCTCCCTCTCTTATAAGGACACCAGTCCTGTAACTCCTATAAGGACACCCTAACAACCTCACAATCACCTCTTTAAAGACCTCATCTCCAAATACCGTCATGTTCTGAGGTCCTGGGGGCTAGGGCTTCAACATATGAATTTGGGAGGGACACAATTCAGGGGTTAATACAGATGTCAAAAGGCAATAACATCTAGGCCCTAAAGTCTAGAAAAATAAAAGAAGGAGAGACAGGTGGCCATCAACGTCAGGGTGACAGCCTTTCTTCTCTTCATTCTGATCCTCTCTTTTGTCTGCAAAACATGGCATTGTTTTTAACGGATCGTCTTTCTGAAAACCCTAGGCTGTCTCCTCGATGCTTTCTCGAAGATTTTAATAAAGAGGTCTCCATTAGGGGTGAGTGGAAAGGTGTGGTGGGAAGGACTGCAGGGTAAAAATCAGGAAATGAAGGAAGCCTCCGGTCTCTCGGCCCAGCAGGAAGAGCGTTGCCTGAGACGTGACAGGTTTGCTGCACACAGATCTGCTTTCAGCACTCGACTTCCCCACTGCCTCTGGGGCATCCAGCACTTCATTCAAACACACTCAAGGCAAAGCACTCCAACATTGCTGAACGTTTCTCTGGCAGGTTTCCTGTGCTTCATTCTTCGAGTTAATGGTGGCCGAGAAAATTACACAAGGTATCCAGGATGTTGACATGCTACTTGCTTCACCGTCTACTTCAAAGTCCCTCAGGGTTCTCTGAATTTTGTTTTCTAGAACAAATATTCTTGACATAAGCATCAAGGATGCCCATGCAGTTATTCTTAATGGTGGCAGAAAGCAAGTTCCGGATTTTCAGGTCAGAAGCAATCTGTCTTTTAGCAATTAACAATTAATGGCTTCATAGTAATAAGTTTGGTTGGCACAGGCTTATTTCTTCAATTCACTGATACGATAACAACCATGCATTAAAAATGAACTTATTTCTATTGAGTGATATCACTTTGCTCTTTTTCTTGCTCTTACGCTGTAACTTACCTGGCATTGCCCGAGGTTCTCCTTCAGTTTCCTTGATTGAAGATGCCATCTAAGGAGATGAATTTGATTCACCAAATCATAAAGCTAGACGAGACCACAAGAAATTGTTCAGTTAAATCTGCCAGGAAAACTCCAATGCAACAAAACCATCAACACTTTCCAGGGCAGAAAAGCAGTGTTTCCTGTATATTTCACGGTCAGAAGGATTTTCCTATATCAGGTCACTCCCCTAACAGTGTCTGAACTTGAATTAATTCTGTATTACCGAATCCTCTGCCCCATATCTAGCCTCAGGAAGAGGCCTGGTATCCAAGAAAATACACAAACTGAATTCTGAAAATGGTGACCCTGGGTTCCCCTTGAAATCTTGATTTCCAGTGTTAGTTACGGCTACAGCTAGAAGAGCACTTAGCCTGTGGCTAATTCAAGAATTTTTGCCCGATGGATGACTTGTATGGTCAACTCCCTTGAAATCTGGAGAGTCATGCTGGTCATAAATGCAAATTTCCAGGGGGAACCCTCTGCAATTTTTTTGAAGCAATTTTTCTTTTTCTTACGATACATTAGAAATTTGGCTGGTTGCTTATCTTGTGCTATTTGCTTATGACTTTGCTGTACTTTTACATGGATGATCAAAGCATACTTTGCTGTGTCCCCCTCCTTCTGTGGTCTCCTATTCTGCTCTCCTTCCCTCAGTCTTCAGCAAGGATTCGCATCTTTGAGAAGACCATCCACCCAACAGTGCCCTCTCCCTTCCATCTGGCAACTTGGCAGTGGGATCAGTCAGGGCTGGCTCTGAACTCCTGCCTTGTGCTATTGGCCAAATAGGAAGGGAGATTTGCTCAGTGACCTGCTATTTGCAAATAAAGAGCCCAAGACACGGTCATTGAGTGACAAGTGGCTGAGGAAAGACTTGGGTTGTCCAATGCTGCATGTTAAAAGCACCTTCACCAGCCCAGAAATCCAGGGTTTCTGGACAGAGAGTCAAAGTGGAAATGCTTCAGGGGTCATCAGTATAGCTGCACTGTATCCCCTACCACTGCCAAACAGCCCAGCTCAGGCCTTTATTTCAAGGGTGAGGAAACTGAGTCCCTGAGACATACAGTCATTTGCCCAAGTTCGTGTAGCTAGCTCATTGCTGTAAAGCTGAGCCCATAACTCAGGTCCCCTGATTTCTAGCTCAGGGTTCATGCTGTTATAGCATGTGGCTCGCAAGGACTTCTGCACCATCCCATCTATCTCGCAGTGCCACCCTAGCCTCCCACCGATAAAATCAACTCTCTGCATGCCAGACAAAATAAGAGGTCTGAGAACATGAGTTGTGCAGCCCAAAAGCCCGAAGCTACTCTTGTCTCCCTGCCTCAAGAATTGTCCATTTCCCTTACCAGCCAGCCCCTGGAGCAGCTAAAGGGCATGATGTGGCTTTGCACGCTCATTCTGCAGGGAACAAAGGCATACAAAAAGCAACTCATATTACTGGTGTCCTCAAATTCTTTCAGTGTTTCCCTACAGAAGGTCACAATCCTCACTCAGTATTAGAGGCATCCCTTAGCCCGCCCCGAACCTCCCCACTTCCTTTCTCCCCAGCAGCTCCTTACCCTGCCCGTTCTTGTCAGTGCTGGATTCTTGCCTCTTGCTATCCCATTGCCCTCCGCCACAGCACCCCTCCTGCACCCTTCACCTAATGCTAGCCGAGCCACCAGACCCAAATTCTTTTTCCCAGGCGTTGCTCAAGAGGGATCCCCTCCACCTCTTCTCTGAGGTCATCCAAGTACTCCCTGCACATGGAGCATGTGAGTTCAGGTATTGTTTTCTGTGTGTCTCCCAGGCTCTCCTTCCCTAATGGCTCCCGTGCTTTTTAATATCTATTGGATACACCTTGTACTTTCTCACCTCTGTACCTTTGCCCATGCTGTTCTCTTGCTGGGAATTCCATTTCTCATTTCTGCCTATTAGAATCCTACCTATGCATCAAAAGTTCAGCCGAAATATTACCTTCCATTAAACTGTCTCTACTCCTCTGTATTCTAATGCCGTTGTAACAAATTACCACAAACTTAATGGCTTAAAACAACACAGATTTATACCTTTATAATCCTGGAAGTCAGAAGTCTGCAATGGCTTTCACTGGGCTACCATCAAACTATTGGCAGGTCTATGTTCCTTTTGCAGGTTCTAGAGGAGGTTTCCTTGGCTTTCCCAGCTTCTAGAGGCTACCCACACTCCTTGGCTTGTGGCCCCTCTTCGTCTTCAAAGCTAGCAGGGTCGCATATTTAAAATCTCTCTCTGCTTCTGCCATAACTCTGCCTCCTCTCTGTCCCTCCTCTTATAAGAATTCTGTGATTTTATTGGGTCCACCTGAATCCTCCAAGAAACCTCATCTCAAGATCCTTAATCACATTTACAAAGTCGTTTTTACCATGTAAAGTAACATATTCACAGGTTCTGGAGATTCCCCTAATGGAGAATCTATCTTTTTCATTTCTATAACCTCATAACATTGTGTTTGAGTATCTGTAATTCAGAGTTCATCAGAGACTGTCTGTATCCTTATAGCAGGATAAATGCTTTTTTTTTTGAATTCCAATAAAAGTTTGTTTTTGGACACTGGTATTTGAATTTCATATTATTTTCACATGTCACAAAGATTATTTTTTCTTTTTCTTTTTGTATTGAAGTACAGTTGATATATATTACATTAGTTTCACATAGTAAAATCCCATAGTGATTCAACATTTATGTACATTATGAGTTGATCACCATGATAAGCCTAGTAGATATCTGTCACCATACAAAGTTATTCCAACATTACTGACTATAGTCCCTGTGCTGCACACTACATCCCCATGACATATATTTTAATTGGAAGTTTGTACCTCTTAATCCTCTTCACCTGTTATGCCCAATCCATACCCCCACTCCCATCTGGCAATCACTAGTTTGTTCTCTGTATCTGTGAGCCTGTTTCTGTTCTGTTATGTTTGTTGGTTTGCTTTGTTCTTTATATTCCACATATGAGTGAAATCATACAGTATTTTTCTTTCTCTGACTTATTTCACTTAGCATAATTCCCTCTAGGCCCATCCATGTTGTCACAAATGGCAAGATTTCATTCTTTTTTATGGCTGAATCATATTCCATTATATATATTTCTCATGACAACTTCATTTCTTGGAAAAGTCTAACCTCCCTTCCCCACTGCAATGTCCACCTACAGGCACAAAGATAATTTACATAAGTATGATCATTGCAGAAATATCTATAGTAATGAATAATTGGAAACAACTTAAAAGTCTATCAGTATGGTACTAGTTAATTAAATTGTGATGTAGTAAAAAAAACAGAATATTAAGCAGACATTCAAAACAAGATGAAGATGCATAAACTGGCATGGAAAACGTTCACAGTATGTTGTTAAGTGAAAAAAAAAAAGCAAGTTGCATGCAGTACGTCTAAAACAATTTGGCTTTTGAAAGCAAATCATAACATATGTGTAATAAGTTATATATGCAAACAAAAGGATCTGGAAAATAAAGAGGTTATCATTTGTCTATGTGATTTTGGAACATTTTCACCCTCTTTGAACATTTGAACTTGATTTTACAGTTATGTTTTGCTTTCATAATTGGAAGAAGGGAAAGAAACCTATTCTGAAAATACAGCAACAGATGTTATGTGAATTCTGGAAACAAGGGAGGTCAGTAATGGGCATTTGGTAAGAGACTAAAACAGAAGACATTTTTCTTTCACAGGAAACTGAAAGCTAACAAGGAGGTCCTACCCTCTTGTTAACCTTTTCGAAATTAACTGCTTTGCATTCACTTTCTTTCCCACAAAGTGACAGCACTCACATAAAAATGTCTCTCAATGACATTAGGATGTCATGATTCCACGGCTCTCTACATCTGACTCTTCCGGTGCTTCTGCAGCTTGACAATAAGCTTAAGGAAATCTCCCAGAATTCCCAGGGTGAAGAGTGAGAAAAAAGCACCCCTTTGTTATTGAATTGGATACAGGATTCCAGGCAATATTAACAAAGGAATATTTTTAAAGTGGATTTAATTAGACTGTTCACGGTATAAATTTCTTTTTATATCGCTCCATTTGTGAATTGAGGAAGACTTTTAAATGTCATCTCTTCTTTCCTTACATTTATGTGTCACTGTATTTTTTTTCTCCTATACTCCAGAATCTAATCAATTTAGAATCCTTTACATGTGACAATTCTTTGAATTGAGTTTGGCCACCAAAATAGCAGGACGCTATCAAACTTATTTTTGTATATATGATTCCATATGTTTAAAAGTCAACATGCAAATATATGCAAAAATTCTAGAATTAAAAAAAAAAAAAAACTCCCTGAACTTAAAACCAGGCCTTATGGGTGGTTCCAGGTGTTTCGAAATCGGGTGCCTTGCATGTGTGGGTGGGTGGTGGATGGTGAACACCAACCTTACTTTCTTCCTTGAAGTTGCTAAAAATGAAATTCTCCAGGAGACAAAGGAGATGCATTCAGTGAGTGTTCAACGATGACTTTCTAATTGACAGTTTTTTCGTAGATACTTTTTAAATGAACATAATTCCATTTACGTTAGTCAACAATACTGCCACTGTTATCCCTGGAATGAGAACCACAAGATTATGCCTTTATACTCTGTCTAGTACCATGATTCCTCTATTACAGAATAATAAATCCAGTTATCTGTTTATTCAAAATTTCAACTTAACTCAATAGTATTCAAAAACACAGCAATTATTTTTTCTGAGTCTCATTTCCATTATTGGCAATCTTCTCTGCATAAAATGTCTTCTGCTATGATGAGGCTAGAATTTCAAAACCTTGAAAAATGCCTTGCTTAGTGTCAAAATAAGAATTACGAATTTACAAAAACTTGGCGCTGTTTATTTCTACTTAGAATCACCTCCTTCTCTCTGGAATCATAGAACTCTTATGAGGAATTTGTGTACCAAGCAAAGATTGCAAGCACATGGAAGAAAAGAAAGAAGAAAGGAATTCAAGTGGTTGGGTTATAAGATATAATGGACAAGAGAATTCTAAGAGGTTTGGAGTGCTCAAATATCTTCCCAGCTCTAGGCAAGCCCAAGCTTGCAGAGTACCACCCACACTCCCACCTCCTAGTCTCCAGCGTCCCACTTCCTATCCACGTACTCTCCTTCCCCTGACCCAGGACCTTCCCTCCTCCTGCCCACTCACCCTCTTACCACCTATCTGAATACTCACCTATAAAGGTGAGCTGATGACATATAATTCAGGATATGAATGAACATGTTTTGAGGTTAAAATCTCAACCCATTCTTAATTTCTTGGCGCATTCTAAGATACAAAGTGACCTTCCCCAGGATGGAACACAAATATGCCCTGTTCATCCCGGGCAGTGGATCAAGTAATTGTGTTTCTGAGGATTAAAATTGCCTTACATTGGGGAAGTAAAGCCAGTTTTTTTGATGTTGAAGATTTGGACTCATGTTTAAAGTAGAGTCAAGTTTCTTACTGATTGGGCCATTAAAGTCTTTTGTGAGAGGAAATAAAGAAATCTGAGCTTTTGGATAAAGCAGAAGTTGGCATGAAGTTAAGGAGGTTGGGAAGAAAGGGGAGGGAGGGGAGAACGGAGCCCTGAGCCAGGAGGATGTTCCACCATCGCCAAGGCCATACTAGGAAAGGGACCAAGAAAAAGCCCTCCATGAGGAGGTTATCATAGGCATGTTAGCAAATATTTTTCCCAGCTGGAATAAGAGATTTTCAAGATAGGTGGTTGGCCAGGGAGATTTAGAGATGCACACTTCGGACTGGTCAGTCACAGATGCCCATACAAAGTGGGGATTTGGAAAGGATATTCACACAAGAGGTCATGTTCTAGTGACATATATTTTTCCATAAGATAAAATGCATTTCTATTATGAATGTTTAGAATAACTAGAAAAAAATGGATAGTGAGAGTAGATAGTGGCAGGATGGGGCAGAGGGGTGGGTAGCAGTTGTGGGGAAAGGGCCAGGCTTTTGGGAATACCAGGAAATAAGAACACAAAGAGAACAGTAAAATCAACAAAGTTATTTTCAACCGTAAGTGCAGAAAGATCATTTTGCCAAAGTGCAATTCAGATAAAAACCAGACAAGTTAATTTTAAGTAATCAAGACAACTAGAGTCATTGTTCTAGAGCCTATTTTTTATGTCTTCATCCTGGAATTCATTTTGGTATGTTTTTATTTTTTAAAATATATAGCTAGGGCTTCCCTGGTGGCACAGTGGTTGAGAGTTTGCCTGCTAATGCAGGGGACACGGGTTCGAGCCCTGGTCTGGGAAGATCCCACATGCCGCGGAGCAACTAGGCTAGGCC